>NW_019154085.1:52379791-52673893 GCF_002288905.1 Enhydra lutris kenyoni
ATCAGTTGGTTAAGCAGCTGCCTTCAGCTCAGGTCATGATCCCAGCGTCCTGGGATCGAGTCCCACATCGGGCTCCTTGCTCATCAGGGAGCCTGCTTCTCCCTCTGCCTCTGCCTGCCATTCTGTCTGCCTGTGCTCGCTCTCTCTCCCTCTCTCTCTCTGACAAATAAATAAATAAAATCTTTAAAATAAACTTAAAAAAAAAAATATGACAGGGACGCCTGGGTGGCTTAGTGGTTTAAAGCCTCTGCCTTCAGCTCAGGTCATGATCCCAGAGTCCTGAGATTGAGTTTAGCAGGGAGTCTGCTTCCCCACCACTGCCCCCTGCCTGCCTTTCTGCCTGCTGTGATCTCTGTCTGTCAAATAATAAATAAAAAGTCTTAAAAAAAATATGACAGAGAAGTTTTAAGTTTTGGTGCTTGGTATTGCTTAATTATCAAGTCTAGATGATTAGTCAAATCATACAATATGTTTAGACTTAAAAGGCAACATGCAGCATTGAGATAATGAATTAAAATAAGTTGTTTCATTAGCATAGTGTATGGTTTGTAAGTAAGCAATAAAGACTTGATGATTATATTAAGCCAGTCTCTAGAAAATAGACTTCAAAATCTAATCTAACATATGAGTTTATTTATTCAGTTCATTATCTGTGTGTTTGTATGTGTGTGTGTACTTGTGTGTGTCTTACAGCTGTTATTTCAAGAAATCAAGAAGGGCCAGGAGAAATGGGAAAGGCTGTGCTGATTCCTAAAGATGACCAGGAGAAAATGAAAGAACTGTTTAAAATCAATCAGTTTAACCTTATGGCCAGTGACTTGATCGCCCTTAACAGAAGTCTACCGGATGTGAGATTAGAAGGGTGAGTTTACATGTGTCCTGTAATCTTATATATTGCTAGTCTCTATATCTCACAATATCTCAGAACTTCTGGATCTCTATGGTTCTGAATACCTATGCCATAGTGGGGATGTACTGTGCATCATATGATAAGAAATACGAGCTATTTTCTTCCCTGGCAAAGCAAAATAGTACGCTTGCAAAGACACCACAGAATATGCAAGCCTAACAGGTTTCTCTTCATGAGATGTTTTTTGTTTTGCTTTGCTTTATCTTCCCAAATACAAAATAAACATGCTATTTGATAGGTTATATGCTTGCCTGCCTAGAAAGCTCTTAAACTTTGTATTGAAAAACTGTATGCTTTGCTTCCAGTGTAAAAATGGCCAATTGCCTGTATGATTCTTTGACCCTTTAAACATTATTTATTATGGATTCCAGCAATTTATGGTACTATTTATAATTAGAATGCTCAGCTATCAGCCATGGAAGAAATAGTCACTGGGAAATAGTAATACTGCATGCAAGATGATGTTGAAAAATTCAGCTTGTTTATGATTAACTGTAAGCTATGCCTAGATAGTTGAACATGTTTTAAATGGGTGTAATAAAAGTCAGAATATTTAGCGGAAGTATTGTCATCCTAGTAATGTAGTTCTTACAAGGCAGACTCTTGGCACTTAGAAAAGATATATCCCGAGACTTTAGAAAATTTCCAAGTTTACAGATATGCTGCAGACCCCACTTCCATGGAAATAGAAGTTGTTCTTTTAGACATGTAATGACTTTCTCCATATAGAATAAAATCACAGTTAATGCAAATAATGGCTGCCACCTATAATGGTTATATTACATTAGTAGCATAGTGATGTTAACATCATATTAAATAAATCTGATTTTTTTCCTTTCTAAATTACTATAAATGAGACCAAAACAGAGTAAACAAATCTTGTTGAATTGCTGGGACTGGATCGTCAGGTTTATTTGATAGCTAAGTAACTGGGCTTGTATACCTTAGTATGCTTTTGAAATGTCTCTCTCAAAAAAAAAAACCCCAAAAATCCCAAAACCAACCACAAATAACTACATATTGTGGACATCTCTGGCCTCTAGTAAATGACTAAAACATTGAATATTACATTTGTGCATTCCAAAGACCTATATCATTTTATGGGTAGTTTTATCCATATTTGTATGTTTGTACATAGACACATTTAAGATATACAATAAGCATATTCTTTGAAAGAATTTTGAACACTTTAGATGCTGTTTATACCATTATAATAATGCATTTCTTACTTTGTTTTATATATCATGTTGTGATAAAATGGATAAATGCGATGCCTATTCAGGAAAAACATAAACACTGTTTCAAATTTTTAAGAATTCTTCACTTTCAACTATAAGAACATAAATTTTATATGAGATCTGGGATAATTAAGCTGACAGCTGTTTTAGTACAGAACCATCACTTCAAAAAAAGAATGAAAATCTTCACTGAACATTGTTTAAAATATTTGTGGCCAATGTATTTCTTCTTTTAAGAATCACTTAGTAAATTAAGTACTTGAGTAATTAAGCCTTAAAATATAGAACAATTCAGCATTTTAAAATGGAGATTTCAAATGGATTACTATAAAAATTACACAAAATGCAATGCTTACTGTGTTTTTATTTTGTGTGTGTATGAGGTTGACACATTTTATTACACACACACATTTTATTACACACACAATTTATTACAAGAATTTCTAAACACCACATCCCTTTCTTTTAAGTTGAGGTATAATTGATGTATAAGATAATACTCATTTCAGGGTACAACATAGTGATTTGATATTTGCATACAATGTGAAATGATCACCACAATAAATTCTAGTTAACATCTATCAGCATACAGAATAACAAAATTTTTTTTCTCGTGGTGAGACCTTTTAAGATTTACTCTTTCTGCACCTATCAAATATGCAACACAGTATTTTTGACTGTAGTAGTCATACTGTACATTATATCTCCATGACTTACTTATTTTATAACTGGAAATTTGTACCTCTTGACCTCATTCACCCAATTCTCCCAGCCCCCAAACGTTCTCCCCTCTTGAGACCACCAGTCTGTTCTCTGTATCCGTTTTGTTTATTCATTTTATTGTTTTTTAGATTTCATCTGTAGGTGAAATCATATAGTCTTTGTCTTTTTCTGTCTAACTTATTTTACTTAGTGTAATACCATCAAGGTCCATCCATATTGTTGCAAATGGCAAGATTTCATCCATATTTATGGCTGAGTATTCCATTGTGTATATATACTACTTTATTCATTTATCCTTCTATGGAAACTTAGGATATTTCCATATCTTGACTACTGTAAATAATGTTGCAGTGAACATAATGGTGCATATGTGACTTAAATGTGTGTTTCTGTCTTTTGGGATAAATACCCAGCAGAGGAATTTTTGTATCTTATGGTAGTCCTATCCTTAATATTTTGAGGAACCTACACACTGTTTTCCATAATGGCTGCACCAGTTTACATTCCCACCAGCAGTATATGAAAGTCTTTTCCCTATATTTTTATCAACACTAATTTCTTGTCTTTTTGATATTAGCCATTCTGACAGTTGTGAGGTGATATGTCATTGAGATTTTGATTTCCATTGCTTGACTTTTTAGTGATAATGAGCATATTTTCATGTGCCCATTGGCCACCTGTATATCGTCTTTGGAAAAATGTACAGATCTTCCCATTTTTTAATTGGATTGTTATTATTGTTACTGAGTTGTATCAATTTTTTGCATATTTTGGATATTAACCCCTATAATATATGTGATTTTCAAATATCTCCTTCCTTTTGGTAGGTGGCCCTTTCATTTTGATTCTGGTTTTCTTTGCAGTGCAGGGAGTTTTTAGTTTGATGCAGCCCCACTTGTTTATTTTTGCTTTTCTTGTTTTTAACTTTGGAATCAGATCCAAAAAGTCATCACCAAGATAGATGTCAGGAGCGGAGTGTGTCTGTTTTCTTCTGGGAGTTTTATGGTTTCAAGTCTTAACATTCAAGTCTTTAAACCATTTTGAGTTAATTTTTGGGTATGGTGTAAGATAGTGGTCTAATTTTATTCTGTTGCTTATGTCTGTCCAGTTTTTCTAACACCATTTATTAAGAGACTGTCTTTTCCCCATTGTACATTCTTGCCTTCTTTTTCATAAATTAATTGATCATATATGCATGGGTTTATTTGGGGACTCTCTATTCTGTCCCATTGATCTATGGGTCTATTTTTATGCCAATAGCATACTGTTTGGTTACTGAAACTTTGTGATATACTTTGAAATCAGGGACCATGGTGCCTCCAGCTTATTTCTTCTTTCCAGATATTGCTTTGTCTATTTGGGATCTTTTGTGGTTCCATACAAGTTTTGGGATTGTTTGTTCTATTTCTGTGAAAAAAGCCTTTGCAATTTTGAATAGAAATTGCATTAAATCTGTAGATTACTTTGAGTAATATGGGCATGTTAACAATACTTACTCTTCTCATCCATGAGCATTCAATATCTTTCTATTTATTTGTGTCTTCAATTTTTGTATCATTATCATAGTTTTTAATATATAGGTCTTTCACCTCTGTAAATTAAATTTATTAAATTTATTCCTAAGTATTTTATTCTTTTTGATATAGTTGTAAATGGGATTGCTTTCTTAATTTCTCTTCCCGATAGTTTGTGTTTAGTGTATAAAAACACAGCAGATATTTGTGTATTGATTCTGTATCATTCAACTTTACTGAATTAGCTAGCTTATTAGTTCTAACAGTTTTTTTTATTAGTTTTAACAGACTCTTTTTTGATAGAGTCTTGGGGGTTTTTGTATATAAAATTTTATCATTTACAAATAGTGACAGTTTTACTTCTTTCTGTCCAATTTGAATGCCTTTCATTTCTTCCTCCTCTTCCTCTTCCTCCTTCTCTCCCTGCCATCCTTCTCCTCCTCCTTCTGCTTCTTTCCAAATTGCTCTGGTAAGTACATCCAGTGCTATGTTGAATAAAAGTGCTAAGAGTGGGAATCCTCGGCATTTTCCTGATAATGGAGTAACAGCTTTTCACCAATGAGTATGATGTTAGCTGTGGGCTTGTCATATATGAGCTTTAGTATGTTGAAGTATATTTTCTCTATACCCATTTTGTAGAGCATTTTTATTTTAAATGGATGTTGAACTTTGTCAGATGCCTTTTCTGCATCTATTGAGATGATTATGTGATTTTTATCCCTTATTTTATTAATGTGGAGTATCACATTTATTGATTTGCAGATGTTGAATCATCCTTTCATCCCAGAAATTAATCCCACTTAATCATTATGCAAGGTCCTTTTAATATTGAATTGGGTTTGCAAATACCTGTTGAAGATTAGATTTTGCATTTATGCACATCAGGGGTGTTGGCCTATAATTTTCTTTTTTGTGGTCTTGTCTGGCTTTGGTATTAGGGTAATGCCGACCTTGTAAAATGAATTTCTAAGTATTCATTCCTCTTCAGTTTTTTTTGGAAGAGTTTGAGAAAGATGTGTATTAAATTTTTGAAGTTTTGGTAGAATTTACCAGTGAAACCATCTGGTCCTGGACTTCTGTTTTTTGGGACGTTTTTGATTATTAATTCAATCTCCTTTCTAGTAATTGGTCCATTCACATTTTCTCTTTGTTCATGATTTAGGAAGGTTGTATGTTTCAGGAATTTATCTGTCTTTTCAGGTTGTCCAATTTGATGGTGTATAATTGTTCATAGCAGTCTCTTTTGATCCTTTGTATTTCTCTAGTACTAGTTGTAATTTCTGGTCTTTCATTTCTGATTTATTTGTTTGGATCCTCTCTGTTTCTCTGTTTCTCTCTCTCTCTTTTTCCCCTTGATGAGTCTAGTGAAAGGTTTATCAACATTGTTTACCTTTTTACCAGCTCTTTCACTAATCTTTTCTATTGCATTTTAGTCTTTATTTCATTCATTTCTGCTCTTTTATTGTTTCTGTCTTTGTTCTTCCTTTTCTAGTTCTGTTAAGTGTATAACTAGATTGGGATTTTTCATTTATTGAAGTTATATCACTCTGAGCTTACTTCTTAGAACTGCTTTTGCTCCATCCCATAGATTTTGGTGTGTTCTCTTTTCATTTACATTCTCAAGAGTTTTTTGTTTTTTGGTTTGCTTGTTTGTTTTAGTTCCCTATTGATTTCTTCATTGACACATTAGTTGTTCAGTACCATGTTGTTTAATCTCCACATATATATTTTTTTAAATTTTCTAGTCATGATCTTGTAATTGATTTCCACTTTCATACCATTGTGGTTGGAAAAGATGCTTGATAAGATTTCAGTCTTCTTAAATATATTTAGATTCATTCTGTGGTTTAACATATGATCTATCCTGGAGAGTGTTCCATATGCACCTGAGAAGAATGTGTATTTTGCTATCTTGGGTGGAATGTTCATATTTTAGAGTCCATTTGGTCTAATGTGTTGTTTAAGGCTGATGTTTCCTTATTGATTTTCTGTCTGGACAGTCTATCCACTGATGTAAGTGAGGTTTTAAAAATCCTACTCTTACCGTACTGCTGTTCTGCTGTTAATTTCACTCTTTACATTTGTTAATAAATGCTATGGATATATTGGGTGTATAGTTATTTATAGGTTACATCTTCTTGCTGGATTGATCCTTTTCCATTATGTAATGCCTTCTTTGTCTTTTATTATAGTCTTTGTTTTAAAATCTAATTTATCTGATAAAAGTATAGCTACTGTAGCTTCCATGATTGCAGGATTTTTCCATACCTTCACTTTCAGTCAGTGTATGTTCTACATCTGAAGTGAGTTTCTTCTAGGTAACATACAGATTGGTCTTATTTGTTTGTTTGTTTTAATCCATCCAGCCAGTCTTTGTTTTTTCCATTGGAGAATTTAGTCCACTTATATGTAATTATTGATAGCTATGTACTATTTGCCATTTTGTTAATTGTTTTCTGACTCTTATAGTTTTGTACTTATTCTTTCTTTTTTCTTATTTTTTTTCTCTTCCTTGGTGGTTTGAAGACTGTCTTCAATGTTACGCTTTGATTCTTTTATCATTACCTTTTGTGTATCTTCCTACAGGTTTTTGCTTGGTGGTTATCATAATGTTTACATATAGTGGCCTACATATACAACAGTCTATTTTAAGTTGATAACAAGTTAAGTCTGAATATATTCTAAAACTCTACATTTTCACTCTACCACCCCCCCTGCACTTTATATTTTCATGTCACATTTTGAATCTTTTTATTTTGTGTATCCCTTAACAAATTATAGGCACTTATACTACTTTTGTCTTTTAACCTTCACACTAGCTGTGTAAGTTTAGTCTGCTACCTTTCTTAAATATTTGCCTTTACCATTGAGATTTTCACTTTCATATGTTTCTTGTTACTAATTAGTATTCTTTCTTTTCAGCTTAAAGTAGTCCCTTTAACATTTCTTATAGGCTCGTTTAGTGGTGTGAATTCCCTTAGCTTTTGCTTTTTGGAAAACTCTTTATCTTTCCTTTAATTCTGCATGATATTATTGCTGGGTAGAGTATTTGTGGTTGGTTGAAAGTTTTTTCTCTTCAGCTCTTTAGGTATACCATGTCTCTCTTCTGACCTGCAAAGTTACTGGCAAAAAAATCTGCTTACAGTTTTATGGGGGTTCTCTTATACATATCAAGTCCTTTTTCTCTTGTGGCATTTAAGATTCTTTATATTTAACTGTTGACATTTTAATTATAATGTGACTTGGTATTGATTTCTTCCAGTTCATTTTTTTTTTTTTTTTAGACTCATTGGTTTCCTGGCTCTGGATATCTGTTTTCTTCCCCAGGCTAGAGCAATTTTCAGCTATTACTTCTTCAAATAAGTTTCCTGCCCCTTTCTCACTTTATTCTCCTGGGACCCCTAAAATGCAAATATTGTTTTATTTGATGTTGACTCCTTAAGCTATCTTCACTTTTTTTAATTATTATTTTTTTTCTTTCTGCTACTGTGCTTTAGTGAGTTCCACTGCCCCTTTTCCAGATCACTAATCCTTTTTCTGCTTCATCTAGTCTATTGTTGAAAACTCTTGTGTACTTTTTAGTTCAGTTGTCTTTTTCTTCAGCTCTGTGACTTCTGTTTGGTACTTTATAATATTTTCTCTCTCTTTGTCAAAACTCTAGTATGTTCATCCATTCTTCTCCTGAGTCAGTGAGCATCCTTATACCATTACATTGAACTGTTTATCAGATAAATTACTTATCTTTCTTTCATTAAGGTTTTTTCCCACAGTCTTGTTCTTTCATTTGGAACATATTTGTTTCCTCAGTTTCCTTGATTCTTTGTGTTTGTCCACATGTATTAGGAGAAGCACTTACCCCTCCCAGTCTTGAAGGAGTGGCTTTATGTAGAAGATTACACTTATCTTTGAACCTTGTCCTAGCTCTTGGCTGTCTCTCAAACCTTTGCAGTTGTCTAAACAGCCTGATAACTTTTGATCCATCCCTATTTTTGGGGCTGTATCAAGACCTGTCATTGTTTCAGAGGGAGGGATCTTAGCCCCCAATTTCAGGCTGATTGGAAATCAGACCCTCACGCAAAAGCTTTTAAAGTATGCTAACATATATAGTCCTGCAGGACTACAGTTGTAAATCCAGCTGGCCTCCAGACCAAGTTTTTGGGAAGTATCTCCTTAGCAACAATTGCAAAAGTCAAAGCTCTGAATGACTACATAAACTCCTTTCTGGGAGGTACTGGCTGGCTGTAGCATAGCCACAGGAGAGCACAAAGATGGCATTCACAGCCTATGCCCCTAAAAGCAACTCTGTGTCCTCCTCTTCTCTTTCTCCTCCTCTTCCTCCTTCTCCTCCTCCTTCCCCTTCTCCATATTCTTCTTCTTCTTCTTCTGTTTCTTCTTCTTCTTCTAAGATTTTATTTATTTATTTGACAGAGTGAGAGAGAGAACACAAGCAAGGGGAGCAGAAAGCAGAGGGAGAGAGAGAACCAGGCTCCCTGCTGAGCAAGGAACCAAGGCTATGGGGGGCTCAATCCCAGGCCCTTAGATCATGACCTGAGCAGAAGGCCGAAGCTTAACCGACTGAGCCACCCAAGTGCCCCAGGTGTTTCAGCCTTCTGTCTGTGCTGAACCTTGGGGTTGTAACCCTGCCAAAAACTGTCACTCCAATTGTTTCAGTACTGTGGGGCCCAAAAATGCAAACCCCCCTTGCCACTATAGTTGAACACTCAAGAGGCATCTCATGCATGAACTGTACACACACCCACCAGCTTTAATGGGGCAATGGAGATCATGGGATCAGGTATTTCCACTTGTTTTAGTGGTCCTGTGGGGTAATATAGGACCTGGGCCTGCCTGCCAGCTTTAGTGAGGCTGTAGGAGAGCATTAAGGTGGGATGCAACTACTGGCATTAGCAAAGCCATGGGAAAGTACAGTGTTGGGGCACACTCACTGGTACTTGGAAGAGTGTAAAAAATGTCAGCCACCATCTCTGGCTCTACCAAGTAGAATGAGAGCCCTAAAATCTTGTTCACCAACATCTCTGTCTCCAGAGTCCTATCAGGCCCCTGCCCCTCCAGCAGACACTTTAAGATTAACAACTGAATCTCTTCCACACATGGTATAGTGATTTTCAAACTGCTGCTTTTGTGCTGGGTCTTGGGGTGCGTGAGGCTTCATGCGATCCCTTTAGGAGAGATTCTCAGCTTCCTACAACCCTTTGGGTTTGTTGAACACAAGTTCTGTTGGTTTTCAAAGCCAGCTCTTCTGGGGCCTTGTCTCTTCAGTGCAGGTCTCAAGGGTTGGGAGTCCTGATGTGGAGCAGGAGCCTCTTACTCCTCAGGGAAAAACTGTATTTGTAAGACCTGATTGTGATCAGATTGTAAGTTGATGTGTTGGGTGGGGATTTTGGTGAGACCAAGTGTCTTCCTCTCCCCCCTCATCCTAATGTGACCCCATTATCCTTTGTTGTGGAGGAGCTGATCAGCCAGTTTTCAAGTCTTTTTCAGAGAATTATTCTATATGTAGCTGCAAATTTGGTGTGTCTGTGGGAGGAATTAAGTTGAGATTTTTCTATATCACCATCTTGAACCACCTCCTGTTTACTGTGATGATTACTGCTCAAATTTTGAGATTTTAAAAATGCCCTGTGAAATAATATTAATGAAATGAATAATTTTCTGTTTTATTTTTATGTACCACCATAGTGTGTACTATCAGTAAGAAACATAAAACCATCCAAACTTTCTGTACAAATCATAAAATGTATGTGAGTTTTACTGGAGATATTTGCAAGTCATGTTGAATGACTCAGTTCTATGACTGGGAAAATCTAATGTTGAAAAACACATTATGAATCATATATCCAAACTGTTATTTAAAAGAAGTAGAAATCTGCCTATACTCATTTGATGTAGAAAACTTTCTTTTTTTCAATTTTGGTGTTAGTTACTGTTCAATTTTTGGATACTTATATCTTAAAACGATATGAACACATTAAGTTAGTCTCAGTGATGACTGATAAATTACATAAAGGTGTACAAAATTGGTATTGAAAAATAGTTTTAAGAAGAGCTTAATTTATTTTAGTAGAAAAACAGAGTTGATATTTACTTACAAAGTGTCTGAACCACACAGTCAATTCATTCAAGTATCTCAGTGTATTTTACTAGAATATAGCCTTAAACTGGCTTGACTGAATTCAGAAAAATTATCCTATTAGTTTAGTGTTGTGTTTGGCCTTAATATCCATCTATAAATATTTGAAGATATGTTCAGAGCAAAAAACTTTTAGTAAATATCCCGTGTTTTCACAGAGGAGAGAGTAGATAAAAATTTCCTTGAAGTGATTGTGATGAAACATCAGGACAAGGTAGGGTTAAGTTCTGGAATGTCCATTCCTAGTGAATTTGAATATCGAATATTGAATAGTAAATATTGAATAGTGAATAGTGAATATTGTTTGAATATTTACATTAATTAATTAACTTACTTATACTTAATTTATTGACGTTTGTAATACATTTGTATATACTCTTTAATTATTTGAGCAAATAAAATAATAGTATTACAAATAGTCATGGTAATAGGCTATTTTAAGTGCAGTTAAGACTGAAGATCTTACTAAATTTTTTATTCTTTAAGTCCCTCCATTTCTAGGATTCTTGTTATGGTCTGCATATACATATAAATAAAATTACTGATGGTCTTACCACCCCTCTCTCTCCTTTGCCCATAAACTCCCTAACTTAAAAAACAAAAGTAAAATGTCATAAAATTCTGATTCAGAACTTTGAGGAAAATGAATATTAGCTTAATGTGTTAATGATCAGCATTAGGGATTTGTTACCATGTTTTTCAATAATTATAGTTCTAAGATTTCTTAAATTTATGTAGTTTGTATATAAGAACAGGGCCTAAATATTACTATTTTCAGAAAACAAGTAAATAGACGTCATTTTGTTTAGATTTTTAACATAAGATTTTTATGTTAATATCTGGAGAGAGAAATTTAAAGAGTTACCAAATTAAAAATTCCATTAAGAGACATTTAATGCATTATTTTTGAGCACTTAGTATGCAAATATGTGCCAGATATTGTTCTATGTGCCTGGGATATAACAGTGAACACAGAAGTTCCTACTTCATGGAATTTAGAATGAATAAAAGACCTGAGAATGGTAAGGTGTGGTGAATAAAGTAGTGAGGGAAAGCCTCTGTGAGAAACCCACATCTGGGTAAATTGACAGAACTTTAAACACCTAAATATTCTAATTTCTTTTTACTAATACATAGAGATGTTAAGTATTTACTGAGTGCCTGAAACAGTCAATGCTAGAAATATAATGAATCTATGGATGTGTACAACTCCATAAAGTTACAAAAGTAAAGGAATAATCATTAAGTAAAAATAAATCATTAAGTAAAGGAATAATCATTAAGTAAATTAAATGTAGATGCGTGTGTGTTTGTGTGTTTGCATTATTTTTGAAAATAGCATTGAATTGCATATTCAATGAATGACAGCAAAAACCATGCTTTGGTTTGCTTGGGCATCAGTAGTCAGTGTTATATCATGGTTCTGGTCTGTCCTAGAAGTAGAGAAAACATGACTATGACCATAATCGATGAAGTTTAGATACATGACTCTATGCTATTATATGTGAAACAAATGTGGGAAGAAAAAGCCAACTGTGGAGAGAGATTTTTCAAGTAATTGGGAAAAATCTCTAGGTATAGGGCTGAACACATAAGTTTAAGATCTGTTTCTATGGCTAACTGTTATGTCTTGGGCAAGACATTCATTTTCTAAGCCCCAGTTTCCTTTCACTGATTAAACCAGCAAATCAGTCAATCAGCCAAACAGCCCCTGTCACGTACCTACCATAAACTTAGCTTTGAGAACAAATTAATGCACATAACAGCCCCTGTCTATGAGGAGGTAAAAGGGCTATATTTACATAAACAACTAATTAACAGTATTGTGTGAACACACCTATAATTGCAAAAATGACAAAGTAAGAATAGGATTGCCTTGAGTTCCTGGTGAAATTTTTATGTTTATTATTATTATTCTATCTGATTCTCTTATGCCCTAGGCTCCCTTTTTCAACTAAGTGAGGAAACTTTTTAAGCAGTCGGCTTTTCCCTTTACTCTGCAATTATTTTTGAATAAGAAATTAACAGTAATTATTGGGTGAATATTTATAAAAAAGCTATGGGAAATTAAAACAAAATACTAAGGTTCTTTAGCATTTACTTGTATTCAGACATTTAATAGCACTTCAAGTTCTGGTATTGAGTTATTTGAAGGTTATAATGCAGCTGGCATTTAAATATATTTCATCAGAGAAAAAAATGAGGAAATTGGAGATTTATTTCAGCTATTTATATCCTAGACCAAATAACTGCTTCTTACGTATGCACACATGCAAGCTGATAAAGAGAAAAAGACTGGAGCAGTCTTGCATTATTAGTGGAAGAGCTGTAGCATACAAATTCTGAATAAGTTGCTCTCAGAGGACAACAAATTTATTTACTACATAAAACAAAAATAAACCATAGTATACATTTTTGTCTGTGCTCAATCTCATAAATGTACTTGTCCATTTATATGGATGGCCTTTCTCATGAATTAAAAAGTGACAAATACAGCACTGATTGCACAAAGGAGAGAGAGAAAACGAAAATGTTAATTGGATTTCTCATCTCTGTTCCATATCTTCTCTTTTTAATTTGAGAATTACTACAACTTTCATATGCTGGCAAAAATTTTGATAATCATAATTTCTACAATACTTGATTTATGTAATGTGCTCATGTGTGGAATTAATTTCACTACCCAGATAAAAAGGGGATTTGTGTATGTTTATATATGCATACAAATATATATTTGACAGAAATGGAGATGATAGGTATTACTATCTTTGGGATAATAATATTACACTATAATTTTCCTTTCAAATAAGAAAATGGAGTAAAGCATTTCTAGGTATGTTCTCAGGGACACATTTATGTACCACTGTAAACAGAAAGCATACTGCATAACCCAATTTAGACTTGAACTACCCCCAAAAAACCTCTTTATTTAATTTTTTGACACTGTTACTTTGAATTTTAAAAAATTATGGTAAAATACGTGTAGCATAAAATGTGTTATCTTAACTATTTTTAAGTGTACATTTTATAAGTGTTAAGTATGAAGGAGATCAGAATATGGTACCTCAAGCCGTACCATTTTGACATAAAAATTATTTTAAGTTGAAGGCAACTGAGAAACTGCAGACAGGAAAAGCTCTCTTATGCTTCCAGTCTGCTTAAATGCAAGGCATGCATTTCCATTTCGAAAGTGTCCCTCTCTTTTGAACCAGGAAAGGCACAACAACCTTTTTCAATAGAGATAGATATGGCACTGAGATGATTATGCATAAACTAACTAACCCTTATCTGCCACTAGTTTCTCCCATATGTTTGCTCTTCTACAGTTTACCAACCCAAACATGGGCCCAAACATGGTTGTTGTTGGGTTGTTTTGTTTTGTTTCTGTCTTGTCACTTCTTCACAATTGATCACCTTTTGTTAAAAGATGTATAAGCTGCCAGGTTTAACCACTTTTTTGGGTATTCAGTACTTTTCTATGAAGGCCTCCATATACATCAAAATCAAAAATATTAATATCAAGTAAAATTTATATGCCTTTTCTCCTGTTACTCTTTATTTTGTCAATTTAATTTGCAAGCCTTATGTTCCCAAAACAAGAGGGGAGAGAAAGTTTTTTTCCCTCCTCTGTAAATATTGTCACGTTGTTGTGCAATCTCCAGAAGTCTTTTCATCTTGCAAAATTGAAACTCTTATCCATTAAACAGCTCCTCCATATTCCCTCTGATCCCTGGCCCCTGACAATCAGCATTCAAATTGCTGTCACTATGAATATGACTACCCTTGGTACTTCATATAATTGGGATCATACAGCTTTTGTCTTTTTCTGACTGGCTTGTTTCACTTAGCTAATGTCTCAAGGTTCATCCATGTTATAGTGTGTGTTAGAATTTCTGAACTTTTTAAAGTTAAATAATATTTCATTATATGTATATACTACTTTCATCCACCCATCTATTGATGAACACTGGGTTTCCTTTACTTTTTTTTCTTTTAAGATTTTTTTTTTTAATTTTTATTTATTTGACAGAGAGAGCACAAGTAAGCAGAGGGGCAGGCAGAGAGAGGGGGGAAGCAGGCTCCCCACTGAGCAGAGAATCTGATGTGGGGCTTGATCCCAGGACTCTGGGATCATGACCTGAGCCGAAGGCAGAGGCTTGACCCACTGAGCCACCCAGGCGCCCCACTTTACTTTTGTATTCCTGAATAATACCTCAATGAACATGGGTTCACAAGTAACTCTTGAGTTGTGTTTTCAGTGCTTTTGGATATATATACCCAGAAGTGGAATTATTTAGTCATATGCTAATTCAACTTTTAATTTTTGGGGGAAGCACTATACAGATTATCACAGTAGCTGTACTAGTGTGCAGGGTTCCAGTTTCTCCATATCTTTTCTTCTTTCTTTCTTTCGAGTAGCCATTCTTTTAGATGTGAGGTGTATCTTATAGTTTTAATGTCATTGATTAGTCATGTGCTTTTATCTTTTCATGTGCTTTTTAGTCATTTGTATATTTTCTTTGCAGAAATGTCTGTTCAAGTCATTTGCCTGTGTTTTAATTGGATTGCTTGGGTTACTTTGATGTTGAGTTGTAGTTCCATCCCAGGACCCAGAGATCATGACCTGAGCCAAAATCAAGAGTCAGCTGCAGAATCAACTGGGCCATCCACATACCACACTGTTTTTTTGTTTTTTGGTTTTTTTTCCTAAGAGTTTTATACTTTTAACTCCTTTACTTAGGTCTTTATTTTGAATTAACTGTGGATACAGTTTTACCAACAGAATTTCTTGAAAAGTCTAATCTGTTCCCTTTGTGTTATCTTGACACCATTACTGAAAACCATTTGACTATATATGTAAGGGGTTATTTCTGAGCTTTCCATTCTATTTGATTGATCTATATTTCTGCTTTTATGGCAATAACAGTCTTACTGTAGCTTTGTAATAAGTTTTGAAATCAGGAAGTATGAGACTTCCAATTTTGTTTTTTGAACACTTTGTGTTTAATGATAGGTGCTTTCTTCCCAGCATTCCAAATAATAGTTTTCAGTTTTCATTCCCAGCCTGATCATTCTATAAAATAATTTTTAATTATTTTATATATTCATCATTTATCAAAATCTAATTGTGTACTTATGAAAACAGATACAGTTCTTTATTATAGAACATTATGAATTCAAAATAGAAAATATCCAAAAAATTATAGTACACTTGACCTTTGAACAATATGGGGTTAGTGGCACCAAATCTCCATTCATCAAAAATCTGTATATAACTTTTGACTCTCCCAAAATCTTAACTAGTGCTAGCCTACTATTAACACATATTTTATATATGTATTACCTAATGTATTATTACAATAATGTAAACTACAGAGAAGATAATAAGAAAATCATAAGGAAAAGAAAATACATTTATAGTAATGTACTGTATTGATATTTAAAAAAAAAATCTGTTTGTAAGTGGACCCACACAGTTCAATCCTGTGTTGTTCGGGGGTCAGTTGGACCTGGAAGTGTGAATTTAGAAGTACCACTATGTGGAGGTGAGATGAAGGAAAGCTTTAAGTAAGTGAGCCACCCAGGCGCCCCTATTTATCCACTTTTATATCCATTAATGTTTCCTTATATTTCTAATTTTGTATACCTCAAATTTTTACTCTGTGTGACTTTTGGCAGAATCTTTATTAAAGATAATAAATCTTCATTAATCTTTATTAAAGATTTTGTTAAAAATTAAATTAATCTTTATTAAAAATCAGGGCTCATATAAAAAAATGTGATGGATTGGGGGCGCCTGGGTGGCTCAGTGGGTTAAAACCTCTGCCTTCAGCTCAGGTCATGATCTCAGGGTCCTGGGATCGAGCCCCGCATCGGGCTCTCTGCTCAGCGGGGAGCCTGCTTCCCCCTCTCTCTCTGCCTGCCTCGCTGCCTCCTTGTGATCTCTCTCTCTGTCAAATAAATAAATAAAATCTTTAAAAAAATGTGATGGATTGCATTCTAAAAAAGTAAAGAAAAAAAGAAAAAGAAATTTTTCAAATGCAGAGATTTTAGATAACTGGGGAATAGAAAAAGATGATAGGGTTTAGACAGTAAGTATATGAGGCCTTGTGAGGAAACAACCCAATGAGAATGGAAGGCTAGCCATTCCAGATCATTGGCCTAGGAAGAATGATGAAGAGTGTTACAAACAATGCCCCTGCCTTTGTTTAGACATGTCTTAGTAGACAAATAGAAGGTATTAGAGGAGAAACATGACATGAAGGAAATGATATTTAGGAAGAAACATTTCTGCCATTTTATTTCTATGAAGGATATTATAGATAGGAAAAGCTTAGATTAATAGGATTTCTCCTGCTATTATATTCATGTAGATATGATTAGATAAGGAGCTTCTCTAGGATAATTGTCTTAGAAATTTAAAGCAATATGTAGTAATAAGTTAAAATGAAGGGGAAAGATAAACACCAAATTCAGGAGGGCTTCAGGATGGATAGTCATGTAGTTGAATTTTCAATTGTGAGTGTGTGTGTGTGTGTGTGTGTGTGTGTGTGTGTGTTTTAAACCTGAAGCAAATTAAGGGGAGAGAAGGGAGATATTCCAAGTATATTTTGAAATGATATCCAGTGACTGACTGGATACAAGGGAAGAGAAAACAAAGGAATCAAAAGATGACTGTAAAGTTTCACATTTGGGTGACTTGGAGATTCATGGTATTGCTGATTTTACACACAAGCATGTACACACAAGTACAAACAAACAGACACACAGACAAAGTCATACTTACATACCAATTTTAATCTGGGTAGTGACATTAGTTCCACAAATGAACACATGAAATAAACCAAAGTTTTGTGGAAACTATTGTTATCTTTACAGGCAAAGGTTTTGCCAACACATAAAAATTATAATTTTTCTCAAATTAAAAAGAAAAGATGTGGAAGAGAGATGAGAAATCCAATTAATATTCTCGTTTTCTATTTCTCCTTTGTGAAATTGATGCTACATTTATCTGCATAGTATTAGTGTAATTGGGCAAAATATAATTTAAAAAATTTCGAGATTCTACTATTTCTAAAATTAGCCCTTGAAAGGTAGACTTGGGGGTTACAAATGTGTAGTTCTTAACTTACCATATGAAAAAAATCTAATTTAAAAAGCAAAGATGATTTTTTAACAAACATTTGCAAATTGACTTACCTTAAGAAAATAGAGTTCTGCATTTGCTAGAAAAATCCTGTGTGGAAGGAATATTTGACTTCTGTGTGAAATTTTTCCTTACTATTTTTTTCAATGACAGATGTTTTCTGTACACATATCAGTGCCCTACAGGAAGCCTAAATTGTTTCTGATGCCAACTTCCGCTAGTGTTACTTTGCTGAGGAAGATGTGATTTCATAGTCAGTATACTTTAATATAGTTATGACAGTAAGTCATCATTTTACTGACATGGGAGATGTTGGCAGATGCCTAAAAATTCTCATTGTATATCATAATATTTTCATGACCTTGCAAAGTCTCCTTGCTGAAACCAATATACTTTCTTAATGATAATTGCTATATAAGTGAGAAAACTTGTGTTCAGTCTTCTAACTTTAATATTTAATACTTAATATTCCTATGTAATTTTGTTGCATTAAAACATTGAAACAGTGTCAAAAATAAAACATATTAAAGCACTGTTAAAAATACATAAATTTCATTTTGTACACTTCATGTCCAACTTAAAATATATGGAATGTATGATTTATATGTATGGAACATATGATTTTAGTAGAAAAAATATATTGCCCACTATATATTATTTACTGCATTTATCATGTCTTGATTTATTTTTCCCCTGAAAAAAGACATTCTTTCTGTTTTTCTTCTTTTTTTTTCACATCTTTATCTTTTTAAGTATTGATGTGGTGGAGATTAGATAGAGACTTTTTTTTCTAAAGTATCATAGGAAGATAGCTGGTTATATTTAATGGGTTAGTTAATTTTCTAAGAAATTCAAATGGAAAGATCCAATATAAAGTAACTATTGTTTGTTTTTTAAGATTTTATTTATTATTTTTAGAGAGAGAGGAGAGGTCAGGATCCCTGGATCTCACAACCCTGAGATCATGACCTAAGCTGAAATCGTTTTCACCTAGGTGCTCTGTAAAGTAACTATTGTATCATCATACTATGTAAGATAAAGTTAAATTTTACAGTGCAAGTTAGTAAGTAAAATTCAATTTTGTAAACACTCATCCAGTGTCTCCTTTCTGAGCACTATTTTGTGAGAAATTTAAAAGCAAATATAACACATAGTTCCTATCCTTAATGGGCTTACATAGCATAGTGATTAAGGGAAGATTCTCCCCATGAATCAATTAATATACATAAATTAATAAATTCTATAATAATAGTAAATGTAACTAATTGTCATTGTCAATATTTGTGGAACTTTTGCTACTTAGTGGGCATTATATTAAGTAGTTTACCTGCATTATGTCTTGGAATTCTTAACAAAAGCCCCTTGAAGTATATCCTGTGTTTTGTTGTGTCTGTTTTATGGATTGGGAAACATTCTCAGAGAGGATAAGGAACTTCTCCAAAGTTATACACGGGACATTTGAATCCAGGCAGTGTAACTCCCAGTATGTGCTCTTAGTTACTAGAGAACGCTAGTAAATATAAAGAGGAAAATAAGACAGAGTCATGTTACTAAAAACTTCATAGACAATACAAACCATGGGCTAGCCCTTAAATAATGGGCAGAACTTATACAAGGGAGAGCATGGAGATCCCAACGCAGATGAGGAAATGAGATGAGGAGATGCGCAAAATGGGATGACATAAAATGACGTGTTGAAGAGACTGATCTAATGTAATAGATTATTTTGAGGACTGTTCATGTGGTCATGCTGGCCGTCATTCTGACTCACAGTCATGATCGCTACCCTCAAGCAGGCACCAGTCATCTGACATTTCCCTTGTCTATTCTCTCTTCCACTTTGTAACTTATTATTTCATAATTTTAGCACTCCCCTCACACTTCCAGTACATCCTCTCGCTCAGTGTATGATCTTACTATTTATTTTATTGAGCAAACCAGAAGCAAATAGAAGAAAATCCCCACTGGTCTCACCATCACATTTCCTTCTTCCTTGCATTTGTAGCCCTACACTCTTTCTGCCTTCTCTCCTGTTGGCTATGAATGCACTGTCCATGCTGCTAGTGACCACTAGCCCGTCTTTTTGCAATCTGATGCTGTCCCCTCATACTCAAGCACATTATGACAACTCTGCACACCTCTTCCATCAATTCCCTTTTCTCTCTTGAGTTATTCTCAACAGGAGGCAAGCATGCTATTTATTCTTCCTTAAAAACAAACATGTAAACAAAGTGTCTCTTCAGACAACGCTTCTCACAGATACGTCTGTTTTTCTTCCTTTTCAAAATCTTTTTGAAAGAATTGGCTGTAGTCACTGTCTTGAACCACTCCATACCTCCATGTTGTCTTAAACCCACTTTGGTTAACTTTAATTCTTGCAATAGCCGCAAAACTGCTCCTGCCAAAGTCACTAATGAGTCCTACATTGTTTTATTTAATTGTAAGTTCTCAGTCCTCATGTTTCTTGGGTTATCAGCATAAAAATATACTTGATTCCTGGGGTGCCAGGGTGGCTCAGTGGGTTAAAGCCTCTGCTTTCGGCTCAGGTCATGATCCCAGACTGCCTACTTGTGATCTCTCTCTGTCAGATAAATAAATAAAATCTTTAAAAAATATATTTATATACTTGATTCCTATCTTCTTTTTGAAACAAAATTTCACTTGGCTCTCCAGTCACTGTGCAGCCCGAATTTTTCTTGTACCTCTCTTGGCCATTCCTTCCCTTTGTTATTTCTTGGTGCCTTTTCTTCTCCGTTAACTCTAAATATAGGTATGTCCCAAGGATAAGTCCTTGGAGCTGGCCTGTTTTCTGTCAGCACTCACTTCCTTGCTAATTTCAGATAGTCTCTTCATTTTAAATATTATCTTGATCTCCAGTCTAAACTTCTCCCTGTCATCCAGAATTGAGCACCAACAGTGTTCTTGATTTGTTCTTTTGAATGTAGAACATTGATCTGAAACAACATATTCAGAACTCAGTACCAGAGGAGATCTTTATAAAACCTACTCTTTTCTTGGAATTCATCATCTTGGGAAATGGAAACTCCATTCTTCTAGCTGCTCATGCCAAACCCTGACGTCTCATTGGAGCAAGCTCTTGCACTCCACATCTGATGCATCAGCAAATTCAAAATATTGGCTCTTTTTATTACCTCCACGGCTGTCATCTGAGCCCAAGCTTCTGATATTTTTATTTTTTATTTTTTTTAAATCCTTTTTTTTTTTAAAGATTTTATTTATTCATTTGACAGACAGAGATCATAAGCAGGCAGAGAGACAGGCAGAGAGAGAGGAGGAAGCAGGCTCCCCGCTGAGCAGAGAGCCCGATTCTGGGCTCGATCCCAGGACCCTGGTATCATGACCTGAGCCGAAGGCAGAGGCTTTAACCCACTGAGCCACCCAGGCACACCCTGATATTTTTAACTGAATTCTTGTGGTAACCAATTAAGTGTTTTTGTTTTATTTTGTTTTGTTTGTGTTTGTTTGTTTGCTTTTCCTTTGGTACCCTACAGTCTCAGAACATAATAGAATGATCCTACCTTACTTTGTGCTACTACTTGGCTTACATCTCTTCAGTGCTTTGCATCTCTTTCAGTGTAAAATCCGCTCTTTTTCATGCCTATAAAGCGTTGGATGATTTGACTTTCCATACTTCTTGCATATTCTCTGTTAGCATTCACCGGATTTCTCTCTCAGTTCCAGATATAGATGAAAACTGGAACACACCAAGAACACTACTACTTCAAGACATTTGTACTTTCTGTTCCCTCTGCCTGGGATGTCTGTACCCTGAATATCCACATGGTTTGTTCCCTTATTTTCAAGATTTTTACTTAAATGTCATCTTCTCTCTGAGGTCTTCCCTGACACATTATATAAAATTACAGCCATCTATAACACTTTCTATCACCTTTCTCTGCTTTATTTTTCCCCTTTATACTACTGGCTACCTAATGTTGAGCATGTTTTACTTTAATTATCTTCTTTATTATATGCTTCTTTCATTAGAATGTAAGCTCATTGAGTGCAGAGATGGATGTTTTATTCACTGTTATATCCCTTGCTCTTCGAAGAATCTCTGTTGTATGATGGGCATTTGATAAATATTTGTTCACTGAGTTTATAAATTGATGAATAATAATATATATTCTGATAGTATTTTGAGGATGAAACAGACAGAAAAGCTTGACTTTCATAATAAGGAAAAGAGCCGTTACTGGTTTTCAGAGGGATACTGACATGATGATAGAAGCATAGATCTGAATTGGGCTAAGTTAGTTAGGACTTTTGTCATTTTATTTTATTTTATTTTTTTCCCACCTGGACAGTTTAGCCTGAAGCAGAATAAGAAAAAATGGACATTGGAAATTGTCTGATATTGGGAATTACTAAAATATGCTTAGTATTTTATGATAAATACTAAATATGCTTAGTATATTAGAGCAAAATTGAAGTAGTTGGAATATAATGACAGCTAAGAGAGGACTGACAAAAATGTTAAATATGAAGTTGGGGTCCTTTTTTGCTTGTATTTATTGAGAAACTAATAGCTGCAAATCACTATGCTAGGTTCTCAAAAATATTCAACCTTAGTTCTCCTCTCCAACGTTCAAATTAGGCTTAAAATTAAATGGCATTATTCCCATTTACAATTTAGGAAACTGAGGTCAAAGGAGCTGAACTATTAGAAATGGCTTTCTCCCATAATTTCTTCCAAATATGATGCCAGATCTCCCTTCCCAGGTTTTGGTTGACTTATCTGCATTTTTCTGGCTATGTTAAGATAGTAGAAAAGTCTCATTTTCAAATAGTAAATGATGCAGCCTAGCGTGGGCTAATAGTGGATGGCCCTCATACCCTTCAGTGTGGCAGAAATCCATGTTTTAATTTTTAGTGAGGGGCATTTTGGAGCTTTCTTCACTGTATAATTGCCAAAGACTCCCAGCAAACTTCTTTCGATCTTCTCATCCAGTTCCTGCCTTGGGTCATGTGCCACCGAAGCGCTTGCTTCTTGGGCTCCCTTTCCTCAGCAGATAGCTTTGTAGAACAGAACCCACTGAGATGCTGTGAGTCCAGCTACTTCCTACCATGTCCACTTGCCCTTTGAAACTCATGGCTCCATGCCACACATAACAGGGAAATGCGCTTCCATGACCACTGACTTCTTTTTCTCACCCCGCCCTTAAAGACTCTTCTAGAATGCTGCCTGCCTTGCATGTCTACAAACACCAAGGAGAGGAGATCACAGTTCTTCAGGTCCTTTCTCATTGCATTCTTTTATGGCTCCAAAACATCATTTCATTTTAAAATTAAACGGCCAGTAAACATCTGTTCAAGAAGGGGAGATGCCGATCTCTTAAAGATAGTCACAACCCCTAAGGATGAATATTTTTAGATTTCTGTCATTTGGCTTTAATTAGAAGTACTTTTCTCCCTTGTTTAGATGTAGGAAATACCACCACACCCTCAATACCTTTGAGTTCCCTCACTTCATTGAATTTTTCTCCATATTCCTAATCTCCTCTCATAGAAGCTGGGGGTGGGTGATCTTCAGTCACAATATCAGCTCTGCTATCTTTCCAGCATTAGTTGGCTTCAGTTCTGAGACTTGCTGAAATTGCAAAACAGTTTTTTTTTTTTAATCCTATTATACCTATCCATGTTTGTCTGTTTTCAGACAGTCTACAACACAAGTTGCATAGCCAGAATTTGTACAAGTCTCTTTGGCTCCAAAACTGTACTGTTTCTGATATTCTTACTTGAGTTTTGTGAGAAGGCAGAGGACACTGAAAGTGCATACAGTAGGGAGGAAGCAGTGGTAAGAAGACTGAGATCTTAAAGGCAAATAGACTTGTCTGCAAAATGCTGGAGTGTACCTTGTTCAATGAATGTATTCCCAAAGTCCAGTGATCGTGTACTGTCCTATTACTGAGCATTCAACTAGAATGAATATATCTGCATTTAAAGCATGAGAAGTCCATGCCAAATGCATTTCCAAATCAGATGATGGGAGTGGACTCTGGAGTAGAAATATAAATGTGAGCCCTACCGCGGTGTCATTTTAGGGAGTCCAGAATTGATATGCATTGTGGTGGGAGTGGGGACAAGAGAGAACAACGGGGATGATTAAGTGGGTGGCTGAGACAGATGGTGTGGATTTCAAATAAAGAAACCCAGAGGGTGGTGGATAAATAACCATACAAGTAGCATTGGGGAGTAAGGAAGGAAAGGATAGTCCTATCCCGAGAATTCAGAGACTGTATGATGAGGTAAGACCTTTAAGTGGTTAATATCTTTGAGAGTGAAAATTATGCAACATTTTTTTCAGTGTTTTTTTGTTAAAGCCTCTTATTATAGCCAAGAGGATCCGTTTATAAGAAAAGATGAGGCTGAGCAATGTAACAGAATCAAGTGTGTTTTTTCTTTTGAAAAATTTTGTTGCAGCTTTCCTTCCTCACATAAATATTCTGTATCAGAAGCAAACAAACAAAAAAAACAATGAAGGAAGAAAAGTGGTCATATACCAGAATTTAAGTAACGATGAAAATTTTACTGGTAGAAGGGTGCCAGTGTTTATTTGTGGGGAGGTGTCAATTTAACTGTAAAATTTTTGTGTCCTATACAACTCTAAACAACTGATAATTTTTAAAAAGACATTTAGTGACTTTCATAAACAGTTTCGGTTGTCTGAGAGTCAGTTCAGCTGTGAGTGATTTTAACAGGAGTGAATTGCTTCAACTGTGTGCTTAATAGACTGTGTCATAAAACTGCAGCCCCGATAACAGGAGGGCTGAAAGGCATGAGGTATCTGTGAGATGAGTTTGTTTCTGTCATGGCCTGGCTATGGCAGCTGCTTTCTGGGAGAACTCAGCTGAGGCCGCACAATTAACACATTTTCATATTTGTTCTTGATGGGAGAGGGGGTAGACAGCGATTGGGTCTTCCTAATAAAGAATATTCATTTAGGGCGCCTGGGTGGCTCAGTGGGTTAAGCCTCTGCCTTTGGCTCGGGTCATGATCTCAGGGTCCTGGGATCGAGTCCCACATTGGGCTCTCTGTTCGGCAAGGATCCTGCTTCCTCCTCTCTGTCTCTCTGCCTGCCCCTCTGCCTACTTTTGATCTCTCTCTGTCAAATAAATAAATAAATAATCTTAAAAAAATACTCACTTATTTTTATAAGTACATCAAATATCTGTGCCTTGCAAAGAACATTATTAAAGATAGAGTTAAGTGACACAACTTTCCCATCCTCACTATGCTTAAAAGTGGCAACCAAAAAATATTCATTGCGAATTATTAGTTTCATCTTCATGAAGTTATGATGATAAAAGAGTTAATTTGGTACCACTTTCAAGTACGTGAATAGATGTCACACTGTCTTTATTGTGTTTATAGGGACCCACATATAATTATTATGAGAATTATTGTGAATTATATTTCCCACTCAATATTTTATTACAGTGGATACACAGAACACCAGGTGAGTTAGCGTCATCATCATTGCTTACAGTGGTTAGTGGAGGTTCTAAAATCATTCATGAGAAAGGACAAAACTATGTCTCAACTCATATTCTTTGAATACATGAGTGTTTGACTATTCATCTCACTGCCATTGTTTGCGTGACACCCAGGCTGTGGTGGCAGTGTGATCATTGGTGTGGTTATGTATTTTATACTTAATACCTGGTGTGATTGTGAGTTTCTTCAATTTTTGTTGTTGTTGTTGTTTTGCTGTAACTTTTTTTTTTTAAGTGTTTATTTTTAGAGTGCCAGTGGTTATACAACAAAATCAAGGGTAAGGTACAGAGGTTTCCCATATCCCCTGACCCCCACTCATGCAGTTTCCCCCATTATCAACATCTCCAATTAACATTTGTTTCAACTGATGAACCTATTTTGATGCATCATAATCACCCAAAGTCCATAGTTTAAATAAGGGTTTACTCTTGGTGGTGTACATCCTATAGCGTTAGACAAATATACATTGACATGTAGCCATGATTGTAATATTATGCAGAGCAGTTTCACCCCCTACCCCCAAAATATCCTCTGTGCCCTGCCTGTTCAACCCTCCCTCCATACCCCACAACTCTTGGCAACCATTAATCCTTTTGCTGTCTTCACAGTTCTGCTCTTTCAGAATGTCATAAAGTTGGAATCTTACAGTACATAGCCTTTCCAAATGGCCTTCTGTCACTTAGTAATATACATTTAAGTTTTCTCCATGTCTTGTCATGGCTTGATAGCTCATTTTGTTTTAGCACTGAGTAATACTCTGTTGTCTAGATATGCCACAGTTTGTTTGTCCATTTACCAACTGAAGGAGATTTTGGTTGTCTTCAAGTTTGGGAATTATGAATAACCTCCTATAAACATCCATGTGTAGGTTTTTACAGGGATATATTCTTTAGTTTAGAATGGTGTCTACACAGGAACACCGAAGGTGTCATAGGAAAAGGAAAAGGAATGGTAAATACAGATGAATATCGTGAGGACCAAGATCATAACAATGGGAAGTTAGTAAAAATGGGGCACATAGTAAAACCTATTTTAAATTATTTTTTTTAAGGTTCAAGTCTTTTTTTTTCTTTCAGGGATTTTATTTATTTATTTGACAGACAGCGAGAGAGGGAACTAAAGCAGGGGGAGCGGAAGAGGGAGAAGCAGGCTTCCTGATGAACAGGGAGCCCAGCACAGGGCTCCATCCCAGGACCCTGGGATCATGACCTGAGCCAAAGGCAGACACTGCATGGCTGAGCTACCTAGGCACCCTGAAAAAAGTGTTTTAAACTGGGGTCTAAAAAACACCATTGTGTAGGAGTTCAGAAATCATTTAAAAAATCATCCTCTGTCATTAACTCATTATGCCATATCATATATGTTCTACAGGTTCTATATGTTTCTCATTTATAAAAGTTTTTACCTTGATGTCATTAGAGATTTCTTTCAGCTCTAAGATTCCTTTGTAAAATGAAGATTTTGTTAAGATGCATCCTCTGTCTAATAAAGATCACTAGATCATTTGGCATGAGAAATAGTGCAAGGCCTTTACATCACACTGAATTACAGATGCTGTGTTATTTATTTATATAACCTATACTTGAGTTACATTGATTGCATTTGAGATTTGGAGGTCTAACTTAAATGCTTAAAGTATTTTTATGGTTTCAGCAACTAAAATTGTTTTTTAGCAAAAAGTAATAGGGGTAAGAGGTTCCAGCCATCCAAATGAAAAATAGTTTAAGTTCACTAAAATGTACAAGAAACCTAAACTTGGCATTCCAGACAACAAAATACAGGGTTTGTTCAGGAAAGAAACTGTTTTGACTAAATAAAGAACTATTGTATTTGCTGAAAAGATTTACTCAATTTATCTACTCAAAAGTTTCATGTAATTTTAATATTGAAAAATTATTCATAAGGAACAGAAAGCACATGATGTGTCAGCTTCAAATGCAGTAATTTAAATTTAGAATTTTAAATATCAAATAGATACTTGAATTTGAATACACACACACACACACACACACACACACACACAGAAACATTCAAATTTAGAACTGAGAATATCTAAAGGTTTGGAAAAAATCAAACATGTTCTTTTTTTTTTAAACCAAAAAGGTTTGTTTATTTATAATAAATCTTAAGTTTAAGGGGGACAGGGGTTTGGGCTTATTTTTTTCATTACTGAAATTTTGAAGTCTAGCAAAGTATTTAACACATAGTCTATACTCAGTAGTAATTATATATTGAATAAATTAATAAATGCATGCTGAAAAAATAAAATCCAAGTGAAAATTCCACACCAAATGAAAAGTGCTAATTGTTTCAGAGTTCCAAAAGAGAACTCAAAGAAGGAAAGTAAATAATAGGATGCTACTTTTTTCTTTTAATCAATGTTAGTGTGAAAGGAAGATCAATAAAAATATTAGTCTTTAAGTAGTGGAAGTTTGATATTTTTGTTTGGAGATTTTTGCCTCTTCTCTGTTGACCAAAACAAAAAGCATCAATAAATTTGGATGGAATCATCCTATTTCTATTTGAGGAAAGGTCTTTTCAATTTTCAGAAATTGGTAATTAATAGGACATATGTATATGCTTACTCAGTGGTATTACATCACCAAAATGCAAATAAAGTGAGCTAGAGAAAGGATAAAACTTTGATTTGGGTATTAATCATTTTAAGATGTAACTAAAATGGTATGAATGAATATTTATTTACAGTTTATTATGTGAGGGTTTTTTTTAAAAATTCAGTTTTCGTGAGTATTCAGAAGTATTGGAATGTAACTTTCTGGGATAAGATATAACATAGGGTTCTAATTCCTTACAGTGAGAAAATCTAAGGGATGTCCTGGAAGTTCCTGTTAGATGAAGAAGGAATCTGAAAGAACCATTACCAGGGGCTACTGATTATATTTTTGGTAGAGAAAAGAGAAATTAAAGCAGTATCTGGGTTCCAAGCTGAGAAGAAAATTACACAAAGAAAAAAGCTATTAGAAGAGCTCACTTGAGAGGGTATCACTGGGTTATACTCCACAGGTGGCAGAAGACTTTCAGTTGATTATGAGCTCAACAGAGTAGTGGGCAGAGGTGTGTTTTGCTTGAGATCTTTGGGCCCAAGATGGTTATTATCTCAGGCTCTGTGTGAGATGTTTGGATGTCATAGCCTAGGTCTGGTATGCCAGTCAGTTTCTCCAGAAGTCTCATGACCCTAACAAAATAGCTTTCTATTTGTTCTGAAAGACTGGTCTAAAGGAACTCAACTAACTCGTTCACTAAGCAATATTTATACGGTCTACCAGATGGCAGGAACTGTGCCAGATCCTGTTGATTGCAAGTTAAACGTGGAGTTAAACATGTTCTCCACATTGTGGAATTTGCATTTTAGCAGGAGAAAAAGTGAAGAGTACCCAAGAAATACCTTGTATGCCAGAAAACTTAGCAAGATCAATTGATAGGTTTCTCCAACACATATAGCACTTTAAAAAATTATATTCTTCTAGGGCTAACAAGGGACTATTAGCTCCAATTGAGGCTTTGATATTTAAGCAGCTTTCAGGAATTAGTTTAAATGTCTGAAAGGTTAAAAAGAAAAAGGCAACTTCTTGAATGAGCCGTTGGGAATCACAACAGCAAACTTTTTCACATTCAAAATAAAGCACAAGGCTTTTTTCCTTTTCTTTTTTCCTTTCTTCCCCCCTCTTTCTCCTTCCTATTTCCCTTCTCTTCCTAAAGATTTCAGTCCAGAAGCCATTAGGTGAGGCTGATCCATGTGGGAAGACCACACTTAGCTGATCAGAAAGCCAGAGCTCATTTTGGATAAAGAAGGCCTCTATGCATCCATGTGTGATAGAAGGTGTCAGAGCCTGTAGAATACAATGAGGGCAACCACATGGCCATGAGATCCCAAGCTGGATGAAGGGAGAGTCTTCCTTGAATGGCAGATTTGCACCAGGTATCAGAATCTTTGCAAATCCAGCAATCCATTGGGAGGTGGCCTGGCATGGCATGTCAGAACAAACAGCATGAGGAAGATATCTGCATAGGAGGGCTTCCCAGAAAAGGATTTTAGAGCCTGAGTGAGATGAAGAGTACTTTCTCATGAGGGCCAGCCAGTTTGTGGTTTCAAAGCCAAGTCAGGTATACAGGACATTACTGTGTGAAAGAGAGGCATTTAGCATGAGCAGCTGGACTCCAAGTGGTATGACTAGGTTGTCCATGCGGGAACTGGACAGGGAAGAGTGTTGGAGCTTGGGTAGTAGAAGGAAGGCTGCTGTGTGGCAGAATAGCCCAGAACTACATGTCGGAGCATGGGTAGGATGAAGAAACTGACGACATAGAGCTTGGGTGGCACCCTTTCTGAGTTTCAGAGCTCATTTGTGTGGGGAAAAAGATGATTGGGAGATTTGTTGCATATGGGGGGGGGTGGTGGAGCAAATAAAGCAGGCTTCTTACTGCCAGAAAATGGAGGTAAAAACATGGAAATGAAAAATTAGAATGAACCCTGTATTTTTGAGATGGAATTAGGGATATCAGTGTTAACTTCTGGATTTTAATAAAAAGACAAATAAATTTTAAAAGGTAAGTGTGCAAGGGCATGCATGAATTTAGTTATGTGCACACACACACACACACACACCCCTGCTGCAGAGAGACTTGGGAACAATGACATCCCAATAACTAACAGTGAACATATCTAGCTACCATGTCTTGGATTTCTTAATACCACTCCACTAGAAGAAAGAAACCAAAGTTTCTTAGAGAAATGACTAATTGCTGGCCTGGGGCAAAGTAGAAGATGATCTTGGAACATCTTGTTATAATGGAGGATAAGGGGGAGTGTATTAAGAATGATGGAGAATGGGGTGCCTGGGTAGCTCAGTGGGTTAAAGCCTCTGCCTTTGGCTCAGGTCATGATTCCAGGGTCCTGGGATGGAGCCCCGAATCAGGCTCTCTGTTTGGCAGGGAGCTTGCTTCCCCCTCTCTCTCTGCCTCTCTGCCTACTTGTGACCTCTGTCTGTCAAATAAATAAATAAAATCTTAAAAAAAAAAAAAAAGAATGATGGAGGACATAGAAGCCAGTTGAAGGGGTTCCAACTATTCAAACTTGGGACAAATACAGCATCGCAACAAATAATACTGTAATGGACTATCACCTACTGAATAAAATAAGATTTCATGACTTTATACTGTTACGAATAAAGGAATATATAAAGAGACATTTTGATAAGCAATGAAGAGTTGTAAATAGTTTCAAAGTTCCCCTATACAAAAATATTTATTAATTATAAGGAAAAAATGCAGTGGACTGCCTTAATCACATGATGAAAGTGAGTACCATTAGCAATAGGATGAATCAAAAGCTTGCACTACAAGGGAATAAATGAAACAAGATGGGATCGGGAGGAAGACAAACCATAAGAGACTCTCTTTTTTTTTTTTTTTTTCCATAAGAGACTCATAATCTCACAAAACAAACTGAGGGTTGCTGGGGGGAGGGAGGGAGGGAGAGAGTGGTGGGGTTATGGACATTGGGGAAGGTATGTGCTATGGTGAGTGCTGTGAAGTGTGTAAACCTAGCGATTCACAGACCTGTACTCTGGGGCTAATAATACATTATATGTTAATAAAAAATTAAAAATTTAAAAATTAGGAAGAAAAAAAAAGCTTTTTCCACCTGATAGTGTGTAATAGCTCTTCTGCGATGTTCCCATCTGAGGTACATAATTTGAATGTAATCATGAGGGACATTAAACAAATCCAAACTGAAGGACATTAAACAGCAATGACAACAAAAAAACTGACTTATAAACTTCCAAATGTCAAGGTCATAGAAGTCAAGAATAACCTGAGTTTGAAGGAAACTAATAAGCTATGACAATAATATGTAACTCACAGTTTTGAATTTGAGCCTTTTGCTATAAAGGCATTATTAGAGCAATGGGTGAAATTTGACTGGTATCTGTGAATTAAATAATAGTAATGGATCAATTCTTATTTCTTTATTTTAATTGTTATATTGTAGTTACATAAAATAATACCCTTATTTATGAAAAATTCTAATGTATTGGGGTTGATAGCCCACCATATAGCAACTTAGTCTCACATTGTTCAAAAAAAGTTCTTTGAAATATAATACAATGAAAATGAAAATAAAATTTTCACACAATGAAAATATAATTGAACAATTGAAAATATAATTTTTGAATTCTTGACTTAAAACTGGCTCAAAATTATTTCACAAAATGATTAAAATAAATATGTAATATCTTAAGTATTACAAATTAGGGGGGTGTGTGTGTGTGCACGTCTGTGTGTGTGGTGTGGGTTGAAAGATTATCTTGCAGTAGGTTTACTAGGGAGTGCTCTTGGGTTCTATACTCATGGGAAGAAAAAGAAGGAATCAAGGATTGAGCAGAAGGAGAATTCCAGTGGTTTGCTGATAAATGTTTATAGCTAGCTCTCTGAAATAATAGTGATTTTTTTAAAGTCCTGATTTATAATATTTATCCTTTTCCATGATATAAGTCCTCTCACTATGCATGATTTTAAGTTCCCCACTTAATATCACTGGATATGAAGTAGAGAAGAGTTGGATGCACAAATCAGCTCTGTGAGATGGTACTGGCTGGTTCCAGCACATCACTGAGTCATGTTGTGGTGCAGTCTGAATGGAAGCTTCAGCTAACTCATGGAGAGTTTTGAGGATAGGAGCCCCTTCAAAGCTGTCTCAGATTGACACAGGAGGGCCAGACCACTATACCCCTGTGTTTCAATCCCTTCCTTCCTAAGGGATTATGGCTTTGAGAAAGGCAGCCCACTTGAGTCCAGGCAGTCTTTAAGCCCGGGCTGACAAAGCTATTTGCCCCCAGCCCTCCAGCAGTTTGGGTAAGTTCTTTTTTTCCTGGATGGGGAACTGGGCAACAAAAACATTGTAGCAACCATCTTGATCAGTGATATATCCCAGTATTGAGGTCTCACCAAATTCATAAGAAGCCCTTGGGGACAATACACATATAGAGAGATTCTAACATTGAAAAACTCTCCTTAGTCCCAACTCTGTATCTGTTCATACCATATCAGGAATTCCAATCAGTCTTGTTTAAAACTTTTGACTTCGGTGCATTAAATGACATATATATAAGAAAAGCAGCTTTGAAAGTTACCTTTTTTTTTTTTTTTTATTCTGAAGAGTCTTTATAAATAGAATGATAATTTGGGATAGAAAGTAAAAACATTTTTTTTTCCTCTTTGGAGGTGGCTTTTTCCGGTGGTAGTCTATCATTCCCATGGCATTTCATTAAGTATTAATAAATTAAGTATTAAGTAAGCCAGCTTTGATAGGCTGAATGATGCCCTTTCCCCTACCCCTGATGGTACATGTCTGCATCCTAACCCCCAGAATTTGTGAATATCATCTTCTATGGCAGTAGGAACTTTGTAGATGTGATTGAGTAGATTGAGATGGTGAGATTATTTGAGTGGCAATCCTGTGGGTGTAATCAGTGTAATCATGAGGGTGCTTTAAAGGGGTGCAGGAGGAGTTAGAGAGAAGGGCATCTGACAATAGGAGCAGAGATTGGAGGGATGGACTTTGAAGATGGGGGAAGAGGCCACAAATCAAGAACTGCAGTAGTCTCTCCAAGCTAGAAATGGGGAGGAAATGGCTTTTTTCCTCAGGACCTAGAGAAGGAATGCCCTTTCTGACACCTGACACTTGGACTTTAGCTTAGTGAAACTGTTTTTAAATTTCTGGCCTCCAGAACTATAAAATAATACCTTTGTGTGGTTTGATGCCACCATGTTTATGGTTATTTGTTATAGCAGCCATAAGGAACCAATATACCAACCCCAAGGAGAGTCCTAGAGTTCTCAGTGTTTTATGCCTGGTATACAAGCTCTATTTCAGGTTTACAAGGACTTTGAGATGCTAATTGTAGGTGACAATCAGCTTTTATGTATGCAGTCCTCTAGGTTGATCTTTGTACCAATTATGTTTCTTTGGTTTCAAGAAAGAAAATCCCTCTCTAACTGACTTAACCAAAAAGTAAATATATTGATAGTGTATGAGGTAACACGCAAAATCCAAGGGGAGGAGGAAGATGTGAATATCTGAATGCACAAGCACCAAGTTTGTCCAGAGACCCAGAAAGTAGGAGCATATAGCTTCTGGATTGAAAAAAGTTCACCGGAGTTTTAGGCAGATGGAGATTTAAATTAAAAACAAAAACAAAAACAGAACAAAAGGACCTATGGAACTAGTCCTTAACCACAGGAAGAGAATACTTTAAACTGAGAGACTCACCAAGACTATAGCCAATGGGGTAGAGGTAGGAGATACGAGTCGGACTTCTGTTCACTTTGTTTATGTAATTTTATGTATGTCATTTACTCAGGTCTATACCTGGTTGGTTATTAATAAATAAGAGCCTAGTACGGATAATCACACAGTTATCCTAATTCTGTTGTTTCTACCAGAGAGGCAACATAATAGCATCATGGCTAATGTCACAGACTTCCTCTTTCATCTGTAACGTGGAAATAATGATACTAAAGCCTACCTTTTAAGATTGTGGTTAGAATCAAGAGAGCTAAAATATGCAAAAGTATGTGTGCTAAATTATTAGAATAGCATCTGAGTATTACTACATTTTCCTGTGATGTCATTTTATATTTCCCTCAAATGAATAAGTAATAAAATAACCCTACAATAAAATTCCAACATGAAAATTTTCAGGACTGATGATAAAAAGAAATGTTTGATTTAACAAGAGAATCTTCTGGAACAACTTGTGTAGTTTTCTAGAGAAGCTTTGATTTCAAAAGACTTCAGTCAACTCTAAAATCTAACAAGCAGTAGTGGAGCCTTGAGTAATTTGCTTTAACTTCCCAGCCTTCCCTCTCCGTTGTGTTGTTAAAGATCCAAAAGGATATCTTTAAAGCATATAGTATCTGTCTGGCTTTATCCCACATTCACCAATGTCAATTTCCTTTTCCTGGCTGAAAAAAGTGACTGAGGTTAGAAATATTTTTGAGACTCAACAATTACCCATTGGGCATGAAAAGAGTTTTCTCAACAAATTTCCCAGACAGAGTCTTCCATTCCCAGCCACTCCTTATCAAGTTATAAAATTCTCATTCACAGGTTGGAATGGAAAGGGGTTAGCACTACTGCTACTCTAGGAACTTGTCCTCAGTTCCACTTGCCTCCTACCATTCCACTGTAACTTGAAGCTTAAGAACTATACTGTAAATGTGTATGCTTTCAATATATATAAAATGATTTCACCTATTAAATTTCAGTTGAAATTCAAGGCAGAACATGGGTTGGCAAATGAGGTAATAATCCCATTTCACAGATGGGAGATACATAATTCCAAGAGATTAGTTGACTTACTCTAGACAGTACAGCTAATAATTGGAAAAGACAGGCTGAATATGAACCTTGTCTTCTTGACTTCGAAGTGTCTGTCTACTTTTGACACTCTGAGGTCCTTGACTTTAAAATAGAAGCTTGGATGTCTTATTAAGGCAAGTATCAGTGAAGTATGAACACGTAAGTGCTAAACTGTTTCTTAGCTTCACAGCTTGTTTTATCAGCTATTTCAAAATTATTCCACTTGAGAGTTTTTGTACTTCTGGCCTGCTGTGAGTCACTAATGATATAATCCATTTGTGAAAGTGGTAGTAAATTGTGGGTTATGATAACTCTGTTATGAGTTTTGTATTAATTCTTTGACTTCACTTTCCATCTGATACTTTGTTATTTCATAGACATGATATTTGTGTTCAATACAAGAAGGAAATATATGTCCATATATATATATATATATATATATATATATATATATATATATCTCCAATGTTAAGCTAAACAAGTGAATTTTAACTTTACTTGACCTTGAGTTTGAATATCAAATATGAACCTGGATTCCTGAAAAACTGAGTTTTCAACTAAGTTTGACAAATAGGGAAAACCCAGAGAGGGTGTTTGAAGATCAATTTCAAATGACCGTTCCCAATTAAAATGTTCTTTGAACTTAAATTAAATAGGTGTAATTTTTTTTAAGATTTTATTTATTTACTTGTGACAGAGATCACAAGTAGGCAGAGAGCCAGGCAGAGAGATAGGAGGAAGCAGGCTCCCTGCTGAGCACAGAGCCCGATGTGGGGCTCGATCCCAGAACCCTGAGATCATGACCTGAGCCGAAGACAGAGGCTTTAACCCACTGAGCCACCCAGGCACCCCAAGGTGTAATTTAATTGCATAAGTTTCCAATGCATACATAGCTCATTAAGTTTTCTTAACCTAGTTCATTTAGCGTTTTCTTGGGATATTATCTTTGGAAGAAAATTTAAGATACATTGCAATTGTGCAGTCTCCATTTTTTCATTGATACGTTGGATGGTCTAAGAGAGCTCCAGCTAGATAGTACCTCAGAGTGTTTTGCAAACCCTTCATCAAATACCGGTATTCATGTGAAGGGGATGTGGATTGGTGTACTTGCAGCCACAGTCTGAGCCTGGATGAGCAGTCCTACCCATGGGCACAGAATCCATGGGGCCACACTGAAAGTAGGCACTTGTCTACAGAGTCAAATAGCCTGAGAAATGGTGGGGGGTGGGGTGGTTGCAGTGTAGGGAAGGTATTATTAAATAAGAAATTCAGTGAGATAAATCTGAGGATTGTGTAAGGATGCATAGAGTCCCATGGGGATGTTGGAAAACATTTAATGGAGTAGACAGACATAAATTTTGAAAAATGAACATTAACTTGTCTAAAATAACCTTTTCTAATCAAAGGAAGTTTTTAAGCCAGACTAGTAGAAGTGTTTGACTTTTTTTAGATTTACCTAAAGAGATAACCTTCATTATTTTTTCCTCTCTGTAAGGATATATAGGAAACTTGACTTTTGGTTTACTAACGTTTTAGATTTGACATTGAGAAAAAGCAGAAGCTTTTTGAAAATTTGAAGCAATTGTGGAAGTGGGACTTTTGTTTTTGTTTTTGCCATCATTTGTTATTGTTGACTATAATAGATCATCACCACATTTTTCTTGCTACATATCTATTATCATATGGAAATGTTTTTAGTCTTGGGGAAATAAGGAAATTCTTCTTGTCAACAAAACTATATTGCTTCCCATATGCTTGATTAAAAAGTCTCTGCAAATTAAAAAGAGATTTATCATGAGTTCTTATGAAAACTTGAGCTGACATTAATTCATTTCATTGCAGTTATAATAACCATTATCTTTTTCCTGAGCAAATGATGTATAATATTCCCTATCATTTTGTTAGTTTGATTGGAGAAGTTGTAAATTCAGATCTTCCAGTCCTTGAAAAGAACAAGTAATCTGCATATCCTTAAAATAAATACTATTAGGAAGTTAACTAGTAATTTGAACAATTTTACTTTAGGTTTTTTTTTTTTTTTTTTTTTTTTTTACCTTCTGGACCAGCTAAGTTGTACAACAAATATATCAGTATTTGGCATAGCTAATCTGTTCATGTCAGCTGTTTTCCTGATCGATATTGTGGTCAATTCAATTTATAGAGATCCACATTGATCACATAACATGACACTTCCAGCATCCTGAAGTTCATCCAGAAAGAGCTGAGTCTTTCTATTGTCTTAGTAACCACATCTCTAATATCAGCCCTGCATATGAGAGACACTAGTCAGATGGCAAACTGAGAACCATTCTGGATGGAATAATTCAAGCCAGGAGGATACTTAGTACTAATTTGGAACAGGAAAGATTTTTTTTTTTACTAAGTTCTATAGCTTCTCTTAAACTTTCAGGGTCGTGGACTCCTTGGAAAATCTGCTTAAATCTATGGACCCCTTTTCAGAATGTACAAAATATGAAAATAAAGAAGCCATTTACAGTTGATTCTTGAACAACATAGGTTTGAGCTGTGTGGGTCCACTTACATGTGGATTTTTTTTTTTTTTTGAGAAATGCAGTATTATGCTGTAAATGTATTTTTCTTCCTTATAATTTCCTCATTGATAATTTCTTTGCTCTAATTTGCTTTATTGTAAGAATACATTGTATAATACATATAACAAACAAATATGTATAATCCACTGTTCATGTTAGCGGTAAGGCTTCCAGTCAACAGTAGGCTATTAGCAGTTAAGTTTGAGGAGTCAAATGTTATATGTGGATTTTTGTCTGTGCTAGGGGATCAGCATCAGTAAACTTTGCACTGTTCAAGGATAAACTGTATGTTGAAATAGAGTCATCAAAATATTTTTAAATAATTTGTATTACAGTAGTGTGTCCTACCTCTAACTTGAGGTATTTCCAATAGCTATCATAATTTCAAAATAGTGATAACCACAGATAATAATCCCAGATACCTGCAACTGTGATACGCTTATGAAAATATCTATAATTGCTAGTAGTCTCAAAATAACAGGTACTGCAATATGTCCGTGGGTTGCTGCCTATGTGTGTACCTAAATTAACTGCTGTCTCCCATTTAGAAATTAATGAAATATGTATTTTTTTCCAACTAATCTCATGCACTCCCAATTTCTATCCATGAATCCCTTTGGGAAAGTAGAAACCAGGGTAAGAAACCCTGTGTCAATGATTCCTCTGAGAGATAGAAACGAGAATAATAGCCTTGGGCAATGCTACTTAAGTTATATATGCACACATACACACATAAAGGAAAAAAGGAACATTTCCCATTTTGTATTAAATCTTCTATCCCTTTGGTTGTGGAAATATGTGCCTCTTGAAAGTCAGCATGATGTTCAAGTTAGTAGAGGAACGTAAAATTTAATGAATAACTCTTTTTTGTGAACTCCTAGAGGAGTATGGCTAAAAGAAGAGGTTTTTTTGTTGTTGTTGTTGTTTGTTTGTTTGTTTCTAACCCATTATTTATGGACATGTTGCCTTTTTTCATATCGAAAAGATGAGGTTTTTAACAGATACAAACAGTGGTAAAAACAGTAGCAACAACCTGGATTAGCCAATGTTTAAACACTGAAAGACCTCATGTTAAAATAATTCTAGCATTCCAGTCTCATAAAAAAAGAAAAACTTATGGTACATCCATGCAATAGAGTGTTACTCAACAACAAGAAGAGGGTGTCTCAGTCAGTTAAGCATCTGCCTCTTGGTTTTGGCTCAGGTCATGATCTCGGGGTCCCAAGATCCAGCCCTGAGTTGGGGGTCTGCGCTCAGGGCAGAATCTGCTTGAGATTCTTCCCCTCTCCCTCTGCCTCCACTCTCCCCCTGCTCTCTCGCTCTCAAATAAATAAGATCTTAAACAAACAAACAAAAGAGAAACAATAAAAAGAATGAGATTTCAAGCCACTGAAAAGACATGGAAGAAGCTTAAATGCCTATTGTTAAGTGAAAGAAGGCAGTCAAAAAAGGCTACAGACTACCTGATTCCAACTACATGATATTCGGAAAAAGCAAAATTATAGAAACAGTTAAAAAAAAAAACTGTGGTTATCAGGGATTAAGGGTTAGAGAAGGAGAGGAAGCACAGGGTATTTTTAGGTCAGTGAAACCATTCTGCGTGGTACTGTAATGGTAGATACATGTCATACATTTGTTAAAATCCATAGAATGTACAACACAGAGTGAACCAATGTATACTATGGGCTTTAGTTAATAATTAATTATGCATTTATATTGTTTCACAAATTGTAACAAATGTACCATACTCGTGCAAGGTGTTAATAATAGGGGAAACTCTGTGGTGAGGGGAGAGGATATAGTGGGACATAAGGGAACTTTATATTTCCTGATCATTTTTTTCCTTAATTCTTAAACTACTCTAAAAAATAAAAGCTGTTTTGTATATATGTAGATGCCAGATGAAAAAGCAGCTGGCCATACTGGGTTAGGTTTTTAGCATAATAAACCTCCACAGGTGAGTGGTGACCACTCTCTTTTGAAAGGCCAAGACATACCCATTTGCCCCAATGCCTAATTTACCATGGAATTTGATTTTTATACACCAAGCTCTCACACCTTAATCACTCAGATCATCCACAGGTAAGTTTAAGAGCAGAATTGCCGTTTGCTTCATCAATATTTAAAATCTTTTGCTCTTGAGAACATTTGGTGAAGGGGGCCACTGGTACAGTATCTTCAGCTACTCCTGTGCCTAGCTGTGGTCATTCTTTTTAAGGTACAGTGCCCAGTACCTTACATATTGTAGCTCATTTACTCCTCGGTTCGTATCCGCGAGATGGGGGCTAAGAGATGGAAGCAACGTGCTTGAGGTGACACAAGCACTAAATGGAGAAGTAACCCTTGTCTATTGGCCTACCAACCTGCAAAGCCAGTACTCAAGAGTCACCAGCTTATACCAAAACGTCTCTGATTGCTTTTACATTTGACAGATTTGACAGGGAGTTTTCAAATGGGAAATAGAATGTAGAGGTGAGAAACGATATTTAAAACATGGGAGCTGCTAAGTGAGAAAATAGCTCAGAATTTCACGTGTCTTCCCTCGTACTTACCCTTCGTATCCAGATAGTCACAATGTCTTCCTTCTGTCAATTACAGGTTCCACATTCTTCCAGTTGCACTGTCCTCATCTTGTCTGCCTGAGGGTTTGCAATAGCTTCCTAATTTATCTCCCTGTCACAGGCTCTGCGGTCAGCTTCCTTCCCTATTCAGCCAGCTCCAGTTGCTTTCTCAAGTCTGCCAGAATTATCTTCTAAGTGCAAATATGGTCATATGGCTCTCTTCCTAACACCTTTCACTGACATCCTAACTCTAAATGCCTTGGCATCATTTAAAACTCCTTCAGACAGCCTTTCTAAGTTCTTCTGCAACCGCTGCCCCAAAGGTCCCTTATGATCCAGACAAGCAGAACCAACTTGGAGCTCTAGAGCACTGTTTTTCTCATGTGGACATTTCCCTTTACCGTGCTGTTCCCTTTTCTAGAATTCCCTCCCCGACCAAATCCACCTGATAACCTCCCAGTCACTCTTCATGGCCCAGCAAAATCACCTCCCTCCTCTGAAACCGTTTCTAATCCCTTCCACCCCTAACTGTACCCCCAGGTATGGTAAGCAGTACCCCTCAGCAGAGCGGTCTGTATACACCTTTGGGAGCTTACTACACAGCTCATTGCAGTTAGTTTTTACATATCTGTTTTCCTCCTGGGGAGTGCAAACTAAAGACTGTATTTTCTTCCTCTCTCTTTTCCTAACATGGAGTAAATATTCAGTAACTGATCAGTGAACAAAAGGATACATGCATAAATGGGTGAAGGAATCTGCATGTGAAATATATAGTTATTTTTCAGCCTGATTTCATTACATTAAGTTATGAAATGGGAAATTTGGTGGTAAATTGCATGTATGATTTCACTTCTTCCCGTGGATTTTCTCATAGTCATTTAAAAATGTTAAGTATGCATAAAGTATTCTTTAAAGTGAGAAGGTGGGAGAAGTTATGTAAAATGTGGAAAGTAATCCCTTAAATGCTTCCAGGGTTGTAGGACTGAGTGTCAAAGGACTTTACTAATATTCACTATAAAGTAAAATTTCTTGCATTTGTTCTTCTTCTGCAATAGGCCAGGAAGACATACTAAATGCTAACTTTAAGGGCTGTTCCTTCCTCTGACATTTATAACTTAAAGAGGCTTCAGCTACAATTTCATATCCAGGCAAAACAGCTTTTCAAGAAAGGACATACAAGTGTCAGTGTTCTGGGTTTGGGGGCTCTCATGATGAAAATTTTCAAGAATGTTTGCAGCTTACTTTGACATAATTCTGTTTGTTACTTGACTGCCTATCCAATTAGATACTTCGGGAGGCAGATGTTTTTGGACACACATTTCTCTATAGCTGACTTAGAGCGCATTTTATTATGTGCTTGATTTGAAAACAAATTTCACAGCAAAATTTACAGAAATATGCTGCTTATTTTGTACTGCAGTTCACATACTCAGCATGAATACCAATTTATGAAGGTGTCATCAAGTTGTTTAAACCAACCCAAACACACATAACACAGATGGCATTGAAGGCATTAGTGCCTAAAAAATAATTTGTGACATCTGTAGCCTTCTCATAATCATTTCAGGGTTTTGTGCTTTTTGTTCAGTGACTATTTTAAGCTATTTCAAAATACGTGCAGATTCACGGCAACATGGAAATTGTTTTCCTGAGCATTAAAAATAAAAGCTGAAAAAAAAAATAAAAGCTGATTATATATAATTATTGTTCTTTTATCTTCCATAACTTTTGCATAACTAGAGTGTTAAATATGTTTTGGTAGTTCATTTTCTCTTTTTTGGGGGTGTGTGTGTGGGGGCAGCTTTTCCTCAGTTAAATAAACCACTTATTTTAAAAATCAGTATAAATACTGCTTTTACATATCTACATTTATAATTTCTTAATGAAAGGTATGCATTTCTATAGTTACATATATTTGTTGAAACAAATAGCCTTATTTTCTTTCTGATTATACATGTAATAAATCCATTTGGAAAAAATTTCCCCCCAAATCCTAACTGTGTAATAAAAATCTAAAAATCACTTCCACAAATAAGCATAAACATTTGCTATTCATATTCCCAAACTTCTTAAACTAATATCCTTATATAGATATCTTAATCTATATATATAGCTATAGAATTCATCTGTGTGTTACTTGGGCAGATTTTATGGATTTTTTTTTTAATCTGCTCTGTTTATTTAATTTCATGGCTATCTTTCAGTGTCAATAACTGTAGATCTTCCTATGGATGTTAATGATAAAACAAGTGTTCAGTAGATATACGTATTTCCATTTAATTAACCTTTCATTGTTATGTATTATATATTGAGTCATTTTTATTTTTTTGCAGACAATATTGACAGTAAAGAATTTAATAGGAGAATAGGTTTTAGAACTGAGATCAGAATAAGAATATATTCCTTAAAAGAAAAATATTTTATCCTTGAAGAGAAAATATTCTTGGACTTTACTATCCATAATGCATTTATTTAGTGCTCATATTAATAGCGTTTTTCCTATTTACATTAACATTTTCCCCTCTGCTAAGTACTTTAGTAAAATAATGATTTTAGGTTTTATTGCTTGATTTAAAATGGATATGTACTTTCCCTAAAGGGATAATTAAAACTTCAAGATGAAGCAATAACATACTGCATTTTAGAGCATTGAGTTTGGTCAGCTTCCACAGCATGAGATACAGCCTTTTAAATTTTAACTATAAAACATACCTTTTTCCAGTTCACTTTTAAATAGTTACTGGATTTCATAAGTAAAAATAGAAATAATTTAGTTTTTATTTGATCCAGATAACAGTAAGTTATATTTATATGACTCTTGGAGATTATAAACAATGATTTTTCTTAAAAAAAATGAGTTACAGATAAATACTTAATATTAAAAGTATTTTCCCGGGGCACCTGGGTGGCTCAGTGGGTTAAAGCCTCTGCCTTCAGCTCGGGTCGTGGTCCTGGGGTCCTGGGATCGAGCCCCACATCGGACTCTGCTCCACGGGGAGCCTGCTTCCTCCTCTCTCTCTCTGCCTGCCTCTCTGCCTACTTGTGATCTCTGTGTGTCAAATAAATAAAATCTTTAAAAAAAAAAAGTATTTTCCCATTTTAGTCATGTCCTTAATATCCAAGTTAAGTGTATTCTTTAAGAACATTTTAGACTTTCTTTTTTTTCTTCATATATTATTGGAATTATTTATCTCTCCTCTCTCTAAGAAAGTCTTTCAGTCTGCTCATCTAATAAGAATAATAGTAACTGTGATAATACAGTTTGAAATACTGACTGATATTTAGAGGATTCTTACTAAATGTCAGATACTGTGCTAAATACTTTATATGCATGGTTTACTTAATCTTCTTAGAATCTACTGAGGTTGGTGCTATCATAGCTGTCTTCCCTTATAAAGAAGCAGATGCTTATTACAGAGGTCAAATAAATGGTCCAGGTTAACAGAGCAAGGAAAATGAGAAACAGATTTTCAAACTCAGACTGTCTGACTTTTAAACTTATGCCAGTCATTTAACTACTAAACTCATTCAGTGTTTTGTTTCTCCTCGGGATCTCTAGTTGCACAACTGGCAAAAGCATCAATTCTACCATATTTCATGAAGTATCTCTAGAGTTTGAAAATTGTCAGCATGTTCTGCACACCATGATCAGAACCGAGCCTCAGAGGGCTGCTTTTTTTTTTTTACAGTGATGTTGGTTGTATTCTGAGGTCATTAGAGATCCTTCTTCTCACTATTAATATGGAGAATAAACCAACAGCACTCAAACTTTCATCTTAGAAATTATTGAACAACCCAAAAGTTGTTCATATATGTAGATTATAACAAATGATGTTTATCATATTTGAAGTTCAAGCAGAATAATTTTAAATATATATTTACTGATTCATTAAAAATAACAGTAAGCCCATTATATATTAAATAAAATATTTTTATGAAAAGTAACTGTATTTTACAAATTTAGAAACTAACAAGAGTAGTATTGATTTCATGCCAGTCTTATAAAACTGCTGAATTCTCATATGTGCTTATACACTTAATCTGTTGGAAATGATGCTGTAGTTTAGGTATATGAAGAATATTAGATCTCACGGAGACATATAGTGAGAAAAGGAGGATGTGTTTTAACGTGCTGTAAGAGAACTATGGAATTTTTTTATACTATACCAAAACTTTGCAATGGTAGTTTCTTAAAGATCACCTGCAATGTAGAATCTGAAATCGTATCAGTGCACTTTCTATTCTGGTATATTAAAATCTTTTACTCAATGAAACTTGGTAACATCATCCATTATTTGTTTGGAAAATACTTGTTTACTAAATTTTACTAGTCTTCCAAATTTAGTGCATTTGCTATCATAAAATTTGACAGATTTATATATAAAACAATCATATTGGCCAATACCACAACCGGTATCATCCGAGAACTCCTACATAGTTGTAGGGCTCTGTACAGAGCTCTCAGGATCAAAGTAAGGATTTGAGTTTTCCGAAATTATAATTTTTGCTTTAAGTCTTGAATTTGTATCATTGATGAAAAATCCACTACTGTCATTTGTCTTCCTTCAAAAAAACAGAATTATTTTTGTTAATTTTCAAGAAAATGTCAAGCAGATTTCTTAATTATTAAATGATAGTTTGTCTAACAAGGGCATTCCGTGGAACAAGTAGCAAGTTTAGCTTGTGACTCAGTCTCTTGGGTGCTTTTCTTTAGACAACCATCCTATTTGTCTGTGTAGCCCAGGTGGTTTAGACATTGTAGTATTCAGGTTTCTCTAGAGAAATAGAAGCAGCACATATAGATGTGTGTAAGATAGAGAACCAGGAATCCCAGTGATGTAATTCAGTCCAAATCTAAAGGCCTGAGCTGGTGGGGTGGAGGGGAGGCTGATGATATAAGTCTCTACTTGAGTCCCCTAAGCCCAGGAAGTAGGAGTCCTAATGTCCAAGAGCTGGAGGAGATGGATGTCTCAGCTTTAGCAGTGAAGAGAGCAAATTTTCCCTTCCTCTACCTTGTTTTCTTCAGGCCTTCAACAGATTGGATAATGTTCACCCACCCTGGGAAGGGTCATCTGCTTTACACAGTTCACCGATTCAAATGTTAATCTCTCCTGGAAACATTTTCTGCAGACACACCCAGAAATAAAGTTTTACCAGCTATCTAGGTGCCCCTCAGCCCAGTCAAATTGCTATATAAAATTAATCATCAGAAGTCTCTTTCCATTTCATCACACAGAATATTTAGAAGGTATTTGTTATCATGTTGCTTTTTTGCTGGGAGAGGTATTTCTATTGCTTTTTACTGGGAGGTATATTGGTGAAGAATTTAATGATCTCTAGGAAAGTTTAGTGTTGAAGAGGCCAGCACTTTACCCACCATTGACTTTATACCATCAGTGCAAATCTCAACTCTGAAATTAAGGCAGATAACATCCTAGTTTTGCTTTGAAACTATTTGGGAAATACTGCAGTAATGCATTCACATCTCTTTACCTGATTCCTCCTATTTCAAAGATGTAAGTTTGGGTTAGAATAAGTCCAGTTGTGCATTTATAAACATATATACTTAGGTAATCCATCCTTTATCATTACTACAATGCATTACTCATTAATTGTGTTAAAGGTTCTAGGTACTCTACTGGGGTAGAGAGACATAGGGGCTCAAACTTGAACAAACACCTGAGGTCACAGTTAGAAATTAAAAACTGAGGGTGGGGGGCGCCTGGGTGGCTCAGTGGGTTAAGCCTCTGCCTTTGGCTCAGGTCATGGTCTCAGGGTCCTGGGATCAAGCCCCGCATCGGGCTCTCTGCTCAGCAGAGAACCTGCTTCCCTTCCCCTCTCTCTATGCCTGCTTCTCTGCCTACTTGTGATCTCTGTCTGTCAAATAAATAAATAAAATCTTTAAAAAAAAAAAAAAAAAACTGAGGGTGGAAGAAAGAAGTACAAGTAATTTGCAGTATATTTTGAAGATATTAAAGATGGAATTTTATATTAAAATTAAAAATAAAATAGAAATCCTCTCTGTTCCTATGGCATTTTTATTAGGGTTCTTTAGACTATAAGTAATAGAAACACAACTCCTATTAGCTCACCAAAAAGAGGTAAATCATGGGCATTATTCTCTTCTATTAATGTTGATGAGAAGAATTTCCTTATTTTGCAGAATAATTAAGCCAGGGAAAGAGTAGTGATGCAGCCGAGAATCAGACTTCTTTCCCTGTGTCTCTCACTTCTGCTTTTCTCTCTGTATTAGCTTACATTTCCTTACTGTTGTACAACTCCCAAATACTGGAAACATGGCCTCTTATAGTAACTTGACTCCTCTGGACAGACATCCAAAAATCACAAGGAAGGGGTTCTTTGGCCCAACTTTGGTCAGATGAACACTCTAGACCACACAAAATAATGACCAGAAACTAGAGTCCTGGCAATCCCCACTTGACCTAGATAAAGTATGGGACAAAGACAATCCCCAAATCAAGAGTAGGATTGTCTCTGAAGAAGGGAGTGGCTACTAAGCAGATAAAGTAAAGTTGTATATTGTAGAGATTCATTATTAGGTTTTAAAACTAGGTCTATTAAAAGTTACTATAATTTATAGTTACAAAATGTATCCACGTTGAATAAAAATGAAATCCATTACTAGGCTGACTGCCAGCTGGGGAAACAAAACACAAAAAGATGCAATGATTATGAGCCCAGCTGAAGCCTTGCATGTAAGTTAATTAGTATTTATTAATGTTAGAGCAGGAAAGATAAGCATATTAATCTCCTAACAGCAAAGAACATTTGATAAACAGCAGACTATTTCTAAATTAGATTGGTGAATATTTTATTTGTACTTGTTTATAACAAATGGAGTAAGATATGACTTTTCTTATTTTTGTTTACTTTAATATTATCGTGGAAACAAGAATCGTGACAGAGAAAACAAGTACATTTTATTTCATTCTCAAAATACCAAGCATTATCTTTCACTCAAATACAGCCTTTAGTTTTTCTATACCTTAACCTAGGTTGAAAATATTTTTTAAGTCCTGCTCCTTCCAGTGACTGTCATAGCCCTGAATCAGTGTTTAGACTGATGTGCCTCAGTTTCCCAATCTGAAAACAGCTTTAATAATCCTGTCTCATAAGATTAAAAGTTATGAATGAGGTGATATAAAAGAGAAATATTTTGAACTGGGATAATTAAAGTGTTTCTCTTATTTATATAATTATACTTTCTGATCTTTTCAACAATAGCATGTACAAAGAATGAAGATGTTCTCAATCAGAATTAGGATGTACACACTAAAATGTGAGATAAAAATTAGAATTGGGGGCCTGGGTGGCTCAGTCATTAAGCATCTGCCTTCGGCTCTGGTCGTGATCCCAGGGTCCTGGGATTCAGCCCTGCATTGGGCTCCCTGCTCAACGGGAAGCCTGCTTCCCTCTCACACTCGCCCTGCTTGTGTTCCCTCTCTTGCTGTCTCTCTCTCTCTCTCTGTCAAATCAATAAATAAAATCTTTTTAAAAAACTAGAAGTTGGGGCGCCTGGGTGGCTCAGTGGGTTAAGCCGCTGCCTTCGGCTCAGGTCACGATCTCAGGGTCCTGGGATCAAGTCCCGCATCAGGCTCTCTGCTCAGCAGGGAGCCTGCTTCCCTCTCTCTCTCTCTGCCTGCCTCTCTGTCTACTTGTGATCTCTCTCTGTCAAATAAATAAATAAAATCTTAAAACAAACAAACAAAAAACCAACTAGAAGTTAATTTAGAAAAAAACAGACTGAATTGAAATGCTGGAGTGATGTCAGCTTCCACCTCAGTAAATATTATACCCTAACATTTACTCTGCCACCCATTCTTGCTGAGGTGGGGTGCAGGGTGAATGCTTTAGTGATTAGTAAAGCTGTTTTACCAGTGTCCGTGACAATTGCCTCACCTCATAGAAAAACAAAAGAGAAAGAAAGATTCACATTCTTACACCTGTAATAGCGCTGCTTGAATTTTTCTGTCATGAGTTTTAACATGTCAAATGCAAGTGGTTATCAAAACCATAAAAAGATATGAAAATAAAAGATTGTTCAGCCAGAGTGTCTGATCCTAAGATACCTTATTTGGTTTCCTTTTGTGTGTGTGTTTCTTTTCAGTGTCTTGTCCTCGATGAAATTCCCTGAAACGCTCCTTAGAGGCAGGCTTGCTTACAGCAGATTCCATGGTGTGAGAGGACTGTAACTCAATTTTCTGATTTAATAGTGCAGGGCTATCCAAGCATGAAATTACCTCCTTCATGTAGAGCAATCCCCTTTGCCTGGCAAGTCAGGGCTCAAAAACTTGATGTCTACTGTGATTACAGCTGTTGACCCAACCAATTGTTGCTGGAATCCAAGTTAAGCTTTTCTGTATACCCCATTGAAGAAAATATGTCTCTTCGGACAGTTAAAAGGTGAAAATAGGCATGTGGCTCTTCTTAGAATCTCAGCACTGTGTGATTAACGTGCTGGGTTAAAAAGAGCGAGGTAGGATTATAGCACAGATGGAAAATACCGTATTTTTAAAATTGACTAAAAAAAAAATGCTTTCAGTAGATCTAAACAAGTTCCTTTTTTTTTTTTTTTTAAGATTTTATTTATTTATCAGAGAGAGAGAGACAGAGAGGGCATATATGCAGAAGGAGAGGGAGAAGCAGACTCCCTGCCAAGCAGGGAGCCTGATATGGGGCTCGATCCCAGGACACTGGGATCATGACCCGGGCCGAAGGCAGATGCTTAACAACTGAGCCACCCAGGTGCCCCTAAACAAGTTCCTTTTAATAAAAATTCTACCAGGTCTAAAAATTATAGAGGAGGCAAAGTCTAGCTCAGCTTTGTCTCTGACCATCTGCTATGCAGGAAACAATCAATTTGGGTTTTTTTTCCTCATTAACTTAAGCAAACACCATGAGTGCTGCTGTTTTGCATAGCAGCCTCTGAAGTCTGAGAATGGTAATAGTCTACAGAACTGTCCGGTAGTAATCGAAATCTGACCACAAATGCAAGCCACAGATGTCATTGTATTTTTTCCCAAGAGTCACTTTTAAAAAGTAAAAAGAAAATGGGTGAAACTAATTTCAGTAGCATCTATTTTAATTTACTCGGCATATCAGATAAATATGGTAATTTCAACACTTAATAAAAAATATGCTGGATGATATATTTTATATTGTTTTTTTATATTAGGTTTTTAAAATCTAGGACCTATTTTATGTTTAAAGCACATGTCGATTTGGAGTAGCGAGATTTCAGGTGCTCCATAACCACTCGCTCCTGTCATGGGGCAATGCAGGTCCACCATCCTTAACATCCTGAGATGAAGTCTGCACTCCGGGGTTTGTGGAGCCCTTTTATAAGTGGCGAATACTGGAGATGTGAAATGATAGACAGGGATGCATACGATTATTTGCTTTAGTGAGGCTTTTTCAATATGCTAAGACGATAAAGGATAAGTTTCCTTGCATAGACAATGGGAACAGTAGCAAATATTCACACTCACACACACACACACACACATACACACACACACAGCCATTTATTTTCTCAGTTTACTGACTTTTCTTGTCTTGAGCAAAGAATGAATTAAGTTTAAATTTATTTAGATTTTAAGGGATGGAAAACTACAGTTTGTAAAGCAAAAACACAACTGGGAAGGTTGCAGTTAGGAGCAAGAAAAGTGTCATTGTTGAGTGAGATTCAGCGGAGAGTGATAGAGAGATTGAAGATCTCCCACTACAAAAAGAGAAATGTAGAAAGGTAACATTCCATTGTGTGGTAGGCATGTCACTCACTGAGTTATCCGTGCCAGTGCCTTTGGTAAAGATTTAAATCTCCTCTCAGTTTGGCAAGATGGTGAAATAAGGATTTTTAGAAATGTGACATGATATGAGACCTAGATGGGCCACGAGGCTAGTTATGTTTATTTAGGTTCCATTTAAAATCACAGGGGCTCGTTGACCCAATGATACAGCTTCTTTCTTTCTTTATTTTTTTAAGATTTTATATATTTGTCAGAGAGAGAACACAAGCAGGGGGAGTGGCAGGCAGAGGGAGAAGCAGGCTTAATGAAAGTTGAAATTTGTTGATGTCCTTAAATTGGCTTGTAAGTTCTATTTCTTGAGGAAAAGAGCTGTTGACATATATTAATTAAAATGGTTAAAGAATAAATACCACACCACATGTGCATTAAAACATTTTGACACAATGTGATGTGGGTATGCATGTGTTTCTGAACAAAAAAATATAAGCATGCATGTGTTTTGCTTCTCTTTCTGGCTATTTCTGAACAATGACAGCAAATAATTTTATTCGAAAATACCTGTAAATAATGTACAGTTGTTTTGCACAGAACCAGATGAGCATAATTATGTGTATATGGCTATATGATTCACTGCTGCTTCTCTCCTACAACCTTATATGGCACTGATGTCTCTTGCTACTTTATTTTTCACTATTATTAAATAGAACCCATAAACTCAGGCTGGGAGGCATGCAAGTTTGTGCCTTCCTGTTGTGTTTCCAGAATTGGGACCGCTATCTTTGGGGGAGAGTAGATGGCAGTCCTCAGACCTGATCAGTCTGCTATAGGGCAGTTAGTTCCCAAAGAACCATGACCGTGACTACGTATCATTGGATTTAGGAGTGTTTCTCCTTCTACAGTTTTCCTCTGGGAGCCTGATTTCCTATAGACACCTAGTCTGTGATAATCATAGTATGGATCTTGATAGGGTCTGACGGAAGCACATGGCCCTGTCCCAGGGAGCTACTGCTGTAGGGCTGCACAAATTCCCATTTGCCGTAGAGATAATAACTAATGATAATTTCCCTCATCTCATTTGTCTGCACTAATTCCTTGAGAGCAAATGTCGAAAGCTTGCTTTGCTTTCTCATATTGACAGGCAATAGATGGCTTCTGGAGCCAGAATTCCTGGATTTCAATTCCTGCTGCACCTCTTACTAGCTGTGCTGCTTTGGGCAAGTTACTGACCTCCCTATGCCTCAATTTCCTCGTCTGTGGAATGAAATAACAATAGCAGCCTGCCTTTTAAAATAACTGTGAGGATCAGGTGAGCTGAGAGTCAAGTGTATTAATCCACATAAACCACATTGAATCCTGTCTGGCACTTGGTAAGAACAGATAGGTATTAACTGATAATAGCAATATAGGATGTTGTCTACTCACAGCAATGCTTCTAAATTGCTCATCAGAACTCCTCAACAAAATTTTTAAAAATCGTGATGCTTTAGCAGTCAACCTAGACTTACTGAACTAGCATCTTGTGTCCTGTCCTGGGTCCTCCTCCTCCTTCTTCTTTTTTTTAATTATGTTATGTTAGTCACCATACAGTACATCATTAGTTCTTGATGTAATATTCCATAACATGGGTCCTTCTTTAAAAAAAAAAAAAAACATAAGTGTTTCTGATTTATAGCCAAGTTTGAGACAAACTCCTATAAGAAGACATTATCAGTCTGTTTGATGACCAGTTTTGAATAGTTACAAACTAACTATATGCTAACAGTGGCCATGGTGTGTTTGGTTGACTCTAGACCACCATTCAATGCTAACATTTTCCTGGAGATCTCAAGTGAGAGGCTGAGACTAATTCTGTCTGTGCTGTTCACATGCATTAAAAAAAACAAGTTGGAAAGAGAACACAAAGTGTCAAAGTTCAGCTATGAAAATACAAGGTAGACAAAGAAAGAAATCACAATTTTTGTTAAGCTCCTTAGAGTGAACACTCATTTTTTGTGGGATTGGTGGTGAACTGGTTGTGTCCATTTGAACCAAATCATGCATCTGAATGTCTTTGGATCTTTGTTTTCCCCAAGATTTCCACTGCTCCTTCCAGAGCAGACTGCATCCTACTCAGGATAAACTTGCCAGGGGACCCTCAGTATTATTGTTTAGCTAAGATTTATTAAAGGCCCTTTGGGAATCAAACACTATTCCATGGGCATTGCATGAGTTTATCACAAAAATGTAATGAACTAGTAGCTGTTCATATCACCATTTTACCTATAAGGGACCTGTGGTCAAAGAGATTAAGCAACTTGCCCAAAGTCAGAAAATTTGTAAGTGATACAGCCAGGATTTTAAGTATTTTAACCTTAAAGAGTCAACTCCAGAGCCATATTCTTTTTTTTTTTTTTTTTTCAGAGCCATATTCTTAACTACTGCTGTTTGCTGCCCCCCCTACAACCACAGACTTTCGGCCAATGCTTTCGAGAATAAACTGATCCCTTTATATGGACTACTTTTTCTGGGAACTGGGAATACTCTTACCTGGGAATTTCTTTCTCTCTCCTGACTTTTATTTTCAGCCACCCAAGGTGGCCATTACCACACTTCCTTGGAGGAAATTGCTGTTCTTAGCATTTCAAGTTTGAGTGCAATGGAGATCTGCTCTCCATTTTTTTCCTAAAAACTTACCATGGGAGAAATGTAACCAGTTCTCCTTAAGGGTTCTTTCCTTTAGACATGCTTAAATAATCCATATCAATAAATGTATTCAACCAGCAAAACAGAGAAGTCCTAAGAAATCATAATTCTCCTTAGTTTTAAAGTCTGCTGCTCACTTTAGGTTATTGAGATAAAACACTTCACCTTAAAATGCTTTAATCCTACTATCCTGATCCTCTGCTGCCTCTAGCACGTCTCAGATTTTCAACCCTTTGGCCTGACGAAGAGGGTGGTTTGTTTGATTTTTTTTTTTTTTTAAGATTTTATTCATTTGACAGAGAGAGATCACAAGCAGGCAGAGAGGCAGGCAGAGAGAGGAGGAAGCAGGCTCCCCGCTGACCGGAGAGCCTGACACGGAGCTTAATCCCCGGACCCCGAGATCATGACCTGAGCCGAAGGCAGAGGATTAACCCACTGAGCCACCCAGGTGCCCCAATTTGTTTTGTTTTTTGAATCTATTCTTTTCACTGTTTTGTGATCAAGGCTTTCCACACATACATGGGAGAGGGCTCATAGTTTCTTCTTAGCGGTAATTAAACATGAACCTCTTCAAATTTCGAAAAAGTTGCAAATGTGGGGCTCTAACAAATTATTCTGTCTCAACTTAAGAGACCATTGGAAAGTTACAGGCAAACCTACCCTGCACAACTAAGCTTTTGTAGTGAAATGATTTGGCCTCTGGCAAGCATCCTTCCTGCTACCCTTCCCAGTAACTATAGCTTCACTTTGAAGAACTCTATGACTCCTATTCCTAGATCTATTATTTCGGTAATATTGACCAGCCAGTCTAGAGACTGAACCTGTGAAGTCCTTTCTCCTGCCCACATTAATTTCATCTGGCCTGAGCTTGTGAGTCAGTTTGAACCAGTGCTACATTGCAAATATTTGCCGGTTGTCTTCTGAGTAAGAAACTTCCTCTTCTGAGAACTGTGGGGGAAATAACAGTCTTTCTTCCAGACATTGGAATAAAAAATTGTAAAGCTCGGGGCTATTGCAGCTCTTTCTGATAGAGAAAAGCCAGTCTTTAGAAGGATAGGGTACTCAGAAAAGGGAAAAAAAAAATCTCGACATTGTGAGAATTCAGATTGAACCATATGTATGTGAAGTCAGAGAATTCTGATCTTTTCAAATCCCTTTCATGCTTCAGGCTGTGTTGTCTGGGATTTTGATTGCATACAACATAAAAAGTTCTAATGATACTTCAGGAGAGAAAGAGAAAAGTTTGTTCTTAAATTTTATAATCCTTTAGAGTAGTTATTTTATTTTCATTTATTTATTTTTAAATTCACTTGTGTTAGTCACACCAAAGACACAGGAAAGTCAATTTCTTAGCTAATCATACACTTTGTAATATAATGACAGAAATTAAAAAAAAAAAAGAAGGTATACTAAAACTCAATTTCATTGAAAGGCTTTGATTCGATCAATATGAGGATTAATGTGTATCTGAAAACAATGATGATAGTAATAGGAAGCTACTACTGGTCGTTGTTGGTAAATTATAATATTATATAAACTTTGTGATAATTATAAATAAGGACATGTTTGAAGAGTTGAATTTGAATTATAGATGTAGACTTAAAGAATAAAAGTTATTGTTCTTTTGATGCTCTTTGTATTCCAGTTTCAAAGAATTAGGTTCTCTTAATAATCATTTCATGAACTTTCTGTTGAATGCCTTTTGGCAGTATATTTGCTAAGTGGTCATTCAGCCTGCATTTGAGTCCCATGAGTTCTAATTTTGATTTGTTCTGTTATTTCCTGCTTCCTACATCAAAACATGAATCATTCTGTTACTATCCTATTCCCTTGGTGCCATATAGAAATTCTATTTACACATGAAAGCCTTTTAGAAATTTAAACATATTTTTCATACGTCTTTTTTCCTCCCATTCTCCAGTGTCTTCTCTAGGTTATATTCCCTCAATATCCTCAACTTACTTGATTATTTTCTCAATATGTTATAAATATAACAGTGTTTTTCTCTTAAGGATATGACTACTGTCTTGGTATAGGAAATTGGGGTAGAGAAGGTACTGAAAAAAGATTGTAACTTCCTTCACTTTCATGGAGCGAGACGTGAGTTCTAAGGGATACCTCTGAGCTAATAGCTTTTTCAGCTGAGATTACAGAATAGGAAATAAATATTATTGACCTTGACAAAATAAAAAGTAAAATGACAGCAACAGATGAGGAGATGGAAGTGGGAAGAGTTGAAGGGTTGAGGAGTTAATAGGGCTTTTCTGAAAAACTGGGAAATCAAGACATACTGTCTGTAGTTGATATAGCAAGAGACAGATTTAGATATGGTATTTACAAATATACAAATGCAACTAACAGTAATTAACAATCGTATTGCAACTGTATTGGGAAGAGGAGCATGATATAAATGAACATAAATGGTTGATGTTAAATAATCCAATAAAATGAGCAATATCCAATAATGTGTTCAGATCTAAAAAAAATAGTTTATTGTTTATAACTATGGAAAAATAACTATAAAAAGTTTCCAAGTGCATGCATCTGAAAAACTGGACTGAGAGTGGAGAGGTTAATCAGGTGATTATGTCTTTTAATTCTAAGTTCCTCTGTATTTTTTTTTGACCATTTGCATGTATTGCTTTTACTAAAAAATAATTATTCTGTTAGGTTCAGCAAACTGATTCTGTTCTTTCACTAATGTCTCTTAAATTTGTGTTCTATCTAAATTTTAATATTTCACTGTTAATGGAATAGTATACCCATTATTGAATTGCTCTAAAAAATTGAGTGCAAGAGGATAGGAGAAACGTTTTTACCCTAAGAAGTAAACTAAAACGCATCGCAGATGATTTTTTTAGGTCTAGTAGACTTGAAATAAAATTCAACCTTGATTTTAGGGAGGATTTTAAACTGCATTATGCTTTCTTCATAATCAAATACAAGCACAGAGTGGGCACATTAGACTTCAGGAAACTTGAGAGTTAGTCCTTTTCTTCCTTAACACTTTATCCATTATCACAGTGGTTTCATTAACTGGATTTCGTTGTTCTTTTGTGTAATTTACCTGTAAGGCAGGGTAGTTAGTGAGAGGGTTTTAGAGTTAACAGTGGAAGCTAAACAAAATAAGTCTAAGTGGAGTAATTTGTTGCCTCTGTGTGTGTTACAAGTTTTTACTAGTACAAAAATAATCAGTCTCATAATTTTGTCATATAATTTGATTAGGGGCATAAAACAGCAGATTGTAATACCATTAGCGTACAGAGAGCCTGCAAGTTTCTTTCTTCCTTTCTTTTTTTTTTTTTTTAATCTAATTTCGAAACGTGTCTCTTTTGGACACCAAAGACAAGACTTTTTGACCCTAGGGTAAGAAGATTTTATTTGAACTCTGTCTTGAATTTTCTAAGACTTAAAACAATCAAGGCTTGGATTAAAAGCATAATACATTATTCAGATACACATTATGTCCTTGAACTTGTAATTGCAGAGCAGGAATCTCAAGAGATATGCACAGTTGCCGTATTCTGCCTAGACTCCTCAGAAACCGTATCTTCAACATTTGTAAAATTGCTTCCACTAGCAAGACATTTTTTTATTTTGTTTTTTGGTGGTGGGTAGGGGGAATTAACTCAAAGGAACCTATTTTTTTTTCTAAATATTTTATTTATTTATCTGACAGAGAGAGAGAGATCACCAGTAGGCAGAGAGGCAGGCAGAGAGAGAGGGGGAAGCAGGCTCCCCGCTGAGCAAAGAGCCTGATGTGGGGCTCGATCCCAGGACCCTGAGATCATGATCTGAGCCTAAGGCAGATGCTTTAACCCACTGAGCCACCCAGGTGCCCCAGAAACCTAACTTTTAAGGCATTAATGTTATCTATAAATTATTATTTCTCTAAGCTTTTACTTTAGGGGTCATAATGATATGTTGGACCATGAACAGAGAATTAGGTGTTGTCCTTGCATGGAAGTCAATTATCTAGATATTATTATTTAACTTACACATGAAGCATACTTCTTCCTATCTCCCATACTTCCAGTTAAAAGATCTGCTGCTTTAACTATGGGGGTAGGGTGGTGAATAAGGAGAGGATCCTACCAAAGATATGGATGTGTGGTATGGAGGGCATACAGCAAGAGGGAAGGCGGGAAAGCCAGGGCACTAACTTTTAGATGCATTTTCCTATGGAGACTCTGCTATAAAATTTGGCTAACAAATATGATGGTGCTTTTCATCTTTTTAGCTATATTGTGAGCTAAAGAGGCTTTAGGGGCTAGCCTGGAAAATTAACATCTTATATAATTTCGTTTTTCTAGGAAAATACAATCCAATTTCACAACTAAATGAACCTTTAATAAAAAGGCATTTTGGAGTATTATCAGTGCTTACATTTAAGGTCACTTTAGACGTGTGTATGTATGTGTGTGTGAGCAGTCGTACTGGTTGGTTTATGTATAAATAATATTTGTATTATTATTTATACACTTTATTATTGTATGGTATTAGTCTGTGAGAGCTGTTACTATCAAGTTCACTTGGCTAACTGGAGGAATCTTGGGCAGCCTATGAAGAATTGTTCTAAGTATTAGTAATGTAATCTGAATGACTTCACAGTGATAAAATTATAATGTTGGTAGTTAATAAAGGCGATAGAAAGTCCTGCGTGAATGTATGTTGAGGACGGTGTGGGAGAATAATTCTTTCTAGGTGCACTTTGAAATCCTGCCATGTCATAGAAGCTTTGTCTGATTTGTTGCTGTTCTTTCTTGACAGAAATTCAATTTAGGAAGGAAGCCCTGAGACCCACGCATCTGTGACCTGCTTTGTGAAGCATGGCATGGGGAACTGTCTTACACCCGTTAGGAGTCATGATGAGAGATGTTAGTGACGATGGCACACGTGTATATCATCACCCTCTAACTTTATTTAGGGTGACATGGGATTGTGCCTCTCCAATAACGACTCTGAATGGGCTTAGATAATTCTTCCACTTAAACATACAGAGACAATCAAAATCATAGACCATATAATGTTACTCCTTAGACCACATTTTTTAAAGCCTTTTTTGTTATCTGCTTCTTTCGCAAGCTTCCTTTATCTTCATTTGTGTTCTGATAATGGTAAGAGTCAATTCTAAATGTTTTTCACCATAAACTTGTGTATCTGAGAATTCTTTGCTTCTCACTTATAGAATCGGCAGCCGGTTAAGCAAGATATGTCCAAAAAGATTGATTTGTCTGGCATTGCTTCCCATTCACCTAAATTCTTGTTCAGTTGGAGTGATCGTATTGATGAATACTGGTGCACTCTGTGATTTGTCCTTGACATCTTAAAGACTCTGAGAGATTCCTGTAACTTTATTATTGCTATTTACAGTTTGTCGTTTGACAATTCCATTTTCGTAACTAAGCTACATTGGTGAAAGTAACCCTCCGGCATTTATACTGTTTATACTGCTTATGCTAAGATTTAGCTCAATCCAAAATAGTTTTATGAAAAACTTGCTGAACGTCTGGCTGCAGAAGTTGCTCTTTGTCTTGCAGGGAAAACAGATAAATAACTATATGACGGAATAATGCAGACATGTATAAAGTCTTAATTGAGTATCTGTAGTGGAGGAAAAAATAACTTGGCCTTTTGTAGGAAGAGATTGGATCAGAGTAGTCATGGAAAATACCAGTAAGGTAATATTTGAGCTAGAATTTGAAGGGGAAAAATGCATTTTCATTGCATATAGTAAGCACTGTATGTTTTCTGATTTAAAAAAATTTTTTAAGGGAAAACTATTTTGAATGTCCTTGAGAACACAATCCTGCTTTTGTATCAGTGTAAACGTGAAGGAAGTAGTGCGGTTTTCTTGCTGTTGTTTTTTTTCAGATGTGGATCCATGAGGTGGGATCCTTCATATTAGGATAATGACTACCAGTGTCCTTTTTCTGCAGCCATGGTGCAGGAATCAGAGTAACTTAAAACCATAGATTAAAGTAACAGATTGGTGGCCTGAGAAATTTAGCTTTATTGGATATCCAATGGCCAATACCAAGGTCCAAACTGCTGTCACTATAAAGATTTTATAAATTGAAATACTCACTAGTTTTCTTATAAGTCTATTCATCTTTCACTCCCACGGCTATTAAATTAGTTAAAATAAATTTGTTTTTGTTTAAAATCTTTTCATAGTCCATATAGCCTAAGACCATATTCCTTAGCACTTTAAGATACATATCAGTAATCCCAGTTGATCCCTATCAAGGATTTCAGCCTAAGTGGACATTAGGTCCCCTAAGGAAATTAGTAAAAATGAAGATTCCTGAACTTAGCATTGGATGTTTTGCTGTAGTAGGTCTGGCGAACAAAAATAAAGTACTTTAAATATGTAATTTAGGTAATTATGATTCAGTCTGTCTATGAAATGGAGCCTGGAAACCATTGTTATAGATTTTGTACATCAGTTAGTGAAATACACATTTCTTACATTTTCTAGTCTGTTCTTTTGTTCTCAGGGGTCTGTAACTGATTCCCAAGCAAAAATATCTCAGAATTTAAAACTTACTGCAACCCAGCTAGGGGTAGGGAGAAACATTCATTACGTGGACTCATAACCAGTCAGCCATTTTTGCCTTGAGCAGCCCTGGCAGAACATGATGGAGAAGTAAATGTGAGTGTTTTATATTCCTCCTTGTTAACTTCCAATTTTTTTTTCATGTGAAACATCTGGATGATTAATAACTTATTAATATTCTGCAATAGGAGAGTTTCAATATGTCAAGGTTGAAAGTCTTACTGTCAAGGTATCAGGATTGGCATCCCCATTTATAACTGAATTGTCCTATGATACATCTCACATCACTATACATATACATATATATGTATATATAACAGTATTATATATAATATATTATATATAAATATATATAAGAAATAGATATATAGTTGTGTATATTTTTTCAATATATGTATTTTTAATGTTAATTTCCCTTTTGCTACAAAACCTCCTCCTAGTCCTATAATTCCTTTCAAAGTCATTCACACTAGACACCTGCGGGCTCCCCCAACTCTTGGTTCCCTGGGAACCCCCTTCTTCCATTCCTCCTCTAGTCTTCCCTGCTTGAATGTGTGACAACACATTCCATTCAGTGATTTGGAAAAAAAGCCAGGAGTCTTTAAGGTATTTCTCTTTCACTTGTAACCTGTTTTCAGTTTCAGCTGTCTGAAACACTTATTCATTTAATTCCATAATGTATCCTGAATCAACTCACTTCTCTCCAGTAGCCTGCCACCATATGCCACTGCCATTGGTTGAGTTCCCTTTGTTGCCTACCTCCATTCCGTTATCCACAGAAAAGCAAAAGGAGACTTCATTAAAACAAAGTATGAAACTGTCATTGCCTCAGTAGTGACTTTCAATGGATTCTGATTGCATTAAATAAAATAGAAATTTCTTACTTTACCTGATAGGCCTTCAATAATATGGCCTCTGCCCATCTCTATGACCACATTTATACTATCACATTCCCAAAAAGCCCGTTTTGATCCAGAAATACGGGCCGTAATTCTATTCTTCGGGCATTCAAGTTCATAACCTCCGGACCACTGCTCTTTGCTATCTTCTGAGGCACTTCACTCCTGACTGACTCCTTGTTCAGTAGGTCTAAGTTTGAACATCCACCACCTCAGAGAGCCTTCTCTAATCAGCCTAACTATAATTCCACCACTCCATTCTCTCTCTCAATACTTTAACCCATTTAATTGTTTTATGGAACTTAAAATATTTATTATTATTTTTTAAGATTTTATTTATTCATTTGAGAGACATAAAGAGTACAAGCAGGGGGAGGAACTGAGGGAGAGGGAGAAGCAGACTCCCTGCTGAGATGGGAGTCTGACATGGGGCTCCATCCCAGGACCTGGAGATCATGACCTGAGCCGAACGCAGAGGCTTAACCATCTGAGCCACCCAGGTGCCCCTTAAAATATTTTTTAAATTGTATATTGATTTAAGGGCACCTCGATGGCTCAGTTGGTTAAGCATCCTACTTAGGCTCAGGGTCCTGGGATGGAGCCCCATGTCGGACTGTCTGCTCAGTGGGGAGTCTGTTTCTCTCTCTCCCTCTGTGCTCTTTATCTTTCTCTCTCAAATTAATAAATAAAATCTTCTAAAAAATTCTATATTGATTTAATAAAAATTTTCTCCCAGTAAAATATAACTCTTTTTTTTTTAATTTTCCATTCTTCACCCTAGAAAAGTACCATAGTTGTAGGTATGCAATAAATATTTATTGAATAAATACATACATTTCAATGCATGATAACTTGAATTCTTGACTTTCTTTTTTTCCATCAAAACCTCCTGAATTGTGAGAGGACTTTAGTATGGTTTCTTTTTTTAAGCTCAGTTAGAACATTCTAACAATTCTTTCCCTAGTTTTGATCTCACTACAATTCATCTTCCGCAGAATTTACCAAAGTTAAATTTCTAAGCCAATAAGATGATATACTTTTACAGTTTCCCAAATCAGTAACATAAAGTCAGAAGTCCTGAGTAAGGCCTACAGGCATTTTATAGTTTTGTCTCCATCTTTATTTCTACCTTTATTTTCTGCTACTTCTCCCATAAGAACCCTACTATCCAATCACTTAAACTGTGAATAGTCTCAGGCATAACATCATATTTTGTGATCCATGTCTTTGCTCATGGTTAGTACATTATTCCTTTGGAAGTTCTCCTCCTGTCAGTTCTTCCCTCTTTGAGTTTTGTTTTGTTGTGTTTTGTTTTTGTTTTTTTTAGATTTTTTTTTTTTTTTGACACAGAGAGAGAGAGTGAGCACACAAGCAGGGGGAGTGGCAGGCAGAGGGATAGGGAGAAGCAGGCTCTCCCCGCTGATCAGAGAGCCCCTTGTGAGGTTAGATTCCAGGACCCTGAGATCATGACCTGAGCTGAAGGCAGATGCTTAACTGACTGAGCCACCCAGGCACCCCAGTTCTTCCCTCTTTGTAGGTAGCTAATGGTTTGTACAAGTCTCTACTTAGCACTTATTACACTATATGGTAATTATTTCTTTATAAGCTATTCTAGTCCTGCAGACTAACATAGTGATCGGCTTATGTTCCATTTGCAAACTGGATGAGTGATGGATGGATGGTTGGAAGGACGGATGGATGGATGAATGGATAGATGGCTGGATAGAAAATGTCATCCTTCTAATCCCTAATCATCATGTGGACAGGACCCTTTCTAAATCATCTGGGTGTCCCCTTGACACAGTGCCTTAAACATGCTAAGGGCTTAGAGCTGTTTATTAAATGAATGGATAAAATGTCTAAGTACTTACTAAATAAGTGGTTAAAGAATAGTATTCTCATACTTTTCTCTAAAAGAGATTTATCCTCCTCTTAGAAAAAGTATAGTGTCCTAAGTTCTACACCTGTGTCCTCTAATGTCATAGCCACTAGGCACTTGATTCTACAGAATACTTGGAATATACGTAGTCCAAACTGAGATGTGCTATAAGTATAAACTACATATGTGGTCTTAGTAGAAAAAAGGAGTGTAAATTATCTAAATAATAACTTTAAATGGATTAAATATTGAAGTGTTAATGATTTGGATATATTAAACTATATAATTAAAATTAATTCACCTATTTCTTTTCGTGTTTTTGATGTGGCAACTAAATTCAGAATTACATCTATGACTTGCATTTTATTTGTATTTTATTACAGCTATAGTTGTCTTCTTTCTAACATGTATTGTTTGTTATTAGCAGTTATTTCTAATTTTCACAGTGTTTATACCAGTGGTGCTGTTCTGTTCCTAGGAGTGCCTCCTTTTGTCACATTTTTTATTATTCTCATTATTTACTTTTTGCAGAATAAAATGGTTAAATCAGATAAGTGCCATGTAACTTTTTGTGTCTCTAATTTATTAGTAACCCTCCCAAGACACAATTATCAAGTGACCCCTTCTCTGTTTTACCTCCACTGCCTGAAAAATCTAGGGATTATTTATTACAAATTTTTGGAATATGCCCAATGTTAGTACCAGAAAAAATCCATTGCTTTAGTTCTCTGTATTTAAACTTCATTCAGTTTCTCTTTAAACGTCTTCTTTTGCATTGCATTTATTTAGAAGCTCTGTTTTCAAGGTTTGAGACATTTACGAGTTTTATGTTTACTGGTTATTTATGGTAAGGCAAATTCGATTCTTGTAAACTTTTATTTGTTGCTTTCTTTAGTTGAGTGAAAGTTGTGGTTCTAAATAAGTCTGCTTATTAAGACACAGTTAATTACCTTCTAAACTTCTGAAGTTTAGGACCGTATTTGTCTTGAGGTGTAAGAGGAAGAGGATTTGGGGGTTAGGGGATAAGTCCAAGGTCAAGAATAAAGAGGCTACTTCACACAGCAGAATTGGCTATTGGGGTATATTTATCAAATCTGTTCATCCTCTTCACTGCTAATACTATGTCTTTTGCTGGGGCTTTATGATTTCTTACCTGGATGACTTCAGTAATCTTTCAGCCGCTTTGTTTTCCTCCAGTACTGTCTCCATCAAATCCATTTTCCACATGGCTACCAGAGAGATGATTAAATATGTATCATCTAAAAATACAACTTTACTAAGCAAGAACCTCTGTTAATCATTAACTATGAGCTCATTAAGTACAGAGATGAAGTCTAAACCCTTTGAAAGGGTATCCATGGTCCCTGTGTAATTGAGCTTTTGGCTGCCTCTCCAACATTGTATCTTGCTTACTACTTTCTATTTCCTGCCATATTGTCTAGCAACAGCAGTTATGTCTTCCTTTTTCTCCTCTCCAATGCTCTGTTCCTCTGCCTGCCTTTGCTGAATACTTTTGTTGCCCCCCCCTTAATAACCTGTAGATTAGCTATCATTGCTCTACCAAGTTTTATTATTAATCTGTTCATTATAAATCTCACCATTATACTGTTTTGCCAGTAAAGCTGAGACCATGTCTTCTTTTATGTGGCTTACTTTCCTCATCAGAAAAATGAGAATAATATATTACTTTGTTGGAGGTTAATTGTGTCAGAAGTTGTATGAACTCAATAAATAGTGTTCCTGGAGTTTTAGTTATATTGTAATTATTGTTATAATTATTGGTAGTAGCAGTAGTTTGTTATTATCACATGTAATAGTGACACATAGTAGGCATTCAGTAGTGTGTAGACTGAATAAAGACAGTTGATCAATTACATAGAGGAATCCAGGAATAATGGTAGGAAGAGAACTGAACTGAATTAAAAGCAAAAAACTAAAAAAGAAAGCATGAGGCCAGAAATTTCCAACTGAAACTAGCAATGCTGCATCCTGGCCTGAACCTTGATCACTCGATTTGTCCCCTGAGCAGTCATTTTTCACATAGTCATTGTAAGTCCCCTCAGAAACCATAGTATTAGATCATGTTAGGACTAAGGGAGCATATGCAGTGCTGACATGGAACTTTTCAGTGAAGCCTCTGCAGCAATACTCTGATTTACTTCCTATAGTTCTGTTCTACTAATTTAGCTCTTTTCTACCTACACAATAGTTAGGGTATTTTTTTTTTTTTTTTTGCAACAAATAAGGAGGTTCGCAACTTTTACTAAGTTTCCAATTAGATGAAAGAGAAGATACATCATGTAGTTTCTAAAAACTGAATTAACCAAAAGATCATTCCAGAAAAAGCTATAAAAAGAGTGGGGATAATACCACAGTGTTTTAATAGTTGGTTTTGTGCCTGGCACTTATGATATTACTCAGTAAATATAACAAATATATTTACCTAAAGGATGGACTGAGTTACTGGGCTTTTGACTATTTATTATGAGAAAAATAGGACATAGAGTCAGAAAATTAATCTGGATATTGCATTTATATAAAATTAAATACAAAATTATTTCATGCATAGTCTTATAAATATGATGTGTAACAATGTGTAAAACCTAATAATATTAGATAATACTTACTGAACATTTATGATGTTTTCATGCTTAATCCTCACAACAATATAGGGCTAAGGTTAAATATGTTTCCTGGAGTCATGAAGTCACAGAACCACCAGATTCAAGCTAGATCTGCTTGACTCTGGAGTTTTATATCTGAAGCACTGCACCCTCCTGTTTTAGTCAATGTGTGTATGTGTGTATTGCTTATTGAATATTTATGCCTATAGTGCACTATTCATTCTTTAGGTGAGTTTCATATATTTTCATTATTTCAAATGCCCTCTAGTGTCATAGTTTTCATAATCATTTATCCCAGTTTGACTTCCTACTTCGAGTCTGTATGTATTTTAATTGCATGTGAATACTTTTATAATGAGGCCCATAAATGTGTTAGCTGGTTGAATACTAAGAAGTAGAAATTCTTTTTATTTTAACTAACTTTGTCTCTGTTGTGTTGCAAGGGGTACCCATAATAATAGTAATTAATGATTTGATATGTAAGTCCATGTATCCCCTTTACATTTTCTGATGACTTTATAGACAGTGATCAAGTCCATTCTAGACTGTCCTAGCTCCTGATCAAAGTCAGAATTTTCAGTGTGTGGGTATAACAACAAAAACAGGAAGAATGATGACTTTCTAAAAGAAAAAGAAGAGAGAAAAATGGTTTGTGAGAGTTCAGAATGAAAAAAAGAATATCAATAAATGAGAGTAAATGATCTTTTCAACTGAAAAAAAAGAAAATACCCAAATCCTTCATGAAAGCCAATTTAATTACATTTCGGGAGATGGGGGGTTTGTTGTTACAGTTGTTGGAGACCTATTTTAAGGTCACAAACCTTGGGAGAGCATTTAATGAAAGCTAAGATTCTTTTCTTTCAAGCAAAATGTACGTATGCAAATAAGTACAAACTTTTTTTCATATAATCTTAGAGAATAGTACCCAAAGGACGGACCTTAGGTTAATAACTTGTGACTGAATCTATAAATTAGGATTCACTTTACTGAATTGCACTCAGTTTCCACTATCTCCTGCTGAAGATTTTTTTCTCTGACCTATAATATTTCTTACTGCTTCAGCATTGAAATTTTCTCCCATCATTTATATAATGCTGATGCTAAGCTCTCTAATGCTGCTGAAAGTTTCTTTCCAGTAAAAAAATTTTAGGAAAAATCTAGCCTTTCAGAAATTGTCCTACATGCCACTACATTATTTGGGCATTGTTTCAGAGTGATCACTGCATATTTCTTCAGTTCCAGTAGTGTGTCTGATATCTGTAGTGACAAAATCAGTAAATGTAAGCTTTTTGAAGGACATTATATCAACTTTCTATCCTAGTTTTTAAACTAGAATGATGCACACTCTTTCTGTATTTTAACTTTCTGACATGTTCACATAAAACATTTTATTGAAATTTCTTTAAGATTTGGATGATATCTCTTAACAGGAGTGTGCATAATTTCTTTTCTATGTGTATTATATTTTCCCCAATTTTTATGAATTTTTCAGTTATTGGAAAATGCCACCAACCTTTGGTGATAAGATATAAAATGCATTTTCATTATAACATTTTATTCATTTATTTATTGAATCTATGTGCCCCGGAATTTATTAGATGTTTGAAGTACAATGTGATTGATCCAAAAGAGATTCTACCCCAGTATGGCCTACAGTTCAGAAGAAGATACCTAATAAAGTATCAAGCTATAAAATGGTCCTGTAATTATGATTTGTGATAAATGGAAAAGAGGAAAAGATAGATAAGATAGAATAATTTATGAAGGGGCCCACTTCTTTCAGAGATACATATTTGGGGTAATATTTATTTGTGACACTTAGAGGAATATGTATATTTAAGTTGTATATAACATGTATATTTAAGCTGAATATATAGGTATATTTAAGCTGAAGACAGTAAAATGACAAGGGTCTGACCAGATGAAATGAAGAATAAAATTCCCATCAAAGAGTAAAACCTGACTTAATGCTGGAAAGATGCTGGCACCTTTACCAAACTGAATGAAAGCCAATGTGTTTACATACATAAGTCACTGGGGGAGTATCAGACAATGAGGTTTGAGAGGTAGGCATGGTCTGTATCATGCAGGGTCTTGAGGGCCATGTTAAAGAGTTTGTATTTCATTTAAATGTGATGATGGTCATTTAATGGTTTCACACCAAGGACTTATATCATCATAATTCCATTTTTAAAATATCATTTTGGGGACACTTGTGTGGCTTGGTCAGTTAAGCATCCGACTCTGATTTCGGCTCAGGTCATGATCTTGTGGTCACGAATCAAGCCCTGCATTGGCTCTGCACTGGCATGGAGGCTGCTTAAGATTCTCTCTCTCCCTCTTCCTTTGCGCCTCCCCAGCTCATGCACATGTGTGCACTCTCCCTTTCTCTCAAATATATAAATAAAATAATTTTTAAAATGAAATAACTAAAATAAAATATGATTTAAATTATTTATGAAAAACTGAATTGGGCAAATATGGTGGCAGGGAAGCCATTTAGGAGGCTTTTTTTCTATTACTGACAAGAGAATTATGGTGATTTAAACTATGAAGGTTTAGTGATGATTGATAGAAGGTGGATTCATGATATATTCTGAGAGTGTAGTTGACAGACCAAAGGTGGGGATACTGTTAGAAATGACTCCTAAGTTTCCAGTTTAAGTAAATTAGTGAATATGGCCATCCTTAATGGAGATGCTGAAAAGTAAGAGTGGTAGTTTTGATAGTTCAGTTTTGAATATGCTAATCTGACGTGTCTTTGAGACACTCAAGTAGATATATCAAGCTGATAGCCCAAAGAAGAGATTAGGGCTTGATACAGAAATGTGTAAGTGTTACTTAAAGCCATGGTCCTAGATGAGAATTCCTAAGGTGAAAGTATGAAAGGAGAAATGAAGTCAGAGGGGCCCTTGAAGACTTTGTAAGCGTAGGTCAAGGAAGACAATACAGAAAAGTAAATTGAGGAGAACTTACTAGATGGTTAACAGGATAACCCAGAGACAGTAGGGCAAAAAAGTCAGGAGAAAACAGTAGTAATCTATGAGTGATTTACCAAGGTGAGGACTGCAAAACGTCCACTGAATTTAGAAAAATACATCATCGGTAATACTCTCCAAAGCCATTTTGCTAAAATGCTAGGTTCAGAAGTTAGATTGAATTGAGATTAAAATTAAATGAGAAGCAAAAAGGTGGAGACAGAAAGTAGGGCAACTTTTCAAGAACTTTTGCCTTTGAAAGGGTGCAAAGTATTTGGGGAGCAGGTACCATTTTGGAGGTATGCAGTCAAGCAAACGTTTTAAACATATATTCCCTTCCTCCCCCATCTCTTCTTTAATTTTAAAGTCACTAGATACTACTAGAGCACTTTTTTTTTAAAGAGTTTTCCTATTTTTTTTAATAGATTTTATTTATTTATCAGAGAGAGAGAGCACAAGAAGTGGGAGTGGCAGGCAGAGGAGAAAGCAGGCTCCCTGCTGAGCAAAGAGCCCACTATGGGACTTGATTCCAGGACTCTCCAATCATTACGTAAGCCAAAGGCAGGTGCTTAACCGACTGAGCCACCCAGGTGTCCCTACTAGAACAAGTTTAAATGCACAGAGAAATAATACAGTGGAGTAAATATAAGGAGTTTGCAGTTGTAGGTAGTATAATCCCTCCAATAAAATAAAATGATTATTAAGAATCGGGGATGTTCCTTTTCAGATTTTTCCATTTTGATATCTACTTTTTTTTTTTTTTAAATCACAGTAGTAGAAATAAAACTGCATAAATATCAAAATATTCTACTTAATTAATTAATTAATTTAATTAATATTAAATAATTAATATACAGAATGTCTTGATGTTCGTTTTGGATATTGAAATCAAAGGACTGAGCCAGTAATTGAAGATTGTTTTTCAGATTTGTTTAAAGAGTAAGAATGGTGATAGTTGCTATAAAGGTGAAGAAGTATGGATTTAGGTTCAGAAACAACCAGTTTTCTTTACATTGAGGCTGAAGTTGCCAAGCGACTTTTAGTTTGAAGGTAAATGTTGCAGACAGACTAGCAGAAAGCAGGTTGCAGATACAGATGCCAAAATCTCTTTAGATTTAAGTTAATAAAATAAATATATAGCAGATATATATATATATATATATATATATATATATATATATAGCAGATACCAGACTAAAGTCTGTGAAAAGAACATTTAGGCAGGTATGGGGAATGAGGAGGAGAGGAAGATAATCTTTCTTTATAGGGAGAAAGGAAGAGGAGTAGGAACAAGGCAGATGGTGAGAATTTGGGTGTTGATCTACCAGGAGGAGATGGTAACTGAACTAAACCTGGGGAGTCCTCTTCTGAAAGAAAGAAGAAAATCATGTTTGTTTGTTTAAGATTTATTTGAGAGAGAAAGAGAGAGAGAGAGAATCTCAAGCAGACTCCCTGCCGTGCACGACACCTGACATGGGGCTGAATCCCATGCCCCTGAGATCATGGCCTGAGCCAAATTCAAGAGTCAGTCGCCTAACCAACGGGGCTACCCACGCACCCCCAAAATCATGTTTTTATAACAAGATGGCTCATCTTTAAATGACAAGACATATAAGACCAAAAAATATTCAATAGTATTTATTTTATATTTACCTAAAATTATTCACATATTCCAGTTTGTTCATAATTCTTTGAGAAGAGTTAGAGTAATAGTCATTCTTGTGTGCCCTCTCTCCATCTGTTAATATTCCTGTCTTTTCCCTCTTTTTACTTCCATGATTTTTTTTTTTTTACTTTCTCACTCAATTAAACAATTTTAACTTTCACTTGTCCAGATCTCTCTTTTGAGGTCCATCTCAAAATATCCCACTGATATCCATACATAATTTATCAATCCCAGTTATGAATCCACAATAGGATTCTTTCTCTGTGACTAACTCTATGATTCACTCTATTCACTAAGATGAGGTATTAGGGTATCTCCCTTCTCTTTCCTCTCTCTGGGAACTGATAACCAATCCTTCATCAAATGATGTCAGTCTTTGATTTTGTCCTAAACTCATCTTGAATCCAACCCTAATCTCCCATCTTCTTAATTTAAACTCCCACAATTTACTACGTGCTGTACTGAAGCATTCTACCTAGTGATCCAATATGTTGACTTTGCTTGTTGTGCTATTGTTTTTGCTTCTCATCCTCAGTCCCAACTTGCTTAAATAATATTATTCCAGTTCACAATTAGGGGAACCATCCTTTCCCTACTCTCAGTCTATGTGATAGCAGTGAAATTGCTGCCCCCTTCCTACCCTGAGGGATGGGCTTGTGATGGGTGTGCCATTAACAGCAGCCTGCTACCCCAGTCACAGTATTGGATTCAGGAATGGCACATGACTAAAGATGATCTGTGAGACCCTCACTCAATTTAATTTCAGTTGTTTGGGGAAATGTCAAATTTTCAGAAGTATCGCTGAGTTGGGTAGAATATTCAATCCAAAAATTTCTGGTGGCTAATTCTCCAATCTCCATGTGTAGAGAGAGAAGTTAACATAGAGGAAAAGTGAACCTGGACAGAGGAGAGGGTTTCAACTTTCAGCCCCATCCCCTGATCTCCATGGGGAAAAGAGGGACTGGAGATTGAGTTCAGTCACCAAAGGTCAGTGATTCAATCAACCATACCTATGTAATGAGGACTCCATAAAAACTCAAAAGGACAGGGTTCAGAGAGCTTCCCTGTTGGTAATCACATGGAGATGTGGAAAGAATGGCATACCTGGAGAGAGAATACCTGGAGAGAGAATCGCTCAAAGCATCTCTTCCATCTGCCTATTCCTAAATTATACTCTTTTATAGTATAAGAGAAATCCAGTAAGTAAACTGTTTTCTTGAGTTCTGTGAGCTTTTCTAGAAAATTGATCAAATCTGAGAAGGGGAATGTAGAAACCTCTGATTTCTAGTGAATCAGTGAGAAGCACAGATAACAACCTAGACTTATAATTAGTACCTAAGGTGGGGGGTAGGCAGTGTTCTGGAACTGAGCCTTTAATCTGTGGGGTTTGATTCCAACTCCACGTAGATACAATCAGAATTAAGTTGAATTTTAGGACACCCAGCTGTGTTCCAGAATTGCTGGATACCTGAAAAACTATCACCCACTTTTTGGTCAGAACTAACAAGTGAAATAGATATTGAGAGTAGAGGATCCCTAAGTCTGTTCTTGTGTTCCATAATTATTCTCTTTTGTTCAGCTTCATTATTTTCCATTATTTTGTCTGCTATATCACTAACTCATCCCTCTGTTTCTTCTAGCCTGCTACTTACTTTATCAAGCCCATTTCCAATCTCATTACTGCCTTATTTGTCTCTGATTGATTGTTCTTTAACTCTTTTATCTCTGTGGTAGGAGTATCCCTGATGTCTTTTCTCAAACCCAGGGAGTATCCTCATGATTTTTACTTTAAATTTTCCATCAGGCATGTTACTTATATCTGTTTCATTTAGATCTCTGGCTGTGACCTCATCTCATTCTTTCATTTGGGATGAATTCTTCTGTCTTGGCATTTTGTTTAAGTCTTTACTTCCTTCTGTGTGTATTAGAAAAGCCAGTTATGTTTCCTGCTCCTGAAAGCAGTGACTTTATGAAGGAGAGGTCGTGTAGTGTCCAGGGCCTGGTGCTTCAGGGAGTGTCTCAGGTCTGTGCTGTGTGAGCTCTGCTGCTGTGTTTTCACTGCACTATCCTTCAGGCCAGATGTCTGCAGAGGCTCGCCTTGCCCGCAGTGGGCAGTGTTTGGTCCTTGGCCAGAATGTGACAAGTTTGAACTATATGTGTTCTGGTCTGTTTGCTGAAGACACATTGGGGGAGTGTTTTTCCTTTACAGTTTGATATTCAAAATAGATTTAGAGTATGTCATTATTATGAACTGCCAGCTGAAGGTGTGACTAAGGGGTCTTTGTTCTTACAGCCTACAAAGCTAATTATATAGCATAATGGAACGTTAGAGAGCCATTCCCCTTACATATTTCTATATGCATCATTTTCTAGGTATAAAAATTTACTGGCTTTTGAGTATTTTCATTCAGTAACATTCAAGAACTTAGTGAAATAGAGGAGCCACTTTTCTTTTTTTTTCCCCTAATTTTTTTTAATTTTTATTTTATTTTATTTCTTTTTAAAGATTTTATTTATTTGAGGAGCCACTTTTCATATGAGACTATCAAGCACTTGAAATATAACTAATCCTAATTTGACATTCTATAAATATAAAATAGACACTGATTTTGAAAACAATACAGAAAAGGAATGTGGAAACCTCAATAACTTTTATATTGATTATATGTTGAAACATGATATTTTGGACATACTAAGTTAAATAAAATATATTAAAAGTAAAAATAGGGCTGCCTGGATGGCTCAGTGGGTTAAGCCTCTGCCTTCAGCTCAGGTCATGATCTCAGGGTCCTGGGATCAAGTCCCGCATCGGGCTCTCTGCTGGGTAGGGAGACTGCTTCCTCCTCCCTCTCTCTCTCTCTCTCTCTCTGCTTGCCTCTCTGCCTACTTGTGATCTCTCTCTGTCAGATAAATAAAATCTTAAAAAAATAAAAAAATAAAATAAAAAATAAGTTAGTGAGGATGTAGGTTTTTTTTTTTTTTTAAGATTATATTTAATTATTTGACTGAGAGAGACACAGCAAGAGAGGGAACACAAGCAGGGGGAGTAGGAGAGGAAGAAGCAGGCTTCCCACTGAGCAGGAAGCCCCACGCAGGGCTTGATCCCAGAACCCTGGATCACGAGCTGAGGACAGATGCTTAACAACTGAGCCAACAAGCGCCCCAAGATGTAGTTTTTTGTAGGGTCTGTTCCCCCTATATGAAGCATTGTTTTTTGTTAGTTGTTTTTCTTATTATTGATTATGATAACATATTATGAATTTGAAATATGACTAGTTTAAAAATGCTCCAGATGTTGCCCTTAATTTATTAAAATGAGGTCAAATAAGGATGATACAAAATATTATAATAGAGTTTGTTTTTACATTTGTTTGTTTTTAATGCATTGCAATTTGTATAGGTAGACTTTCAGGATAATCACTTTTTATACATTTTAGTTAATGTTTTTATATATACATTTTAAGAAGAAAATACAAAAAGAATTTGTTTCCCTTTCTTAAAATTCTTTATAGACAGCAGCTATATCAAACACTTTACATTTTTTATTTCTTTTTTTTTAATTTTTAATTTTTTATTAACATATAATGTATTATTAGCTCCAGGGGTACAACTTTGTGAATCACCAGGTTCTTTTTATTTCTTTTTTGTAATTAAGTTACTCAGGTTTCTTTTGTCTTCCTAAAATGCTTTTATATTTTATATTATTAGTGGGTAAAAACAAACAAGCAAAAAGAAGGTACTCATTTGCTTTACCTCTTATAAACACCATCTCTGAAGAACATAATAAATGAAATTTAAACTTCAATTTCCAGTGATGAAATTCTCACTGTTTAGTACATAACTCACATGTCACTTCTTATTTGGAAACATAAAAGTGAGCAAAGTATTATTTCTGGAGGGAATTACATCTGGCTGTACATTTGGAAACCAGCTTAATGTGTTTGAAGGGAAGATATAATTGTGTAAATTAGTGAGAAGAAAGATTATCAACATTTTTACACTTATATTTTAATTTTATGTATCAGATGTTCTATTTTAATTTATATACCTCTTGATTTCAATGACATCTAGTGATATTATACACATGTTCTGGCAGTTGTTAGTATCATGAATTTTACAGACCATGCTGACTCTGATGATTCCCTTATGTATACAGAGCTTTAGAAATATCTGTCAAAAACAAAAACCAAAACAAAAGCCATGGCTGAAGAATCAGCATTCTAGTAATATGAGAATTATGCAGCGTTAAGATTAAAATAATTTTCCTTTTTCAGGACTCTAAGAGAAATTGAATGCCCATGGCTAAAAGCAAAACCCCAAACAAAACAATAACACTAAATTAAAACTGCATAGAAGTATTTAAATAGAAAGTGAAAAAAAAAAAAAAGCCCTTCTCAGGAAAACATTTTAGAACTTATTTTCAAAAGAGTCTGTGTGAACATAATTTGTGTATACTAAATCACCTCTATAATTCATTAATAATACACAAAATCATCCAGAATAAGATCCTAGATAAGAAGTAGGAGTTTAGGAGTTATATACTGCAAGGAAAGACCAGGAATATCTAGTGAAGCAAGAAGCATCCAGCCAGGACATGGTATGGTGCCAAGAGGACATTTTGGTTTCCAGGACACCAGGATACCACATCAGATACACATAAGATACTACATTCCAGGAAATAAAAAAATAAATAAAAAATTGACAAAAAGGCTAGCCAATAAAAGGTTAAATACATAGATCAGTAAACCTAAAGAATGGTCTTTCATTAGCATAGTTTTGGTAGTCATGTGGGACATTGGCATTCAACCAAGATTGTATTTACTCATTTTAATAAGTCTGTGAAAGGTGATTCTCTACATATTCCACTATCAGCCATAGACAGAAATGTGGGGGTAACCACAAGTCTTCCTCAGTCTTCATACCTTCCCTTTCTACTGACTCTTTCCTCAGCCTATGAATACTTTCACATCACATCTTTCATATAAACAACCAGGTAAACCAAACTACATACAAGAAATAATGCCCTCCTTTGACCCCAGATCTTCCAGTTGTTGCACTATTTCTCACTTTTTCTTAACAGCAAGAATTCTAGAGAAGGTAATTTTTAATTGACTGTCTCTACTTACTTACCTTCAGTTTATTATTCCAGCTAGTGTAATCTGTCTGTGCTCCAAGACTGTCTGTCGAAATTCGTTTCAGTAGGATTACAGAGGGATGGACTCCTTATTGGGGAATCCAAGAGATTTTTCAGTCTCTCTCTTACTATGCACTATCAGCTATGCCTTCCATCAGATCACTTTATCTTGGATCTTATTCAAATACTCTCAGAGTTCTTTCCAAGGTTCCTCTATGTGCGAGGTTCTTTTGTCACTCACATCTTGAATATTAGTATCCATTCTGGACACATATTTTTTCATTCATTATTATTAATTTTGTGAACAATCCTCTGTTGATGATTTCTCATATCTGTCTGAACTTTTGACTAACCCCAGGGCTTCAAAGTCAGACATCTTATCTTTTGCTTTCCATACTTCTTGCATCTATCAAAAGTCAACATATACCTGAAATGATGCATAATCTTTCCCTTTGTATCTACCATACCAATTCCTTTTAGAGCATTGCGTTATCTCTATTTTGTCTCTTTTTATGAATCTGGAGTCATCTCAGACTTCTTCATATCTTTCCCCACTCATCATAATCAACCAGAAAGATGCAAATATCTCTTAAATATATCTTTAATTTTTACCTGTTTCCTAGTCTTACTATAACTAGTGATAACTAGTAACTAATAAATGGTAGCCAACATTTATTGAGTGCTCACTATGATGTAGGCACTGTGCCAAGTGCCTTTTTATGTATCAATTTATTTGATCCAATACCCTTATAAGAATAGAGGTTATAACTAATTTCATTTTAAAGATGAGGACATTAAGTGAAAGGTGATGAAGTCATTTTCTCAAGGTCCCATTTACAGTAAATGATGAAGTCAGGGTTCGAGTCTAGACATTCTGGTGCCAAAGCCTACCTCCTAATTTCATGACCTGTCTTTATCTTTCCAGTATTACCACTTCCCAAACCTAAATCTATAAATAAATTTGCTATCCATATATTTTTTTTAGGAGTACTAGTCTGGTGTCCACATGAATGGTATATATTACATACCACTAACATGACTCAGATTTGATTTCATCATTTCAGAAGTCTCTTACAAATAAACCACTTCAGCTTATGTTTATAACGAAGCCACATCTCACCAGCCCGATCCTGCTTTCAGTTGAGCTGTTTGCAGATGGCCTTGGCCTTGGGTGTTTTGGAGGAACTAGAGCTGTTAAAGTGCCAATATAGTTTTGTGGTTGCTGGCCCTGGATGTGCCATGGTCAGGCCCTGTTTTCCTGCTGAGGTAGAAGAATGCCACCCCCTACCTGGGAAGTGATAGTTTTTAGCAGAGTTTGTGGTTTGATAAAGCCTTCAGTCTGTGGGCCACATATGGTGTCTAGATGTCTAATGCACTGAGAAAAGATGGTCCTCAGCAAGCAGCAAGCTAATTTCTGATAAGTGAAGAATGAGGAAATATCTTATACAATCATACTCAATTTCTAGGGCAGATCTGTGTTTGTGGGGCTTGGAACCTAAACTCATTTGGGGTCTTTGCAAAAAATAAAAACACTTGTAGGGACACCTGAGTGACTTAGTTAAGTGTCTGACTCTTGATTCACCTCAGGTTGTGATCTCAGGGTTGTGGGATCGAGCCCCACGTCAGGCTCTACACTGGCCATGGAGCCTGCTTCAGATTCTCTCTCCCTCTACCCCTCCCCCACCCCTCCCCATCCCTCTATAATAATAATAATAGTAATAATATTTGTGATCATAAAATTGTTTTTGATTGTGCTGAATGGGCTGTGCTGTGGGCTCTGATACTTGATCTTCTTTGGTTTTATGGTACATCTGCTTTTATCTATTTCATTAAATACCAGAATCATGTTGATTCAACAGTTACCCCCCCATGGGTGGATATTCCCATATGTTCCAAGTGTAAATTTTATCCATGAGTCATAAGTGAAAAGTTTGAATGTATAGTACACAGGAAAGCTTGAAATGATAAAGATTACAAAGTAGAATAAAGAAACTGAAAACAAATCTTAAAATTAGTAGAAGTCTTAAAGGTTAAAAAACTGAGGAGAAACTGTTATTCCATGAGGTACCAAAGAAAGAAATCACCCAATTTCCAGTTTTTACATTCTCTTAGCAATTTTAAAGTCACTTTCTTCTGCATTACATGATCTTAAATTAATTTCTTTTTAAATCCATTTCTTCACGTCAGATCTTAAAAATAGTGTAAATAAATACGTGTACATGTATGTATACATAAATACTCTCATGTGTATCTTTGAAGAGTCAAATGTTATTTTAACTTGAATATTTTACATCATGACCTTGAAATAGGAATTCTTAAAATTTTGATCTCATACAAAGTTCTACACTTGAATATCTTATTATGAATTCTACTATTCTGGTGTTAATGACACTAATAAAGCAAGTTGTAACATTAATAATCAAGAGTGAATCATCCTCATCACTGTGTTTAAAGCCAGTATCTATTGTAATTAGGATTCTTATGAGAAAAACTCCTTGACTTGTACTTCACCTAATTGAACAGTTTTGTTGGGCAAGTAGGTATTTCCTTTGACTTTTGGCTTGAGGTTGATTTGGTTCCCTAAGATTGGCATCCATGTGCACCATCTGACATCTGAGACAAGAGTAACCTTGAGCATATAATAATTTGACAATCACAACTGCAACAATTTCCCCTTGGAGAATGAAAGGAAACACTATTTGAGGCTTCTAGTAACGAATTCCAGTGATAACTCATTCCTCCCTGCAACACATGGAAAAAGGAATTAGATTGCAGACAGTAACTCTATTCACTCTCTACTCTTAAAACCTTTCTTATGACGTGAAAACATTTTCTTTTAGAAAGATTGACATTAAAATGAAGTTTGTTCTTGCCTTGGCTGAAAATATCTCTTCTTTCTCTTATTGTAGAAAGTCAGTTGTTTTATTTTTTATTAGTATTTGAAGTATAGTACAAAGTGAGTGGCCTAGACTCTTTCCCAAGAGACCAAACTACATAGTCCTCCAAGAGATGGAATCACCCCAGCATTTCTTTTTTTTTTTTTTAAAGATTTTATTTATTTATTTGTCAGAGAGAAATCACAAGTAGGCAGAGAGGCAGGCAGAGAGAGAGGAGGAAGCAGGCTCCCTGCTGAGCAGAAAGCCCGATGCGGGGCTTGAACCCAGGACCTGGGATCATGACCTGAGCCGAAGGCAGCGGCTTAACCCACTGAGCCACCCAGGCGCCCAGCATTTCTTTATAATAGTTAGTAGTTCCTCCATAACTGTCTCAATTCGAGCTTTGTTTGCTATATTGGGAAAAATTTTAAATGCTATGCATGATTGCCTTTTCCTAGCATTTCAGAGGCAGCCACTGTTTTTGTCTTTTCTTTTCACCATCCATTCTCTACGGATTACCTGTATTCTGTTCCTACCTGCTCTCTTTGTACATTTTATAGGTTGATCCCACTCCCCCTAGAGAAGAAAATATTGGGTATTTAGTCTATAAGCCCTATGTAGGACATCTTAATAAAATCAAATATTTAATCTAGATAAAATTTGAATTCCTAGAATGCTATAATAAATTCTATAATGAATTACATAAATTAGTAGTCAATGTGAAAGACTTCTGAAACACTTCACTGCTTTTCCTCATCTGTACTCTGTTGTTTCAATGAAAATGTATATTTAAGCAGCCAACCTCATGAAAGATACAGAAGGCTTAAGAATAAGAAAACCAGACAGGGATAGACTGTACAGAAATGGGAGGGGGAGTCCCATATATTATATTGATCCCCAAAATGATTTTCAATAAACCACTGAATGAACTTTGACCTGGCCCCTTTCTTTTGTTTTTAATCTGTTGTTAATATGCTTCACAAAATGTGAAATATATAAAGCCTTTGTGTTTCATGGGGAAAGTTCCCCCAGTAGCCCCTGGACACACTGAAGAGGAAAGGTCACACTGTGCAAGGAGTTCAAAAACCTAGAGTCTGGTGACATCACAGCCACCACGTATTTTTGAGCCTTTGCCAGGTTTTTTCTTCATCTGTGATGCAGTTTCTCCATCAATAGAATTGAAGGTTATTACCTCATCTGTGATTCTGTGGATACTAAATAAATGTAAAACCAGGAAAGTAGAAAATATACACATAACATTGCTCAAGAGGGTGAGAATCATGGCTTCTTAAGGGCTTAGGTTCCTTACGGTGTCCCAGACATTGTATCAGTCACTTTCCCCCTCCTCTTTTGCCAACTTCCTCCTCTCCTGCCTACATCATGGTGCTGGATGTCTCTATGGGTGTAATTCTCCAGAAAGGAAATTGGGTTAACTGTCCTAGGGAGTAAATTCTAATGCTGGTACCAGGAGGCTAAGCCATTTAGAAACTAATGAAATTGGGGTTGCAATGAGGAAACAGAAGCTAAATCTACCCAACATAAATATCTCTCAGGAAAAGAAATTAGGAAGAAGAGTTGATGCGCATATGTTGTCTCTTGAAGCAGGGGCTTGTTCTGCAAGTGTGAGTACATGGAATGGGTCGGATTAGCATCATTGAAGTGGTAGGGTCTATGGAGCTGTGTGAACAGAAGAGAGGCAAACAGGTTTTGTTTGTTTTGCTTGTTTTTGTTTTGTTTTGTTTTGTTTTTTGTTTTAGTTTTGTTTTGTTTTGTTTGTTTGTTTGTTTCCACTTCATTCCAGAGGATTTAAAGACAAAGGCGAATAGCATGTTGATTAAGAAGACCATATTAAGATTTTTTTTTTTTAGGTCTGGTCCAGACATTACATTTGCAGGGGAGAAATACTTGGTTTAAGTAGTTGATTTCTTTTTTTTTTTAAATCAAAAGTATTATCTTTTTTAAATTTTTTTAATTATTCTAGATATTATTCTAGAATTTCTTTGGCATATAAAACAATTCACCTGTAGGTATTTAATCAGGTAGTCTTAAATCTTAAATCTTTAAAAGAGAAAACAATTATACTGATACACAATTTATTTTTTCTTTTTTTAAGTCCTTTTAAAAATCAAATACAGATCCGGAATCTTTTAATAATGAATTAAATAAATACATACCATTTTTTAAGATAGCTCAATGGAAGAGATATTAACAACATGCAACAGTTGCTGGATGGATACCAAATCTATTTGGCAGTCATTATATTCACTATTTCTCTTCACTATGTAATTGTAGATGAATAGCTGGTGTACTTTGCTAGAATTCATTACTTCATTTTTTAATAAATCATTTGGGAATTATCTTATTACAGGTAAAAGTATTTATCACCCAGGGTTCTCATTCTTCAATAGTAATGGCTGCTCTTAACTAACATTACATTGAAATTAAGAACAGATATATTTGACATTTCGATATTGCTTGCAGTCACTGAAGCATGGTATTTCATGTTACATTCAGCAATAACAGTTGAGGCTCAGGGTATTTATGAGGTGTAAATGATGGAAAGGGAGGAGTTGATATACAGACTGCTTTGACTTCAGTTATTCATTATAGTTTAGAAAATGCTTGATAGTAAGGTTGTTCTTCACATTTTTTTTTTTTAAGTAAAAAGAGTTTGCATTGTTTCTTAATTGTGTGTGTGGGGGGGTGTGTGTATGTGTGTGTGTGTGTATGTGTGTATGTGTGTGTGTAGAGAGAATGAAATGTGTTATATACTATACAATACATGGCAGAGTAATTATATGATTAAAAAAAGGTAGTTAAGTGGTTGATTTGGAGGGTGAAAACTTGTTAATGAAGGAGTTTTTCTGCTGTTATAATGTTTCATAATTTGATTGGAGTTTAGGTTATACAAGTGCATGCATTTATCAAATTAACATTTGTGTACTTCATTGAACTTTAATTTTACATTAAAAGAAAAAAACGGAATAAAATTCAAACTCTAGTTAATAAGCATGCTGCAAAATTTAGGGAGGGAGAATGCGTTGATACTTTGAAATGCATTAAAATAAGATGGATAATGGGCCTCACAAGGGGGGCATAAACATGCCAGAATAACTAAGTAAGCAAAAGAAAAAAGCTACAAAAGAGAACTTGTCTTACCAGATATTAAAACATAGTATAAAGCTCTATAATTAAAAAAAAAAAAAAAAAAAAAGTGTGGGGGCGCCTGGATGGCTCAGTTGTTTAAGAATCTGGCTCTTGGCCTCTGCTCGGGCCCTGATCTAATGGGTCTTGAGCTCAAGCCCTGCCTTGGGCTCAGCAGCAAGTCAGCTTGAAGATTCTCTCCCTCTGCCCCTTGCCCCTCTAAATCTTTCTCTCTCTCTCTCAGATAAATAAATCTTTTTAAAATAAAAGTAGAATAATGTGATAATGGGGTATGGGTACACAGACAAGTGGAATGAAATAGAAAATATACAGATAAATAAAAGAGTAATTTAATATATGATAAAAGTGACATCTGAAATCACTGTCCTAGTGCTAATAAATAAGACTGAAACAACTGTTTAGTCATTTGGAAAAGGAAATAATTAGATCCATGATGCACGCCCTGCAAAAGAATAAGTCCCATATCAACCAGCTTTCTAAATTGAAAACAAAACAAAACGATTTCTCTATACCCTGGTGAAGGGAATACTAACTGCAATTATCATGCACATATAATAAAAGAAAATATTGAAACATTTGAATACATACAGTAAAATTTACAGAGCAAAATATAAGTAAAATGAAAAGACATATCAAATAATAGAAAATAGTGATAAAAGTTTAATATCATTATAATGTGAAGGTCTGAAAATTTGAGGGGCAAAAGCAAAACAAGCGAAGAAAAAAATGGAAAGCTTCAATACAAAAATGGATGAAGAATAAGAAGATATTTATATACACACACACACTCACATACACCCAAACACACACACACACAGATACAAAGTTGACTACTATACATCTTGAAATATATATGACTTCATTCCCAATTGGAAAAATGCAAGCTAAAACTACTTTGAGTTATCTTTACTCACCACTCAGACTGGTGAAAATTTAAAAGTTTGTTAATAAATTCTGTTTGCAAATCTATGGGAAAACAAAAATTGTCAAACATTGTTGAAGGGAAAGCAAATTGGTACAACTTTTACAATGAGAGATTTGTTAATATCTATTAAAATTGTATAGGCATTTACCTTTGAATCAGCAATTCTACTTTTAGAAATTTACCACAAGAATACACTTTCATATGTATGAAGAAATGCATGCTCAGATATATATTAAAAGCAATAATCATCAATGGGTAGTGTAACGGGTGAAACATTGATTTAAAAAAACCGAAAAAATAAACAAAATCTCAAGTTATCTTCTCACAAATTATTTATTATAATGAGAAAAATACTGTAATTAGAAAAACCTGGCAGATACCACCCTACTCAAGTGATCATTGTTTCCATTAGTAATGGCACATTGCAACACGCTGTGCTTTGTCTGATGGTACACTAACATTGACACAACATTATCCAAAATGGTTACCTGAGCCTGAGTCTGATGATGTGGAAACATCAGACAAGTGTCCCTTCCCGAAAGATGGTGTTCCTGATGTTGTCTTTAATAACAATGACTGTACTCAATGACAAATAATTTGAAGAAAAAAAAAATTATTTCTTATTTAAAACCAGATGTGGAAAAATATACAAGAAGAAAAATTCATGATGCATACAGTCTTTTAATTGATACTTAATTTAGCAGAAATTAAACCTTGCAATTATTATTTGGTATTTTTACACTTACATTTTAGTAGGTAATGGAATTTGGTTTCTATTCTTTAATTTCTTCATTTATTTCACACATGGGACTTTGATCTTAATTTTGTTCTATTCATGAATTTAAAATAGTTTTGTGAATATATATAACATAGAGTATTTGAATTCTATGTGAGGAAACAAAGTATAGTTCCCTGAAGCGTTTCTAATATGTTAGAAATCCATGATATTCAATTTCTTTGAATATTAGGTATAAATTATGTTAATTTGTATACGTATATATTTATAGATACAGGTGTAGATGAATATTTAGTTATATAGTCCTTTATAGTAAACAAACCTAGAAGTGAATGAAAACATTGTCTGATCCAAAGCAAAAAAATTATCACAAAGCCTGCATACTTGACTCCATACATGTAGAGACTTTACATTGACCCCATTCAAATAAAATACATTTACCTCCCTAATTTTTCCCCACATTCCTTCTATTCCAAATTCTTAATCTAAAGATGCAGCTGCCTCTGGAAACAGAGCTAATTGTCTTCATAGGATAATTACAGGATTTTGAGGCTTAGGGCATCCTTTAGAGTTACCCAGTGCGTGCACTGTACAAAGACATCCAGTTAGAAGGGTGAGTGGATAACTCTGTTTATGATGCTGTGCACCTTGGCAAGGGACTGGAAGGAATGCCTTTTTCTGGGCACAGAGGCCTAATTTGCTTTTAAGTCTTTGGTAGCAGGATTCCACTGTCCAGAAGGAGCATATTTTTCTAATTATACAATGGTTATGATAGACTGGTTGTGGCCCTGATTCTAGTTCAGCATGCCCATTTTACATCTTTCCTAATCCTATGTATCTCTTTCAGTTACCATTTTGATTCTAAAATCTAGTTCCCATGTTATACCCTGCTCCATGAACTGAGTGTGTTTTTGTACTTGTGTATGAATATCCTTGATCTAATAAAAGCAGAATGCCAGTTTCTTCATGAGTGAATTCTTTACTTTCTCTGACCTTTCAGGGACTGAAGTGTTCTATTTCTGAATTCATCCATAAGTTTTGTCCCTATCATCTGATACTAAGTCCTATAAATATCACCAATTTCTCTGTTGGTATATCTTCATTCTGCTTGTTGCTAGGCCTCCCATGGTGAGGCTTTCATCCCTTGCCAACACCTGGCTGTTCTTGACAGACTTTTACTCTGAAACATCATCTGTCACAATTCACTCTGGATTTAGAGCTTTGCTTGATCAACTAAAAATTTCTTTCATTCTCTGTAATTCCATCTTTCCTCAAGAATGTATGATTTACAACCAGTGTATTGTTTAGTATATATAAATTCTCATGTATTTGATGAGTAAGTACTTTTTATATTCAAATAATTCTATAGCTAAAAAGTCTTATTAGAAGAATACTAAGATGAAAGGGATCCTTTCAGGGAACCTTTCAGGTCTTTACTTGAAAACAGTAGCTATAGCATGAGAGGGAGAATTTTCCACACATTCAGAATGACTCCATTTCCTCAATGTGTTGAATTATCTATTAACTTATGTATATGAGAAGGAATGAAAAATAAATATATAAAATATACTGGTATCTTAAGACAATGAACAATTGAATATCTCTGGAGAAAACATGAAACATGACTTGAGCAACACCTTGAACAGTATGTGTGATTTCTTCAGTGAAGGTGTTTCAAATACAAGGAATTCTAGAGATAGAGAGAGATAAAGGCATGAGAAAGATTTGTTTCCTGAAGGAACTCTGAGATGTTCAGTATTGCTAAGAGTTAAATGCCATGAAGTGAGAGGAGAAAGTAACTAAGTAGGCTGAGCCAGATCTAGAGGAGCCTTTATATTTTAGCATTAGGCAATGAAGAGGTATCAGAAATGTTTGAAGAAAAGAGTGGTTTTTGGATCTACATTTTGGTTGGGATTGAGAAAGGTATACTTTGGGGATCAAGAATATTCCAAAATTGCACCATATTGACCCCATGCATTATGCAGAGGTGATGGTCTATGGAAAGGGCATATTTTCAGGAAAGCATAATAAAGATATGAGAACAATCATCAGGATTTGGTGACTGTATCAACATCAAAGTTTCTGACTTTGAACCTGGGTGGATGGTGGTTTCATTATCTCAGAGAAGTGAAAAATGTGAGTTCAGTGTGGTCAGTTAACTTGACATAAATGATGGCCCAAGCAAAACTTGGTTCAGTCAGATCCAAGCCCCCTGATACAAAAATTAGTATTATTTTCACTTACAAATGTAAGAACTTAAACCTATGAATGGCAATAGTAAATAATTTTGTTGTAAAGTCACTTTAATTGTATTTATCATACTCAATAACATTGAATTGTTTTCATTGTTAAAATACTTTCAGTAGCATGAAAGAGTTATATTGAGAGGCCACAGAATGTTCCAAAACCACAAAGACTACACACAGCACTTATTCAAATGTATTCTTTTTACTTTACTTTTACTTTTAGCAGAGAGTTGAATTACAGTTCATTACCAAAATTCAGGAGAATTCTTTACAATAGAAAGGATACAAAATTTATTTGTAGAATAATCACATTTATGTCCAAAAAAAAAAAGACTATTAGCATTATAGAAGTAACTCCCACAGGAGTGTACAATTGCCATTTATTTGGTAGAAATTAGATCTACAAGGTTTTTTGGTTTTCTTCATTTAAACCAGATGTCAACTGAGTGTATCTAATCTGTTAAGGTCAAAATCAGGTTAGTTTGAACTCCAAAAGAATAATCTGTGGAAGTCCAGGGCCCACTCAGCAGGGAGTCTACCTGGATTTCTCTCTCCCTCCCTCTCCGTTTGCTCTTCCCCCTCCCTCTCTCTCTCTAAATTAAAAAAAAAAAAAAATCTTTTAAAAAGTATATAAATAAATAAAGTGTATCACATCACTGAGGAAAGTCCACTGGACTTTTGAGCTTCTCATCATTTTACTTGCTATCTCCTCTCCCTAGTCCCTTTTTACTTCTTCCTTTAGTGTTTTCTACTTCAAGCTCCAATCTCCTGGAGTGAAGCAAAGGCTTCTGTTTAAGTGGTTAATGATTTCCTTTGTTTCCTGGGAATACATACCTTCAGGCTCAAACCTGTTTCCCTAGGTGCCTTATCTCAGAATTCTCCCGAACAGTCAGAGTTCCAAGGTTTGAAACCCAGTTCCATCACTTCAGAAGAAGTTGCAGGAGTTTATAGTTGAGCTTTGCCCACCTGAGGCTGACTTTAAATTACCAAAGCAAATAATCCTCCCTCTGTCCTATCGTTCGAAGGCCAGTTGTAGCCTAACACTAGGTCTTGGTACCTTTGTCATCCCCCTACTTGATCTCATCATGTAGGCATTTTATCAACTCACATTATCACAAGAAGGGTAAATATAATACAGTAAGATATTTTGAGAGAAAGACCACATTCACATAACTTTTATTACAGTATATGGTTGCAACTGTCCAATTTTATTATTAGTTATTATTAATTTCCTACTGTGCCTAATTTATGAATTAAACTTCATCATGGGTATACATGTATAGGAAAAACATAGCATATAGAGGGTGCAGTGTTGTCATGGCTTCAGGCATCCACTGGAAAGGTCCGGGAAGGTATCTTCCACAAGTAAGGGGAGACTGTTGTACTTAACTGATCTGAATAGTGGGTTTTTGACTTAATCATCACCAGATGGGAGCAACAATATAACTAGTTCATAAGGAATATTATAAGGATTATCAGTTGCTGCCTCCATAAAAGGCCCCCAGAATAACCACCACAGTGGCAGGGTCCTAGCAGTCTTGCGTGGTGAAGGTAGATATTTATAAGATTGGGGATCTGGACTTCCATGGTTTAAGACTGGTCTGTCTTAACTGTTCAGTGCTGGAATCTTCCTGAGATCAGTCAAGGATGTGATGTAATAGTTTAGGATTGCTGGATGTAATGAGGAGTCTCGAAGTCAGTGGATAAGCAAACAGTTTGTCTAGTTAAGTTATATATCATCCTGAGAAGACAGCTGAGCAACCTATTCTCCATAGAAGGACGTAGTCTGAGCAATTTATTGTTAGAATCAATTTATTTTCTGGAAGTTCTTGAAGCATGCAGCAAAGCTATTTATGAGTTTATAGCCTTGTCATAGTTCTGATAGGTAACCTATTTGGTTGCACAAGGTTTCAGTTCTCAGGGTCAAATGAGAATAAAGCATATAGTACAATGTCTGCTGCATAATTAAGGGTTTAAGAAATGTTCATCACTTAGTACTGGTTATCTTATTCTGATGTTTCTTAAATCAGGACTTGACTGCCAGAGGAAATGGCCTCACTCTGGCTAAGGAGTGCAATATTTGATAACTGGACTAACCCACAGGGTAAAGCAAGTAGTGGGTTGGTAGGAGGGAGCACAAGTTGCTGGATAGTAAGCTCGTGGATATTCAAGAGCAGGCAAGAAGCAGAGATCTCATCAGGAAGGCAGAAGAGAGCCCTCTGAGATTTCCAGCAGAAAATAATAAGAAGAGATTAAGGTAAGTAAGCAGGAAGATTTACAGGCAGCCAGAAAAATTCAAGATTAGGGCAATAAATGATTTAGAAGCACTAAAAGAGAAAGAGGCAGGACCTGTATTCTACATCACTACACTGGACAAACTAGTAAACCTGTTCTTAAGCCACAGTAGTCTAGACACCAGACGTGTTAGTGAAAATGCACCGAAGTTAGGAATAAAGTAGCAGATTGGCCACAAGAACTAAGGACAAAAGACAAGTTATTAGAACAAGGCAATGGTCAGAGTCCTATCGGCAGCAAAGCTGACTCAAATAATTATAGAGACTTTATCTGTAATATTCTGTATGGTGCTTCATAGCATAAAAATAGCATAATAATGAATTATATTCACCTAATCCCTTTATAATTTCATTTGTTTTCAATAAAAGTACTGTGATATAGAAATGGCAGCAGTCTTCCTTCTGTTTGGTTGATGGCAAAACCAAAATTAAATGAGTTTGCTCATAGATCCTATATGGCAGAAGGGGGAGGCAAACATAGGTTTCCAGGGACAGAGCTTGCTCCAATATGCCAAATAGGAATGATGTTCCTATGTTCGAGAGAACTGTGTTATAGCACAAGGACTTGCAGCCCAGTTTTCTTATACTCTTTCCCTTCCCTATCCTTAGCTCATTTATTTGCTCTGGCTCTAGAAGCTGGAAAAATAAAACCAACTGAAGATACCCCTCGCAAAAAAAAGGGTAGATAACTGGTATTTCTGCACCTCTAGTTCAGACTATGACAATGCAGAGCTATGAGCAAGAAGTCTATCTGATAATTCATACAAAAGCCTGACTTATTGTGAAGTTTTCATGCATCAGCCCCTTATTAAATGTATTTTGTGATATGCAGAATACTAAATTCTGGAAAGGCAGAGATAAATAATAATAACCTTCCTTCTTCCTTTGAAGAATCCCCTAATCTATTGAATTAGATAGCTATGTTATAAAAAAGCATAATATGTTCAGAAAGATTGAGGCATTCATCAGGTACAAGGCTAAGGAAGGGGGCTGAGTGGTCTTCTCTGAGATTAGTGGGGGATGTAGAAAGAAATTCCCTGGCTTTCTGTTCCTGTTTCCTACAGCATGGCACTCTCCCACCTGAGATCCTAGTGATGTATTTCAAACAGAAGCCAACAAGCAAGGGATTTTGGAAATGCTTCTTTCCCAGTAGCCTTATTATTCCACCCATCCCAACACTTAAGAAGAGAACAGAAGGTTCAAGGAGTGATCTGATAGCAAATAGGCCAAGAATGTGTACAATGTCCAACTGGATATTAACACAAAGGTGCTTGGGACATAGGAACTTTAAAAACATTAGTCAATAATTATGACTTGTAGTAACTCACTCTTGGAAGGTTGAACACAATATTAATATAAATCAACATATAGTAACCCATGCAAAATTAAGTGCTTCATTTTACTTGAGGCCCCAAGCTGTTCAGTTATTATGAAAGAATCACTTTGCTGTTGCCCAAGTTTTCTTTGCATGGATGCATTGGCAAAAGATGAAAATTCCCTCTGTGAATATGAATTTTAATGATTGGGAAACAAAGAAACCACACATAATTCTGCAAGGTTCAAGGCAATTCCCATAGCTGTTAAAAATAAGAAGTATATAGAGGACTTGTATTGTAAGTCTTTATTTTTAATTACTATTATTAGTCTTCTTGATTGAGGCAGTAAAAGGTAACCACTGACTCACTGAGCAGCAATTCAACAAGTCATGCAAACTACAATGTTGACAGCCTTTGTAGTCCTAAATGGATCGTGTCTAACTAAACCACTGTGTAATTATGGATCCTTTGTGATTTCACATTCTCATCTTATAGTCAAATTTTCTTTCTTTGATGTGGCATATTGTGTTCAGTAACTTATCTGAAAACATCAATATGGTTTTGAAAAGGATAAAATCAAATTGTAACAGTCTATGTCCCTATAATGTATGCATAGCCAAGGGGAAAGATGGTAAATAGGTATGCTGTCTCACCGTTTTTCCATGTTCCAGACATTGGAAATACAATTCTATCCCTATACACTCTCTAAATAAGAGCAGCTAGATTTATTTCTCATATATTTATAAATCAACAGCTGATACACAGAAGACTGGGCCAACATTAGTGTATATTCAGATGATAGAAAAAAATGGAGTGGACAAGACTTTCTGATTCCAGTGCTGACAATTACAGGAAAAAGGGCTTTATTAATTTCATCTGATATAACTGCAAAAAAGAGATGTATTAACCTTAAGCATCTTATTTTAAAATGTTGATGCAAGCAAAAAGATTATATCTACACTGATATGTGTACACACACACACACACACACACACACACGTGTGCATATTTAAAATCAGTGTTTCTAGGCACCTGGGTGGCTCAGTGGGTTAAGCCTTTGCCTTTGGCTCAGGTCATGATCTCAGGGTCCTGGGATCGAGCCCCACATCGGGTTCTCTGCTCAGCAGGGATCCTGCTTCCCGCTCTCCCTCTGCCTGCTTCTCTCCCTACTTGTGATCTCTCTCTCTCTGGCAAATAAATCAATAAAATATTTTAAAAAATAAATAAAATCAGTGTTTCTGATAAATAATTTTAGACAAACTTTTTCAGCTTTGGCTGCACACTGAGATCCCCAAGGGAGATTTTTTTTGAAATCCCATTGCATCTGGCCACACCCTGGACACCTAAATCAGAATCTCTGTGGTTGAGACCCATGCATCAGTATTTGTTTCCAGCTCATGGGATTATTCCAGTGTGCGACCAAGTTTAAAAGCCATAGATATATTATTACAGAATTAAATAAACTTTCACTTCCTTTCAAGTATTAACAGATTTAGCATGTCATAATATAGTGTAAATATGAAATGTTGCTATAATAAAGGTGTGATTTTACTAGAATACCGGTTTTCAGGAATTTAATTTGAGTAGTGGGCATCAGATATTCCTTTCAAACTGATGAAAATTGCTATTGCAGTCTGCCACTTTTGCTCTCACAGTTAATTACGTATACATTGTGTTCCCACAGTAATGTCAACTTTTGCCAATTCCATTTAGATTATTACATAAAAGGAAACTAATATCTTCACACAGATTGCTAAAAGAGTATTTGGTCTATATGCACACAATTTCAATGAAAGCTGTTCTCTGTGCTTTTTTTTTAATCAAATGATTCTAGGGGATTCTCTGTTTTAAAGATATATGTTTGAGTATAAGATTAAGGCATAGTTTTTAAGTTCAGATTTTTTTCTAATATTCTGGACACCAATAATACCACGTAAAACATTTGATGTAGCATATAATGTGGGGCATAAATCTTTAATGTTAACTAATATTATTAAAGAATAAAATATATTATTATTACTTTATTATGCAGAATACTGAACAGTTCTGTGACTTGAGACTTGCATTCTGTAAAATGAAGATTTTAATTAGTTAACTTTGACAGCTGTTTCCAAGTCCACCATTTGGAGATTCTGAGCTTAATTCTGCAGTGTAGCCCAAGCAATGTCTCCTACACATTTCAAGTTACCTACTTTAATCTTACATAAAAGATGTAAAAGCTGAGGTGGCCAGTGGTGAAATAATTCTTACAATATCACAAAGAAGTTGTTTGCCTTGTATTAGGAGAAGAGGTTATTAGAGAGGTCCAATCCACTTAAGTACGTACCTCCCTCCATCATATAGGTCTCTTGTTTTTGTTTTGTTTTTAATTATGTCTTGAAAAAGTAGTGAGTTGAAACTCTGACAGCTTAGATACCTAAAGTTCTTCAAAAAAAAAAAACAAAAAACAAAAAAAAAAACAAAAAACCCTAAACTAAACTAAAACTAAATAGCCCTGTAAATACTTTTTGTTGGCTAAACAAAAAATTGTTCTATTCACCTGTTGTAAAATGCACCCTTTTAGTTTTCTGTGTCTGAAATCAGGATGAGGGGCAGTGGTTAGTTACTATCATTGTCAACTAGCTAGCAGTTGTTATAAAGAGCGATTTCTCAAGCTTGTATGAATGTGGTCATGACTGTTCACATAGTCATGCTTCACCTGAGTTATTAACCAGTGTTTAAACCACAGGTGCAGAGTTTAATTGTCATTCAGCTTTCCTTCAGAAAAGCTGTAGTCTGATTCAGTATTAGAACAAAAGTTATTGTGTGAAAACAAAGGCAAGGAAATGGTGGCAAGTATTAAATTTCATAAGACAAAGCAAATATTTATTGTCAGAGCAATGACCACAACTCTGTATTTTCTTGTTAATCAACAGCTGACTGATTTATATAGCCTTTTCCCTTATGTTAACCAGGCGACAGTATCACCAGGGATCTCATTAGAAATGCAGAATCTTGGGGTGTCTTGCCTCAGTGGCTAAGTTGCCTAAGCATCTGATTCTTGATTTCAGCTCAGGTCATGATCTCAGGGTTGTGAGGTGGAGCCCTATTGGGCACCACACTGGGTGTGGAGACCGCTTAAGATTCCCTCTCTCTCCCTTTGTGTCCCCTTAAAAAAATGCAGTGTCTTGGGCTCACCCCAAATTTACTAAAGCAGAATCTGCATTTTATCAAGATGCCCATGTAATTTCTTTGCACCTTAAAATTTGAAAAGCATAACTTTATAGTTCCAAGGAAGATACCCACAAGAAGATGAAGGTGTTTTATATTTTGTTACTGTGATTAATGTACATACACATTAATGTATGCCTCTAATATGTTGAGCAGTGCAACATAAAGCTGGAGAAAGCCCCTTAGAAAAGATGAAAGAAACTTCAAAGTACCAAAAAGCTGGTGTGACTGATTCATAAGCAAGCATGACAATATTGATAGAAATCTATGTCCAAGTAATTTTAAAAGCTTGTTCTGTAAGCTCTATTTAGGTATTAAATGGATTCTAGTGATAAGAAAGCATATGCTATGGTTTATTTGACATTTTTTTTTTCTCTCCTAGCAACACTTAAAATGACCATGTATCTTACGATAGGTCAAACAATAGATGTGGTGAGATACAGAAAATGGTAATAGAACAGTGTATCACAACCCCATTAGAAACCATGGAAATAACTCCTGTTCAGGAGCCCCTTGAGATAACAGGACAAACTGACATTGAAAATAATTAATTTGTATAGCTTAAGAATTATTCTAGAAATTATTTTATTATCATACAAAGTTTTCTTTGCTAAATAATTATTTACGTAGGAAGAAGGGGAAGAATTAATTAAAATATTAGCCACATTTTATTTGTATGCTACATTAAATAATGACAATGTGGAAATTTTTTCTAAACATAATAGTTCCATTAATAGTAAATTAGTTCATTATAACTTTGTCACATACATTGAATATAAAATTAACATTTGTGATTAGATTTTTCCAACCACAAAAACAAAGCAGGATAGAAATATTTTAAGTAGCTGGATTTGAATATCTGCTTTTAGTTTGGTATTTTAAAAGGTTCATCTAAATATCTCATTCATTTTTTTCTTTGTTGGCATTTAGAATACAAAACATACAATGTACATGCATAATAACATACCAAAAAATTTAACTTGAATTATTTTTTTTCAAGTGATACTGGGTAGCCATTAGAGACTGCTGTCCTTGGGTTAAACCAACCTTTGTGGACTGTTGGACTGCTTTTAGCCTGATTTTCCAGTTTTACTTCTTTATTGATGCTGATCATGATGGTCTTTAACACACTGTTTGCTCAGCTTGCTGTTTCGTTGGGCAGAAGAATGGAGGTTTGAGGAAGATCATGGTGAGGACATTTTTAAAGTTACCAAGATGGCTTTCTGAGTTCATTTAGTGATAAGCTGCTGGGATGCCCAAGTCACGTGCTGATGAGGCATATAGAAAACATTGGAATCTTGCCACCAGAATGGGAAAAGATGACTATGAATCAAAGTACTTTTTCCCACCACATTTTGATTTTTCTGTATACACGATATATTCTATAGGGTGGATGATTAATGAATGCTTTTCACATAAATATATGCAGAGAAAATGTCATAGTTCAGGTATAGTTCCTTCTTATCTGGCTACACTACAGAAGACTTCACTGAGTAGATGAAATTTCAGACTGTTTTAAAGGATGATTAACATCTCAAAAGTCATTCAATCAGTATTTGTTTAATTATATGCCATTATGTCCCACATTTTATTGATTTTCTTTTCACTTGCCTGTGAAGAAGGCTAATTTTAACAATGCTTATTTTGTGTCGTGTCTGAGATCATTCATGAGTGGCAGGAAGTATCTAGTTCATTTTATTTTGGGGACGATTTTAATTCTCTAGCTCTTAAGAATATTTCCCATGAAACTATAACCTAAGATGAATAAACTCTGCTCCTGTTCCAGATACCCAGAGATTTTTTTTTTTCTAAAATTTTATAATTACATGAGTTAAATGTCTGAATGTTGACACGTTGATGGGGGGTGAGGACCAGCTACATGTTAAAGTGAGGGTGATCACCTAGAGCACTACACATACTATTTATCCAAATGTACATTTTTAGATTTATTTCTTGAAAAGTAAAATTTGGGCTTCTTTGGATTTATAAGCAAAATTTAAAAAAAATTTTTTTCTCAAAACAGCAAGTTCTAAAAGTGATGAGAATTATGGTGTGGTCTGGGGGCACCTGGGTGGCTCAGTTGGTCTAAGCATCTGTGTTTGCCTCAGATCATGATCCCAGGGTTCTGGGATCCAGTTCTGCACTGGGCTTCCTGCTCAGCTGGGAGCCTGCTTGTCCCTCCCTCTCTGCCTCTCCTCCTTCTGTACTCTTTCTTTCTCTCTCTGTCTCTCTCTCTCTCTCAAATAGAGTTAAAAAAAAGATTATGGTGTGCTCTGTGTGACTGGTAGCATTTGTATCACCTGGAAGCAAGCTTTTTTTCAAAAATGCATAATCTTGGGGTATACCCCAGACTGACTGAATCTGAATCTGCATTTTAAGAAATCTCTAGGCGATTCCTGTGCACGCCAAAGTTTGGGAAGTGCTAGTAGCCTGTTCCCTTACCTGATCTCCAATTTTGATTATGTAGTACTAACCGAGAATCTGCAAAGTAAATCCTAGCCCCTCAGTGTTTCCTTCAAAGTAGACATGGTTTATAGCATTCTCAAACAGAATGGAAAACACATGACTAGATTTTAGAATAGAAAAATAATATCAACTTTATATGCTTCAGAACTCTGTGAGCATGTCTTTTCAGGTTCTTATGACTTTTTGAGTTATACAATAAGTATTTTTTCTGAACAAGGAATAAAATTATATCCACTAAATGAATTCATATGTCCCTGTTGTACTGTGGTCTTCTGTTGATAGTGTCAGAATGTTATTTTAGCTTTCTTAGACTTGTGGAAATCATTCTGCTTGTTCCCTACAGGAATTAGAATAAAATACTAACAATTATGCATCTTTAATTTTCAAAATGCCAAGTAATTACTCACATTTACAAAAAGGAAAATTATTTTAGATAATCCTAACATATTTCCTTAGTAAGGGGCAGTTAAATCTAAAGTGTTATCATGAATATTTTTGTTACAATAATCAGAATGAAAAATGAATTTATAAGCTTGCCTCTCTTCTTTCTTTTCCAGATGCAAGACAAAGGTCTACCCTGATGAACTTCCAAACACAAGTGTAGTCATTGTGTTTCACAATGAAGCTTGGAGTACTCTCCTTAGAACTGTTTACAGTGTTATAAATCGTTCCCCACGTTATCTGCTCTCTGAGGTTGTCTTGGTAGATGATGCCAGTGAAAGAGGTATAAATATTCTTCCCCCTATATATTTTTTTAATCAGAAAACTTCATTATGGTTGAAAAGATAGCTGGGTAATGATCTGTATTTTCCTTAAAATTCTACTAACCCTGAAATCACCTATCAAATTTCATCAATATACCTAGCCAGTGCCAATTCCAGGAGTCTGCGACTAATTCTTTCAGTTTCTCTCATGATTCCATTTGGTCCATACTAACCTAAGAAATCAGACAAAGTGATGTTCAAAAGTTTTTATTTTTTTCCCAACTTAAATGATCACATGATTGAGCATTAATACGACTTCGTGTACTTCTGTCTTTTGTGTGTGTATGTGCAGGTAAAAGCAAAATAACTTGCAATTAAGAAGTCTCCATTTACTCTTGTGGCCCAATTTCTAAATTAAAGTCCAATATATTAATGTCCTTATCTTTGCCAGTCAACTGATAGAGTTATTGTGAAATATACATTAATTTACTGATAAGATCTCTTTGTATTTATTTCACCTAGTGCAAAAAAATGATGGGAGTTGGCTTCCATTTCTGTGTGTTGAATTCCTTCTGGGCAGTAGTAGCTCTGCTGTGTCTTCATATAGTTTCAAAACTTTATAAATTCTTATTGCACATTACAGATTTTCTCAAGTTGACATTAGAGAATTATGTGAAAAATTTAGAGGTGCCGGTAAAAATTATTAGAATGGAAGAGCGCTCTGGGTTAATACGTGCCCGCCTTCGAGGAGCAGCTGCTTCAAAAGGGCAGGTCATAACTTTTCTCGATGCACATTGTGAATGCACCTTAGGATGGCTGGAGCCTTTGCTGGCAAGAATAAAAGAAGACAGGTAAGAATTCATGTGTTATGTCTGCCTGGGTTTTGACTGAACCTGTTAGGACAGTTCCAGGTACCCGTCAAAACTTCCTTATAAATTGCTATTTTTAGAAGGTTTATTATCTAGCTTTTAAAAAGCACCCCTCCCCCATTTAATATAGGCTGATTCATGCTGAGTATTAATATTTGTTTAAGAAACAGTTGAGCAATTCAAACAGTAAAAATGTGTTGAATATTCATTTTGTAGGTGATAGAAATGAGTCCAATTTGAAATAGTGTCATGTTTTATAAAATTTCAAAGCACCTCATTGTGTCCCCACAACCACCCTGTGAGGAAGGTAACATGGGTGTTCTCGTCTGTACTAGTACTAGGGAGGAACAAAGAATTAAGTAGCTTGTCCCAGTTACTGGAAGTGTTGGGAACAACAATTTACTTCTTCCCATTCCCAGACCAGTCTTTTCTCTACTAGGTCACTGCCCTTTTCCAAAATCTGGTTCAAAACCACCAAGAGGATCTTAAAAATGAAGACACACACTCACACATTCCACTGGAATGAAATCGTGGTTACAAAAAAAAAAAAACAAAAACCAAAAACAGAGCACAACTATCAGAATTTTAACTATTTAAACAATGGTGCCAGTTTGTATACACAAATTATGAAATCTGAAAAAATTGAATAGTACTTTATAGGAATTAAGAACCCTCACACTTAGCTGAAATTCCATCTGATAATGATGCTATCAAGTACAATTTTTCTTGCAGATATTTGTACACACTGATGATAAATGATTCCTAATTCCTAAGTACTAATGAAGACAACTGTGTTGAATGCCCTGATACAATAACAAAGCATTGCATAACAGCATAACACCTTATTTGCATAGTCATTTCACCTACCCCAGAAAGGTCTTCCTAGAATTGAAGTTTTTAATTAAGCATCCAAGACAAGGGCTGCTTAGGGTGAGCTAGTCCAACTACATCATGTAAACGGCAGGATTTGGTACTTGCCAGGAAGATAGATGGAGGTTGTCAGTAAAATGAACCATAGCAGTTGAAGAAAGCAGTGGGAACCTTTTAGTCAACTGAGTGTAGTACACAGCTAATAACATTTTTCCACTCCATGTATTGTACAGTATGCACTGGAGGGTAAGGCTGGCAAAGTAAAATGAACTTAGAACATCTTAAATGCATTTCCTGGCAACTTTTCCTACATTATGCTGCTCTTTTAAACATGTGCTTCATATTCAACTTACTGAATTTTTAATATAATGTTGTTCAATATCATCATGCATACATCATTTATTTTTTAATCTAACCTTATGCTTATATTGTATTTGCATGTAATGAATTCTAATGTCTTGTCCTGCTTATACGTTCAAAAGTTGCCGTAAGTAGATAATAAAGTCCTATTCGAGGTTATTAGAACTAATTTTGCCTCCTTACAAATTAAGCCATTAAATTTAATGAAGAAGGAGAGAAAAATACTGATTTTGTAAGGACCAGAATTACCAAGAAACTTTTCCAAGGCTGGATGAATCCTATTGATTTCAGAGAACTAGAGACTTCGGCTAATTGTGTGGAGTAGAAGAGTTAGTTGAAAGTGAGCATTTGTGATAACTGCTGTTACAAAACCAGAATAAATTATGGACAACATTTATTTGCTTTCCACACTTATGGGTGATTCAAAAGCATACTTGTATTTACCCCCTACAAAATATGAAAAATAAGCTCTGCTCTTTGGAATTGGCTACAAGCAATGCAAACTTGAGTAGACCTGAACATTCACTGTAGAGATGACAGACTGATCCTGTAATAAAACGTATAAGCCAGGAATAGAGGAAGATTGGGGGAAGCACAACACGGATTAAAAGAATACCCAGTCTTCTGGTGGAAGTTTCTTACCCTAAAAAGCCACCATCAACAACACCCAGTCTTTAAGAAGAAATAGATCATGAGATAAAACACCAGAAACTTAAGTTGCTTATCTTTCCCTATTTTAAAATATGTATATTGTTATGGTAAATTCTGAGATCTAGGACAACACACTTAGAAATCATCATGTCCCTAATACTTTCAGAGGAGACATTTACCTACACTGATGATTATGATTTTTCATGGTTGCTCTGTTTGTTGATTTTTACTTGTTTGTTTCTATAGTAGGTATTTTCTCCAGGAAAAAAAATTCAGAACTCTTTAAACTAACCTCCCCCTTTGAGATTCAAAATACCAGGTCTAATTTGCCATCATCCACTCTCTGCTTCTGCGTGCTGTTTCTTTTCAGTGAGCTCTAGCTAAAATGATACATAAGATCAAAGTAGAGCTACTAATCATGCTGTGGGTGGAGGTTTTATGAAAAATAGACCATGATCATCCTGCTGAGTTAGTACTTAGAATGCATTTGGAAATCAACTTAAAGACCAATTAGTATATTTGATCAGATAATAAATGATAGAATGAAGTAGAGACTATAAGCAAGATGTAGTAAAAGGAAATGATTCCATTGAGAAAGAGAATAAAATGAAAATAAAGTCGTATTAAAGTCACAAAATGATTGAATTTCAGCTTAACATCTGAGTCTGAACAACCGAGTCTGAAGAAGTCAATGTAGTATTTAAACTAATATTCATATGTAAACTGGTTTTGCTTTTTCTGCAGGAAAACAGTTGTATGCCCCATCATTGATGTGATTAGTGATGATACCTTTGAATATATGGCTGGGTCAGACATGACTTACGGGGGTTTTAACTGGAAACTGAATTTCCGTTGGTATCCTGTTCCCCAAAGAGAAATGGATAGGAGGAAAGGAGATAGAACATTACCTGTCAGGTATGTAGTGCATATCTTCCAACAGATAGTATGTGTGTTTCTATAATAATTAAGGAGTATTGTAAATCTGTGCTCTCATTTTTAAGTCTTTTAAAAGCATTACTTTTTGTTCATACGCACATTTGCATTATCACTGCTTACATGATAATCTAAGAATCAGTGACAATATTAAATTTAGTTTAAATTAGCACAAATTTAACTATTGGAGAAGTGCCAGATTTCTTTGGAAACTTTATATATTCTGATACATAGAATATATTTATTATGGGTTTTCTGACAGTCTTGATGCTTCCAGTAAATATGTATCTTACCTAAATGCATATGCTTTATAAATAGATTCTCAAAATTGAAATAACCAAAAATGTTTTTTCAGATACTCTAAATTTTCCAACCTCAAAGAACTATCTTCCCTATGGATAAAAAAGAAAGCTCCATTTGGAAAATTCTAATATATTAACAATTATGAAGGATTTATTTTTGTTCTAAATTAGTAAAAATAGCTACTTAATTTGAAGTATTGATTCATAAAATATGTTTGCTATTAATACAAGATAAGAAATATCATGTGTATCTTTAGTTGTCCAGATAAGAATTACTCATTGTATTAACATAAAATGATCACCTCCTTATTTTAACATATTATTGTGTACCTCTTACCTGCAACCAAAAATTGATTTCCTAACAATATATTTGAGAGGGAGGGTCACTAGTTTTGCTCTTTAAAGATGAAGTTGGCAAATCATGATTTAGTTTCATTATAAAACAATATATATGACCCATTATCTAAACAAGGATGTCTCCTAATCTGCTGAAGAAATGACTTACCCATTGGCAAGACTAATTACCTAATGAATGAATTAAAGCTAACTCTAGGGGTGCCTGGGTGGCTCAGTGGGTTAGGCCTCTGCCTTCAGCTCGGGTCATGATCTCGGGGTCCTGGGATCGAGCCCCACATCGAGCTCTCTGCTCAGTGGGGGGCCTGCTTCTCCCTGCTCTCTGCCTGCCTCTCTGTCTACTTGTGATCTCTCTCTCTGTCAAATAAATAAATAAAAATTAAAAAAAAATAAAGCTAACTCTAAAAATTGGCTCATGAAAGAGAACAGCTGTTATCAAACAGTTAAAATTGGGATTGTTAACCCTCTTAAGGAGATAATTACTACATCAAAAAGAAAAAATGTGGCTCTGAACAGTTTCATAAAGACATGAAGTTATTATGTCAGTGTTTAAGTCTAACTTAGTGGTCTTTAAATCTTACTATAATCTTCACATTCACCAAGTCTTAGCGATCATTGCTTTTAACAACTTGAGGAAAGACAGGCACTTTTATTACCATTGTTTATTAGAAATCCTGTTTTCCCACGTCATGGTTTCATTTAGTGTTAGCTGATCTTTCAGCTTCTGAACCTATGTCAGAATTTTCAGGATACTTGACCAGTACACTCAAATATAATGTGTTTATTCATTTGAGAATGAAGTTTGAAAGAATGTCACTTTTTAAAACACATTGGCAAAAGACATGCTTTATTTAACTTTATTTTCTCATAAGAGTGAAAACGTAGATAGATAACTCAGAGTTACCCAACATTCACAGTAAGAAATTGTTGATCTCATACACAAAAGTAAAGATCTACATAGAAATTGGCCATTATTTCACCTCTTTCATTAGTTTAAAAAAAAAGGAAACATCCAGCTTGCTGTGTTTTAGCCACCGCTTACATGTTTTTACTATAGTAACACGAAGACCCAATAAAATCGAAGTATATTATATCTGTTTTTCTCAGTAATGTCACAGTATTTCACTTTATAAAGTGCTGAGGGAGCTAGAACAAGAGAAAGAGAGAAACCTCAGTCTTTGCTGAAGTTCCAGATTTTTATGGCAAAAGGTGAAGTTCCAGATTTTTATGGCAAAAGGTTAATTAATTCACAGCCTGTGTTGTAACAGCCCGCAGGTAATTTTCATCAGCATAGCTGTAATGTGAACTTTCTTTGTACTTGTAATCTATTACTCGAAGACGTGATCATTTTTCTCACATTCGTACAAACAGATAAATCATTCTAGGTGTTGAAGATGATTTTTTTCCCCTACTTGATTAACAGAATTCTGAATAGCTAAAGTGATTAAAATGAGGTTGAAATTTTAGCTTTTTTAGCAGAATGCCTCATTTAAAATGTCAGTTATGACAGAACTTTCTAGTGACTATAATTGGCTAGTTAGTCATCATTTAGAAATACAGTCATGCATCTGCATACATAGAGAACCAACTTGAACTTGTGACTTAACCTTAGATATACCCCATTTAAACTAAACTTTATAATGGTTTATACGTATTATTCTATTGTCAACTTCTGGGCTTTGATCTATTCATTTTGATACTAAGTGAAGTTTGTAAAATACTTGGTATTTGTGAAGTTATGAGTTTGGAATAATAGCACACATAACCTTGAACATTTAGTTTTCTTAAATCAGTAAACTCTTCTCGACATTTTAGCAGTCATATTACATGACTTTCAGTAATATCTCAATTATATGTGCAACAATAGAGTAATCAAATTGTTCAACTAGAGGTCATAAACCAGGAGCTTATGTATCAGACATGCCGTGTAGATATGTTTTTTTGTTTTTGTTTTTGTATTTTTTTTTGGCATACATAGTGTTTTGCATTTTAAAAAATTACCAACATTAAAAAAATTTTTTTTATTAACATACAGTGTATTGTTTGTTTCAGGGGTACAGGTCGATGATTCATCAGTCTTAAACAATTCATAACACTCCCCATAGCACATACCCTCCCCAATGTCCATCACCCAGCCACTCCACCCCCCACACCCCCCTCCCCTCCAGCAGCTCTCAGTTTGTTTCCTGAGACCAAGAGTCTCTTAAGGTTTGTCTCCCTCTCCGGTTTTGTCTTGTTTCATTTTCCATCCCTTCCCCTATGATCCTCTGTCTTGTTTCTCAAATTCCTCAAATCAGTGAGATTATATGATAATTGTCCCTCTCTGATTGACATATTTCATTTAGCATAATACCCTCTAGTTCCAGCCACACCATTGCAAATGGCAAGATTACCAACATTATAAAAATGAGATGTTCTAAGTAAATGTATGAATTTTTACCTATCCTTGAAAAGTCAGATCTTGCTATAATGGTCTTGTTTTCCTACTTTGGCACCATCAGGTGGGGTTGAGTAAAAGCTACCATTTAGAAATAGCCTAAGGAGTTGCCTGGGTGGCTCAGTCGGTTAAGCATCTGCCTTCAGCTCAGGTCATAATTCCAGGGTCGTGGGGTCAAGCCCTACATCTGGCTCCCTTGCTCGTCAGGAAGGCTGCTTCTCCCTCTGCCTCTGCCTGCTGCTCCCCCTCCTTGTGCTCTCTCTCTCTCTGGTCTGTCAACTGAATAAATTAAAAAAAAAAAATCTTCAAAAATGGCCTAAAGGTTTACCTTAGTCCCCCAACCCCTTTTCTTGTGTGTTCCTGAGGTTGAGGCTGAGGATCAGTGTCCATTTGCCACCATTCTTTTTTTTTTTTTTTAAAGATTATGTATTTATTTATTTATTTGACAGACAAAGATCACAAGTAGGCAGAGAGATAGGCAGAGAAAGAGGAGGAAGCAGGCTCCCCACTGAACAGAGAGCCTGATGTGGGGCTCAGTCCCAGGACCCCGGGATCATGACCTGAGCCGAAGGCAGAGGCTTTAACCCACTGAGCCACCCGAGTGCCCCCATTTGCCACCATTCTTGCTTAAAGAAATGTTTCTCGGTAACTGTTCCAGTCAAGCTTGTTGCAACTAATCAACTTCACATGTTGACTTTATTTGCCTCGCTATAATCTTTTAAATTTGTGACCTTGACTTAGAGGCTACTGCCTGGGAAATGATTGAATTGGAAGCTCATGAAACATGTTAGCCCTGCATGAATACGCATCTCCATGACCTAATGGAATAGGCAACCAGTAACATAACTTATATGGTAATGCAGATAATCCCCTAAATCATTTCATTAGGTTGGGGGTGTATTATGCATTTTGCTAGTGTGTATCTTTTTTTGAGGTGATATGGTTCAGGCTACTGAAGTGAGTTGAATTATGTATGCAAATGTGCATGCCTCCCGACTGTGGAGCCCTGTGCTAGGTTCTGCTCATACAAAAATGAATCTGGCTATCTCTGTTCTGAAGTGGCTCACTGGTGCTGGCCATATGTATGCTGGACAAGGGAGTGGGGAGAGCCTAAGTGGCCAGAGCGCAGATGCACAGGAGTTAGACTACATCAACTGCTAGAGCGGTATGTGCTTCTGGAAGAATCTGGCTTTAATCTTATTGATTGTTTTAGTTTCTTAATTATGCCCTGTAGTAATCTTTGATAAATAATTATAAAGATAATACTTTCTACTTTAATTTTTCATTGATTAAAACAGGTTACTTTATTAAAAAACCTACTAGTTATTTATCAAGTCTATATAGCTTTCTTTACTCTTTCTGTCTGCCTTATGGACTCTTTTACGTTTAGTCATTAATAATATTATTGACATGACTTTTTTCATTCTTACATGGAATACCATATTCAGTATCTTCCTCAGGTAAAACAAAAGTGTTAGATTTGCTTCTAATATTTGCTCTCATAATAAATCAAACATAGATGTAATGATGAATTTTATTCCTTACACATTTTACTTACTTAGAGATCCCTTTTTATTAACATTTGTCTGATATTATACATTTATTTTTCTCTCAACTGGAATTAGGAATTTGTAAAGAAGATAAAATTAATTAAGCATTATTAATAACATCTCAGATTATAATTATTGTTCCTTATTGTGAAAAACTCATAAGATGTTCACATATATTAGTTCCCATAACCTTCTAGTGTGATATCATAGAGGAAGCATTGAGGCTGGCTTTGAAGGATCTAGGTTTTATTTCAAGCTCCTTCGATTGGGAAATTACCCATTCTTCTCAACTATGAAAAATAATATTATTCTCTGTTTTGCTGAACTTGTGAAGTGTTAACATGTTAAATGAGAAATATATTTGAAAGGAGTTACTTTAAATTTACTTCTGAAAATGTAAGTAACAAATATATGCGTTCCTAAATAAATGTGACAAGTATCTAAAGGTATAAAGAAGCAGAACACCAATGAGCCACCTCTTTTAGTATTTCATTATATTTCCTTCCAGAGAGTTTCTTTTCAGATAGATAGATTTCTCCATAATTGTTTTTATTTATTTATCTGAGAAAGAGAGCAAAAGACCGAGAGAAAGCAGGAGCAGAGGGAGGGGCAGAGGGAGAAGCAGGCTCCTCAATGAGCACGGAGCCCAATTTGGGGCTTGATCCCAGGACCCCAAGATCACAACCTGAGCCAAAGGCAGATGCTTAACCAAATGAGCCACGCAGGTACCCCAGATTTCTCCACAATTTAAAAATTGATATATTATTGGTTTTTTTTCCAAGCCATTAATTTTTTAAAAAAAATAAAAATTTTAATGGCTGCTAGCATCTCAATTATTTACTTAGCTTTTTAAATTTTTTTAAGATTTATTTATTTATTTTAGAGGAAGTGAGAGTTGAGAAAGAGCCGGGGTGGGGCAGAGAGAGAGAGAGAAGGAGAGAGAGTCCTCAAGCCGACTCCCTGCTGAGCATGGAGGCATGACATGGGGCTCGATCCCAGGACCCTGAAATCATGATCTGAGCCCAAATCAAGAGTCGGTCACTCAGCAGACTGAGCCACACAGGCACCCCAGCTTTTTTATTTCTTATAAATCCAATTGAGAGGTTTTTTTATGCTTAATTTTGCCAATTTTGTCTTCTGATTTTTTTTGCATATAATGTGCAATTAAGAAATATGAAATTTGCTTTAATATGTTGATACCTTTTGCCAGTTTGAGGCCCCCCAAAATTATCAGGCTCTAATTTATAGTTCCTCTAGTAAGTATAATTTTAAAAAACACACTTAATTTTATTCTGTAAAATGTTTTACAAATGAGACACAATATTTTCTATAATTTAATAGCAACTAAGAATATATTGCTGGGGCTCCTAGGCTAAGAGGTGGGACATCGGGTGGCTCAGTCGGTTAAGCATCTGCCTTTGGCAGATTGGAGGGACAGCAGGGACCCATGATCACAAGGTCCTGGGATCCAGCCCCGCATCCAGCTCCCTGCTCAGTGGGGAGTCTGCTTCTCCCTTTCATTCTGCCTGCTGCTCCTCCTGCTTGTACTCTCTCTCTCTTTCTCTCGAATAAATGAATAAAATCTATATATATTGCTTAATTTTTATCTGTCAGATGTTCTCTATTAGAATGAAATGAAAATACATTTTACACTGGAGGAGAGAAGCAAAGATAATCTCAAATCCTGTGAAACACTTCTGTACAATAGAAGATACTAAACACAAAGCAAAATTGTGGGATGGGTCAAAATTATGGGATGAACAAAGACTTTGAAGGAAAAAGTTTGAAGGAAAAACTTTAGAATATTCCAACTGTTCAACATTCTTCTTTAACTCATGTTAAAATCTAATGTACGCTCATTTTGAAAGAAAAAAATCGCACCTTATGTGGAGTATGTGAATCTATATGTTTTCAAGAAAATAGCACATGTATATTATATTATTTCCTAATAGTTTAGAAGATAATTTATAAGACTTTCCTAGCGCTCTGTTGAGATAAGATGAAAACAGGGTATTAACGAAAACATTTAAAAACATCTGGCCCCATTGTTTATTTTGACTCTTCCTACACATAAAATGAAAGTAAAGGAAAGATAAAAAATTTGCACCAGTTATTGTACATCCTCTTGGAAGCTTAGGGTTTTATCAGGTTGTGAGGATTATGAAAAGGGATTAAGGAAAAAGGAAAAAAATAACTTTTGCTTTCCTGGTATATAGGTCTTTAAGCACAAGTTGAAGTATTTCATTCCATACTTGTTGGTAAATGGGATCGTTGGCAGCAAAGCAAGCCATTTGCCCATACTAAGCAGAACTTTTCTCTTCTTTTTTTTTTTTTCTTTTTCTTATCCTTTAAAAATAGCTTTGAAACTGTTTGTGTGTTCCATAGACTAAAGGATTGAACAGGTTTCCTTGGTTAGAGCTTAAACCAGGGTGGGCTCTTAAAGTGGCAGTTTCTTCTCTACCAAAGCTGCATCTTCTTACTCAAGTATATGTTCAAATGAGTATCATGGTGTGCAGTATTTCACTAAACCCCATTTCTGTTCTCTTTAAAAACCTTGAAATATATTCAACATTTGATTACTCATCACTCTAATAAAATCATAGTTACACTTTTGCTTCCTTTCTCTCTCTTCTGCTTTCTATATTGGGGATAGTAGACAGAATAAGGAGGGAAGGAGAGAAATTCACAGCATCTAATTTTCCTTTGGTTTCTAAGCCTGCAAAATGGTTAACCAAATTATATTTTATAATTTTAAAAAAATTGAGATTATATGAGTATTTCAGCTGTTTATGCCTCACATTTGTGTAAATAATAAAATATTTATGTCTATAATTTCTCTCTATTATGGCTTATAATATATATGAGAAATGTTATTAACACAGAGCTAAATACTTACAGGCTAGATGTTGTGTTATTTGATCATTGAAAATCACAGCTTGAAGCTGACCTATAGTCTCTCAAATCTTTAGATTTTTTTTCCACAGAGACCTTACTTATTTGCCAAGTCTTCATAGGAAGACACGGTGCATATATTTGGGGCTTGAAATCAGAAAAAGTGTATTTCTAATTAGCTACTTCAAATTCTTTGGTGCATATGGATACATTGAGAGATGACTAATTGGTAGATAGGGAGAGAGGTATGTAGGGAGAGGGAGAAAGAAAGGAAGGAAAGAAAAAAGAGAAGAGATGGGAAGGAAAGGAAAGAGAGAAGAGAGAAAAGAGAAAACAGAGAAAAAAAGAGAAAAGAAAGATTGTTTCCTTAATTGGGCTACTGACTATCTGGGGGCTCTTGAACAAGTCATTTAAACACATTGCAACTAAATTTGGTTGACCAGATCTATACGGATTTTAAAGTTCTAAAATACTATAATTCTATTAAAATTAATTAGATTCTGAAAGTAATTTTTAAAAAGCTGATTATAATCCAGCCAAGCACAAATGTTGTCTCTTCCTTATTAAAATTAATATTTAAAATGTGTAGTTCTTGTTTTGTTCTGGTACTACTCTAATAGTGTTATATCCATTAATACATATATCCTCATTTTATAGATGTTCCTATTAACAGCTGAACACTTTGAATACAGGAAGATAGTTAATAATAGATTAAGCTGGAACACAGAGTTTAAGTGGCTTACCAAAGGTCACACACACTGGGGTTGAGTTTAACCCCAGTCAGTTTAGATACAAGTCTGTGCTCCTAAAAAGTAAACTTACCCTCTCTTGAGTCTCCTGTGATCTCCGCTTTTTACACTTTGGTTTTGATCCTAGTGTGATATAATTGACTTACCATCTTATTGGTGAAAATGTAGACATCACAGTTTAGCGTTAATGAATAATCAGATGTGTTCTGTCATAATTTCTTTAACTTTGCCGACTTCTGGTGAAATACTTCAGTGTTTTTCCATGTCAAATGCTTACTTTTTGGAATCCTTTCCTATAGTCTACATTTCAATTCTAAAATAATACCAAGCTCAATCCCCAAAACTTTTAGATGATAAAATCCTAGAATGACCTAAGGCATCTTTGTTACTTATCAGTTTAGTAGATGTGAAGAAAGAATTCTTTTTGTAATTTCAGAAATAAAGCTGCAGGTGATTTTAACTTACAAATAGTTTGCTTTGTGGGCATGGGGATACATGCTTATTTGTTTATTTTACTTATTTAACAAGTATCTATTAATAGTCTAATAATATTAAACAAATATATTAGCTATATATATAAAGGTGGCAAAATACATGCAGAAATAAATGTAATACTCAAAAAAAGTAACAAAGTGCCTTGAGAGAGAAAGAGACTGAGGGCTATTGAAGGAGGCAGAAGGGGAGGATTATATCCAGATTGGAGGGATAGCAGCTGTACTGAGGGCAGGCTGCATGGAATAATAGTCTTTGGCCTAAGAATAGAGCAGGTTTGAACATACACCAGAAGTTTCCAAAGGGAAATCCAAGTGACAAGTGGATATGGACATGTGCACCGGAGTGGGAAAGTTCCTATTAACAGCTAAACACTTTGAATATAGGAAAATAGTTAAAAAGGAATGGAGATGCTCTTTGGGTGGCACCACATCACTGATGCCACAATAAGGAGCTGGGATTTCTATTTTTTAAGAGAGAGTGAGTGCGTGAATTGGGGCTGGGGAGGGGTGGGACCGTGGGAGACGGAAAGAGACTCTCAGATCCAAGATGAGCGTTGAACCCAACACAGGGCTTGATCTCACAATCCCGAGGTCATGACCAGAGCCGAAATCAGTAGTCAGAAGCTTAACCAATGGAGCCATCCAGGCACCCCTGGAATTTATTTCATAACATAGATACTTAAGCATCTCGTAAACAGTTTCCGAAGAGTTTTGATTTAGAAAGATTTATCTGGCTATGGTTTGTAGAGTGAATTTTGGAAGCAGGAGACTCCAGAAGCAAGAGGATTACCTTAAAGAGTTAGAAGTAAGAGGACTAAAATTGGATAGCAACCATGATAACAGAGAGCAAAGAGTCAGAAATACTTTGGAAAAAAAAAACCAAACAGGAAGTATTTGGGAAATGATTGAATGGGGCACAGAAAAAAAAGTTGCTAAAAGGGGTTTTATCCTTTCGTATTGAGATTCTGGAAGGAACTAGAGGACACTGAAGGAGAAGCATACATGGAAGGATAGCACAGGTTCAGTGCTATTTTGTATACCCTGAGCAGACTCAACAGGATTTTCTTTTTTAAGAAAACATCTAGAAAGTAATTAGAAAAACACAAACAATGCATAAAGAGGCAATGAAAAAAGAAAACATGGGTTTGGACTCTGCCTCACAGAGAGGACAATTAAAGGCATACAATGAAAGAACTTATATAGGTAAGGAGTATAGGAAGGGGAAAGTTCCACTGAGAGGTCCTTGGGAAGACTAAATATTGGGACAAAAGAAGATAATTATTAAGTACACACATCTACAAAACAGTATTCTAATTGTATATAATACTCATGTCACAAACATGGAATTAGGAACTTGAGGCAGCCAGCAAGGAAAAGGAAAAGGAAGGGATAGCAATAAGAATCATAAAGTGAATAAGGAAAACCTCTCTGGAAAAAATGCAATTGGAGCCAGGGGTGAAATGTGTTTTAAGCAGGGAGGCTGAATGGTGTTCAAATGCTTCCAAAAGAAAACATTTGAAGGAAAGCCTATTGAAGTTCAGAATCAGCGGGGCCTTTTCAGAAAGAAGTTATTGTAGAGGTGGGAGCAAGATCCAGATTCCAGTTAGAAGGTCAAGAGGAGTTGAGGGAGTATGTAGAGAGCATCCTTTCAATGAGGTTACCAGTGAAGGGAATAGAAAATATATATCCCTCGTTTGAGTGAGTAGTAGGGTGGAGTGAAGAACTATTCTGGCTTAGAATAGAACTTGATTGAGCAGTACCATAAACTCTAGGGGACAATCTAGAAACCAAAGGCGTAAAACATAAATGTAATAGTCAATGAGCAAGTGGCTGAAAGAATAGTCAGAAAAGAGCTGGTTGAGGGCAGAAGAGTGGATGTTAGCTCACAATGAAGAAGGAGATACTCTTTGCTCTGAGGCAGGAGTAAGGAAGAGGCCATGAGAAGACACAGACACATACTGAGACTGGAGGAGTTTAGAGTTCATGACCAAGGGAATTTTGATTTTATGCATTGCCTTAATCTTCAGTTTTTTGAGACTAGTCCAGAACTTTTAGGTAAGAGTCAGTTAAAAAAATGAGACAGGTGAGCAAATTAATGCAGATAAAAGGATTGTTAGCTGTTCATAGGCTAAGCCAAGAGAATGTGGACTTGATGTATTACCAGTTGACCTCATCTTAATACTTTTTCAGTTATTCTCTGGCTTTGAGGAGCAGAAGTAGATAATGCAAGGGTAGGTTTACCCAGACACTGAAATTTACAAAAAGAGAATTGGGTCAGATAAGGGAAGGCTGGAGAACTTAGGATGCTAAGCTGTTTTTTTCACTGACCTGGCAGAACCTTGGAGAGCGAGTGAGAGGACAGAAAGGAGCAATTCCTGAAGAGGGTTTTTATGTGAGAATGAGTAGTTAAGGAACCCTAAACACAAACGTAGAATAAAAAAAGTGACTGTTGCAGGATTGAAATAGGAGCAGTTAAAAAATAGAAAGTTGTGTTCTGAGAGGCAGATTTCAGAATTCAACATCTTGGATCTGAAGTAGATTGAAATGATTTTGAAATGAAATGAGGGTGTGTGTGAGAAGTCAAAATTAAGTGAAGGACACTCAAGACCAATGAATGATTATCAACAACAGCGATGACAGATTCAAAGATACACCACCTAACCTTATTAACTATTTGTTATGTGCTGGGAATTGTGCTAAGTGCTTTACTTCTACTAACTCAGTTCATCTTCACCTACTGACTGTGTGGTAGGCAGTAGTCACAGCTGTTGGGCTGATTATTTCCCCCCTCCCCAGCCAATGGGTTAAATTGATTAATAGGGTTAGTCCTTACATAGGTTTTTAATTTTCTAGGCTTCCTGAATGCTTAAGGTCCACACAGGCATATGCAAATAGTTCATTAGGGACAGTACAGAAGAGTTAACTTATTATAGAACATGTTGCATAACACCTGGGTATGGCTGTAGATATTATATAAGGCACAGTCTCTGGACTGTTTGAGAGAGCTGACATTGCAAATCCAAAAAAAAAAAAAAAAAAAAAAAAATCTCTCTAGAAGCATCTGTCTTCAGAAAATACAGGACTTTTTTTTGAGGAATTGTGACTTTATGTTCTTATTTTTGTTACTTTTTAAGCATAAGTGAAACTTTTGAGTCATTCTTATGGTTAAATATATAAATTATTTTTGTCATTTATTATACATTTCTTATATATTTGTAGGAATTATGACCAACATTAAAATGAAATTCAATGCATGTATTTAAGCTAAATGCATCAGTACTTGATTAGTAAATAGAAAAGTGGGTAGGCACTCTGAACTGATCATTAAAAATGCATCACTTAACATTCTTAAGCACTTGGTTACATTATGATAAGATAATTGCAGCAATTTTTGTTCCTAGTTTCATTAAATGGACTACCCAGCACTATTACACCTTGTATAGTTATTACCGCAGAATTCCAAAACCCCAATCAGGTGAGGGTCGTGGCTACTCCATAATTACCATCTGTTTGGTTGTGTTAGTGTTTCTCATTATAACTCAGAAGGTCAATGATACTGTTCATGATAGCAAGGCAGTAAGACCAGAAGTAATAAAATAGTTCTGAGACTAAGGAGGCTCTGCTACTCCAGCTGATGGACAGTTAATTGCTTGAGTATAAAACAGTGAGAGCACTGGGAGAAATAGAGAACTTTGCAATATGGTCTATATCCAAGTACAATATTATTTGGTGATTTTTCAATAAACTACATTGTTCAGTTAGAGGACACGAGCGTATCCTGTGGCAGAAGAGGATATAATCTTGAGAAAAGCAACGTTTGTTGTTGTTTTTTTCACAGTCTCAGACTACTTGGATGAGCATTCCAAATCCCTTAGACCCTCGTTTCTCCTCTTCAGCAGCACATTAGAATCACCAGGGGACTTTACGCATCAGGAAAGATGGCGCCCCACCCCAGGCCAATTAAATCTGAATCTGTGGAGAGCAATAACCAAGCATGGAAATGTGTTTTTTAAAGGTGTTTCGGGGGCCTCTAATGTGCTGGGAAGGTTTAAAACCTCTCTTCTAACAATTAACATTAAAAAATAATAATTGTCAGTATAGATAGATCCATTTGTGAAAAATTAGAATTTTCTATTTTAGTTTCAATTTATATGGCTTATATAGGAAGACTTGCATAGTTCATACATTAACCATTGACTTTGATTAATCTCTTAAAATTAAGTAATCCTTTATAAACTTAACATCTGACTTCTTAGTTCCTATAGAGAAATTTCAAATGTGAGAGTCGAAAGGCATTTATTCCTAGGAAAAAGTTTTAGATGCTGTGCAAAATGTTCTTTTTAATCAAATGGGATTTATGTTTATCCATAGGGTTGTGTGATTAACTCTATCATTTTACTTGAGTAAAGAGAGAAATAAGTGAATAGATGTAAAGCTCTTACCTTTAAAAAAATATTTCTGTAGCTATTGTTAGATACTTATTGCCTATAAATATTTTATAGTGTTTAATATTTTTATGTTTAAATAGATTATAGATCATTTCATAGAGAAAACATTTCCACAGGTTTCTAGAATTCACATTAAAATTATGTATAATTAGGTGACAAAAGATCACAACTGGTAAGGCTAAGAGCACTAACTTCTCTTCACTATGCCTTTCGGAGGGAATATAGATGCCTCTCTCTTAAGTGGCCAGTGTTCCTTCCATATTATTTATTTATCACCTGTAAGAAGAATAGAGACTAATCTAAATTTAGTTTTATAGAAAATGTGAAATAAAATGCTACTTATCAATTTTAAAACCTCTGGCTCCTTGGCTTTATGTTTCCAGTTTGAGATTTTTGAGTACTATTTTTTTTTAATCTAAAAATGTCTCAAAACTATTTGCTATAGTCTCATTAAACTCCACACATTGTTTTCAAAAAATATTCTTTTCTTTTTGTTTTTTTTCAACTAGGACCCCTACTATGGCTGGTGGCCTATTTTCTATTGACAGAAACTACTTTGAAGAGATAGGAACTTACGATGCAGGAATGGATATCTGGGGTGGAGAGAATCTTGAAATGTCTTTTAGGGTAATTCCATTTTACTTTATTTTTTTAACTCTGAACACACTATGCTGTAGCATGCACATATAGACCCAGTAATTTACTGTCAAATCTTTTTTTTTGTGAAGAGATGCAAATTACTGATCAGTTGGTCATTTTGATACTTATTTAGAAGCTTTGCTAGAGTCTTTTTGCATGCAATATTTACTATTAAATGGGAAATTATAGCTCTTTTTAAAGTTTTCAAAAATAATTCTTTTATTCATAGTGCAAAGACATTAGGGCTTTCAGTTTTTGAAATAAAGAAGGGCTTTATTTTTTTAAATAAAGCATTACCCTTTAAAATCACATTGTGTTTTTGAACTGAAACTTGGAAGTATTTATGTTACCTGAATTTGCAGGTGCTGCCTGAGGTTATTTTCAAATACCTTTAAGAATAACCTGTGGTCAAAGGAACTCTGGATAATTCTTCAAGTAGCATGATTGATTTCACAATTATAGACATTAGTGTTTGATGAATCAGTTTGAATAATGCAAATTCACTTATTAAAAGGCCTTCCGAGCAAATGAATAGTTAAGGATTAACTTCATGCATATGATATTGGAAAGCATATGAATAATTTTTATATTTTATTATATTTATAAATCTAAAAAGCAGACATATAAATGTGCCTTCATGCTAACATATGATAAGTGCTAGAATACTGTTTTTTCTTCAAACCACATATATTATTATTTTTAAATGAATTAAATTAATGATATTGTTGTTTTCTTTCTTCGTAGAATTTAACATGAAATATTCAAAACACTGTATTGATTTTGCCAAAATCATGTAATAAAATTATTAGAGTTTAGATATAATTATCTGTGAAGTGCAAGAGTTGTAACTTTTAGTTTCTCATTTAGAAAGTAAAGTTTGTTTTTCACTAACAAAATATAATTATATGATGTGTAAGAAAAGTAAAAATTTTAGAATAAGAATTACTTTGAATTTATATTAATACGGAATTTAGTGGATCTCAGTAGTCTGAATTATTTTAGAACCACTAGAATGGTCTTCTTATACAATTTTTTTGCCTATAAACTTTCCTTATAGCCAAATGTCTGAGAACATCATTAGCTAATGGAGTTTTGTTCTTTCCATATTTGCTTATGTACTTACAGTCAGATTAGAACTTGCCCCATGAGATTTAGCACCATACTCAGGAATGTCTTCTTGACATCAGGCACATGATATATCTTTGCACAACCTTTAGGGACATTTGGGGACCCAACCTTTTCACTTGGTGAAGTTCTCAAAGTGAAGAAAATAAGAGATAACGGTTAAAAAAAGAACAGAGGAGTGGAAGGAAGGAAGGAAACAAGGAAGGGAGGAAGGCAGTATATTCAAAAGCTGAACAAAAAATTTTCTTTTTCCCTGAGATGTAGCAATGAGAGTATTTACCCATTCATTAGCCGATGTTCCTTAGATGTTGTGCTGGGATTATATAAGGAAAAAAATCAATATAGCAATATTGCTATTGTATGTGATCCTATTACCTACCTTTTTTCCCCTTAACTATTTAAGCTTGATTCTCTGCCAGTGGACTCCCCTTACTTTCATCCCATAGCTTCCATATCAGATGGATGTTCTCTATCCAACTAATTGAAAGCTATGTTAGGGAGCAGCTTAGTGGACTCATATGAAAAACCAGGAGAACATGATCAGAAAAGGCAACAGATACATAAATGCACCAAAAAGGAGGATTGGGGAATATGGTAGGTGAAACAGATACCAGGGGGACAGACAGAGTGAATGCAACTGGTGGCCGTAAGAATGATCAGATCCCTGGAAAATGACACAGGAGGTTAGTTTTGATTGGTTGTATGAAATTACGAAGAAATAAAGCACAGTAACACCCCCTTATATGTGGTTTTGCTTTCCGCGGTTTCAGTTACCTGCGGTCACCTGCGGTCAAGTGTAATCCAGAAGCAGATGATCTTCCTTCTGACGTATTGTCAGAAGGTCAACAGTAGTAGCCTAATGCTATGTCACAATGCCTACATCATTTACCTCACTTCATCTCTTCATGTAGATATTTTATTATCTCGTATCATCACAAGTAGAGGGTGAGTACTGTACAATAAGATATTTTCAGAGAGAGAACATAGTCACATAAATTTTATTACAGTATATTCTTATAATTGTTCATTTTATGATTAGTGATTATTGCTAATTGCTCACCATGCCTAGTTTATAAATTAAACTTTATTGTAGGTATGCATATATAGAAAAAAGCATAGTATATATAGGGTTTGGTACCATCCTTGGTTTTAGGCATCCACTGGGGGTCTTGGAAAATATCACCCATGAATAAGGGGAGACTACGGTAAAAAATGACTGGTTTGAATATTTTTAAATGAACCACTGGCTTTAGTTTCCATATACTTCCAATAGAAACAAAGTATTTATTTTGCTTTCTGTTAGACTCTTCTCTTTCTATGACTTGAACGTAAATGTGTTCTTGATAGTTAATACTCTAGCTGAGGACGATACTGAGTAAGAGAAAATGCTAGGACAGTATATTACAAAAAAATGAGACTCTCCCTTCAGAATAATTTCATGAAAAGATATGTGACCTAATGAAATGATAATATGTTGGGGATTTAAAATCAGAAAACCTGAGGCTAATATCCGGGTCAATCATTATGCAACAGACGTATGTTGAGCATGTAGTATGTGCTATACACTTTTCAGATGCTGAGGCTTCAAAAATGAATAAGGCATGATGCTTTTACTCTCAAAGAACCACATTTCCTTGAGAGAGATACATAGGTATTATTGACAGTAAAATGCAATGATTTATTTAAAAAAAATCTGTATGAGATTTTCTTGACTCTGTCATATTAGTATAGGGAAATCACTCAACCTCCATTGTGAAAAGGTGAATAAAATAATAGTGAAGTTAATATTTTACAAAATATTACAAAATATTACAAAATATTATACATAATATTTTATGTATATATTATAAATAATATTTTTATGTATATAATATTATAAATAATATTTTACAAAATACAACTCTAGTCTGTGTAGGTGGGATAAGTAAAAACCATAGAAATATTAAGAGCTTATAAAATATTAGCATTTTGTCTGGCCCTAAGGAGTTCAAGACAATCCAAAAGAATGTATCTGTGTAGATTTATTTATAACAGTAGCACTTGGCTTTTGATGCACTGAGTATTATAAGTACTGAGAGGTGTTGAAAATGAGATGAAAACTAGAGACCTCCTAAGAAAGATACATCTTACCTCTTACACACAATAAATTTGAATATGGTTTCAAAGGGTTGAAGAATCCCTTGACTTCTCAGGATGAATATCTTTAGCATAAAATAATAGTGACTTGTAATACTTATAAAGCTTATAAGCGGAATAGCTGAGAATTGAACTCCAGCATTCTGAGACCAGTGGCTATGTTACTATTATATCACTACTTCCCCATTAAGATTTATATCTTCATAACATGACAGTCTTAACAGCTGATAGTATTATCAAGAGAGAAGGGAGGAGCTAACAAGCAAATGTAATCTTCCTCCACAGTTCTGAGATGGTTGTCTCATCTAGTGATCTTATCTTCCTCTTATAGGCTTTAGCCTCTTAGAATAGATGATACACATCCAATAGGTGTGTGAATGTGTACAGGTACATCCTAATGCTTCTGGAAACTTGGTCTCATATATTGCTCTCCACTTCATTATATAACAATCAAAATAAAGTAAATCTTAAGAATACTGTTTAAGCATAAATGTTAATTTATTTAGCCAATGTTTATTGAGTTCTTATTGATTAGTTGTACGGGATACAGTTGTGAACAAAACAGACAAAACTTTGTGTCCTTATGGCACTTATATGTTAGTGGAGACAAATAGTAAACATAATAAATAAATATGTTAAAATTTTAGTGGTAAGTGTTAAAGAGAAAAAATAAGGTTAGAGGAATATGAAATGGTAGATGTTAGAGATGGATAGGGGTTGAAATTTTAGATAGGAAGAACTCAGAAATGAATATCCATGTAACTGATGACAAAATGAACCCAGTAGGGTATGAATTTATCCCTATCAAAAGAGTCATCTATCTTTAAGTGATATTCCTGATGCCACCATAAGCACTACCCAATAAGCATTATCCACAAAAATCCTTGCTTTTCATGAGCAATAACACAGGAGCAGTATTCCCAAGAGTGGACAATGTCTTATCCGTTTTAAAATGAAAAAAATCTGCCATTGTTGAACCAATTGAGGTCATGGAAAAAGAGAGGAAGAAGATAGTCAGAGGATCATCTCACTTCTGTGAGAAGTAGTCTAGTGGCTCTAAGAATGCGGACCAGGCAACCTGGGTTCAAGATGGCTGGAGAACTTCCCAGCTGTATAAATTTGGATAAGGTAGTATGTCTTCTAAGCTCTGGTTTGTTTATATCTGGAACAAGGGAAATTCTAACACTTTTCTGATATGTTTGTGGGGAAGATTAAATGAGGTTGTATAGATAGAGCTAAGCACCCTACTTACCACACATGAAGTGTGTCATAAATAGTGGGTGTTATTCCTGTAGTGATTGTAAGCTGTGCAACTTCGAGCAAGTCATGACACTCCTGAGCATCACTTAGTAACAACCGTGGCCTTAATAATCCGACCTTGACTACAGATAATCAAATGAAAGAATATACATGAAAATCCCTTTAAAACAAGAATATGCAATACTTACACAAAGTGCTTCTGCTCTAAGTATTAGTCAAGGTGTGGTTCTAAAACTCCTACCCAGAAAAGAGATTAAAATTTTAGAAAAGAAAAAACTTTCTTTTTAGACTGCTGCAACATCCTTTAAGATAACTACAGACATCCTTTAAACATTTACCCATACTCATATTATTTAAATAAAACACTGGAGTTAAAAAGTGTTATCTAGACTTGATGTAACGGGTACAGGGTTCACACACACAGACACACAAACACACCCAGACCAATCAAAAATGGAAAAAAAAAAATGAAATAATTGTTTCAAGGCATTGGATAGCAGGTCATGCAGGACAATGGTCTGAGAGAGGGGAAAGAAAAAAGGAGAGCCCTTAAGTTTGCCTCAGCTTATGGCCTTGAGAAAGTGTCTAGATGTCAGCTACAGAAGGGGGATCTCAGCAGATCCCAGCTGACTCCTGAGTTGAAAAGACGAGGCCAAATGTCTGGGAAGACCTAGGCAGCTATAATTTGGTGGACAGAATATGGAAAGGAGAAAGTTGCACAGATAGAACACAGGAAATTCTGAGTGCTGATCAGTGCATATGTGTGAGAAAACAACGAAGATTAAGGGAAAAACCATCAGCAAGATTAGAGGTCTCATTACACAGTGCTCACATAGGACCAGCAAGAGTGCCTGTGTACTCTGCAGCCAGGGTGATTCATGGAGCATGGGGAAAGATCAATATTGGGAAACTATATAATACACTTCTAAATAGCCCATGGATCAAAGAAGCAGTCAAAAGTGAAATTAATCATATTTTTTAGCTGAATGAAAATGAAAACACAGCATATTAAAGTTTGTGGTACGACTAAAGCAATATTTAGGGGAAATTTATAGCACTAAACGTGTATTAGAAAGAAGAAAATGAAATCTAAAATTATTGACTTCAGCTTCCACCTTCAGAAAATAGAGAAAAGGAGAGTAACCCCAAAATATATAAGAAAAAGGAAAAAAATAAAGATTTGAAGAGGAGATTATGAAATATAAAAGAGGAAATTTTAGATGAAAGGAGTGATATCAAAAGCTGTCCTTGAAAAGATCAATAAAACTGATAAATTTCTAGCCGAACTTAATAGGAAAAATAGAAGAGACAAATTACCAATATTGGGAATGAGCAAAGTAACTTTATTATGGCCTCTACAGATATTTAAAAGGTTATAAAATAACACTGTTAACATTATGACAAGAAACTTGACAATTTTGGTAAAGTAGACTACTTTCTGAAAAGACACAAACTATCAATGTTTGCAAGAAAAAAAATATATCAAGCAAATACCCCAATATCTAGTAAGGAAATGGAATCTGTAGTTTTAAAAAAAATACTTTTTACAAAGGAAACTCTATTATCAGATGACTTCACTGGTGGATTCTACCAAATAATTTGGGCAAAAGAAGAACATTTCTACACAAACTTTCGAAAGTTGAAGAAGGGATACTACCTCCCAACTCAAACTATGAGGTCAGGATTACTCAAATAGCAAAGCTTGACAGGCATTACAAGAATAAAAACAAAGCAGTAGAGATGATAGTTTTTCAGTACACAGTGCTAGAACATCTGGCTATCCATGTAGACAAAAATATCTTAGATTCACATCTCACGCCATATAAAAATTAATTCAAAATACAAAACATAAAATTATAAAATTATAAAAGAAAACATAAGAGAAAAACTTCTGACCTCTGAAAAGTAACCCATAAAAGTACAACAAATTAGAATTCATCAAAATGAAAAATGTTTGCTCTTCAAAGCCACTGTGAAGAGACTGAAGGGATACGCTTCTGAGAGGAAGAAACTGGCAACAAATAATTTACCTGATAATGGGCTTGTGTCCAAAAATAAACAAACAAACAAGTAAAAGCCCTCTCAAAACTCAGTGATAAGAAAAAAAAAAAGAATCAACCCAATAAAAATGACTCAAAGATTTGAATAGATACTTCATGAAGGCAGACCAAAAGATGGCAAGTAAGCACATGAGAAAATCCTTAATATTATTAGTTACTGGATAAATGGAATTAAACCCATAGTGAAATCACACTACCCATCTATTAGAATAGCTATGATCAAAAAGGACCGTGTTGGTAAGAATTTGGAAGAACATGCAAAAGAGGTGGGAATGTAAATGGTAACAATAACTCTGAAGCATTTTTACTCCTTTTTTTTTTAAAGATTTTATTTATTAATTTGACAGAGAGGGAGAGGGATTGGGAGAGGGAGAAGCAAGCTACCCATTGAGCAGGAAGCCCAGTAAGGGGCTCCATCCCAGGACCCTGGGATCATGACCTGAGCAGAAGTCAGATCTTAACCGACTGAGCCACCCAGGCACCCGGTTTTATTCAAGATTTCTTTAGCAACTCCTAAGTGTTTGCTCAAAGGAAAGAAAATCATATGTCCATACAAAGAGTTGTATACTCATGTTCATAGCAGTTTTATTTGCAATAGCCAAAAGCCAGAAACAATCCAGATTTCCATTAAAAGGTGAATAGATAGGGGCGCCTGGGTGGCTCAGTGGGTTAAAGCCTCTGCCTTCGGCTCAGGTCATGATCCCAGGGTCCCGGGATCAAGCCCCACATCAGGCTCTCTGCTCGGCAGGGAACCAGCTTCCTCCTCTCTCTCTGCCTGCCTCTCTGCCTACTTGTGATCTCTGTCAAATAAATAAATAAAATCTTTAAAAAATAAGTAAATAAAAGGTGAATAGATAAACTGTGGTATGTCCATACATGGAATACTACTCAGAAAAATAAAGGAACTATTGATAACACCATATAACATTTTGAATTTTGAAATAATTGCATTGTCTCATACTGACGTCAGACAAAATAGTTTACATGCTGTAAGAGTCAGTTCATACAAAATTTTAGTAACTGCAGACTAATCCTTAAGTGACAAAAAGCAGATAAACTGTCTAGGAATAAGGTATTGGGAGGGGACAGAAGAGGCAGGTAGAAGGAGGGGACACATGAAAACAGTTGGGGGTAATGGATATATTCGTTTATCTTGATTGTGAGGATGGTGTCAGTTATACAATTTAAATTATGCAGTTCACTGTATGTTAATTATACTTCAGTAAAGCTGTCAAAATATTTACACACACACACAAACTCACTCTCTCTCTCTCTTTCTCTTTTTCTCTCTTTCTCTCTGAATGGATCCACCAAGGAGAAAGAAATGAAGAGAAAATGTGTGGATGGTATCTAGTCAACTGTAGACCTATTTACTTTAGATTCTCATTATATGTTAGCCCAGTTACTTTAAAATACCCTATTGATGGGAGTCTAACAGTCTATCTCTCAGGACAGTTGTGTGGATTAAATGAGACATTGAAATTTTTAATAAGCTGTACTGTACTATGGAAATACTAATTTTATTGTTATCATTACCTTAAAAATATAAACTATTTTTTCAATAACCGGTATTTTAATCAGCAGGATGAAATAAATGTTCTTTAAGTGCCCTAATTTTCTTTTTCTTCCAAATCACAATGAAAACAGTGGTATATTTATCTGAAGGATATAACCAAATGAAATGTCTTATGATGTGAAATCCATTTATTTCCAAATTGCACAAGCAATGAAGTGGAAAGAAAATGAGAGCTGACATAATAAATAATGGAAAAATGAAAGGCAAAAGTTCTTACCGAGCAGAAGAGTATGGTAAATGAGGCAAAAATGTTTGTAGACTTTTGGGGGATTATAGTATGCAGGTTCTTGCCAGTATATAAAGAAAGTAAAGAACTGGGGCGCCTGGGTGGCTCAGTAGGTTAAGCCTCTGCCTTCAGCCCCGCATCAGGCTCTCTGCTCAGCAGGAAGCCTGCTTCCCCCTCTCTCTCTGCCTGCCTCTCTGCCTACTTGTGATCTCTCTCTCTGTGTCAAATACATAAATAAAATCTTTAAAAAAAAAAAGTAAAGAACTATCTAGAAATGCCCATACAATTCAAATATTGATAAGCAAAAATATCAGTTATAAGAATTTCTTAGGCAGAAATAAATTTAGACCCTGAGATCATAATCAAAGCTGAAGGCAAAGGCTTAACCCACTGAGCCACCCAGGCACCCATATTCTCACATTCTAAATCTTTAGGATCACAAATATCCTAATGTTTTTGGGGACGTAAAGCTTTCTTTTTCAAGGGTTAAGAAATCATCATTCTCTCAGAACAATATTTGGTTGATTGATTTATTCAGCCAATAATTAACATGTACCTGCTATGTACTAACCAGTGTACTGGCTACTAGAGGTAGAGATGTAGAAATGAACAAAACAGGCTGCCAGGTCACCTCTCCAGGAGTTTATTTGTTGATGAGGCTTTACATTTAATAACACTGTACAGAATTCTTTTATACATGTGATTATAATGCATCTCAACATGGGTTAAAATATGAGGAACTTTTTCCCAGTTAGTTTTATCTTTAATGCCTTTGATAATGTCTGCATTATACTTCAGATTACCTCTCTATAACAGCCAGGTATCAATCTAACCTCATTTTACCCATCAATCAATATAATAGTTACATACTTAGACCTGCATTAGACACTGTGGGTGGTATATATGAGATGTAGCTCTTCCTCTGTCTTAGAAAGTCCAGTATGGTCTAGGTGTTCTCTGAAAGTACAGATACAAAGTGCATCAAGTTCAAAAGAAGGAAAGATTTCTGTGATCTAGGATAGTCTGGGAAGAATTTATAAATTAAAAATCTAAGGATCTTGTCGTGTAGACAGCAGGGCAGGAAAGGAAAGGAACAGGGTCTAGAAAACAGTAAGCTCTCAGATGTATACTCCTATGGTGCTTCTTTGTGCTTTCAGCCATACTTAAGTTTAGGTTAAACTATCTGGTCTCCCCACCTTATGTTTTCCCTCTTGAAAATTACATGAAGAACATGTAACTAACTCATTAAATACGTATTTTGCAGAACTAGGATTCAAGTGACAGAATTAATAAAGTATTCATTAAAAATGATGAAATGAACCAATTATTTTTACATACCTATATCTGATCCCTTAAAGATTTCTAGGACAGAATTCCCAAACTCTTGTTTCTATATATGTGCATTCAGTTGGGAAACCTAATGCTCTTTACTAGCCAAAATTAATGCATTCAAAATTGAATTCATACACTTTTTATTAAGAGCTAAATTTAAATCTCTATGGTAACCACTGCAATAAATGTGCAACATCTTAAGCTATGATTATACTGTCACACTTAGTGATATCTATCTTAAGTACATGACTACCAATCATTTTACTGTTGTTCTAGTCAACCAGAAATGTAGCTAAAAAAGGAAACCAATTATAACATTTATTTAAATGAGGCTGACTGATTTCAGCAATAACATTCTAGATATTAGGAATGATTCTTTTGAAGGTGTGAAATAATGTGGAGGGAGGACTTTGATCCAACTGTTCACAATTCGAGTATTAAGTACCAGTAAAACTGAGTTTTTAAGTATCATTTAAAAGGTAGTAGTAGATCTTTTTTTTTAATTTCATTAAGTTTTTTATTTAAATTTATTTGGTAGTTATAGACTTCTAATGTGTAATTTTTAAATTACCCTTTAAAAATAAATCCAAATGAACAATCTTTCTCTGTCTGCAAAAAGTCAAACTTGATGAGTTAAAAGTCCTTAAGATCCTTTATAATCAAACTGCTCACTGGTTTATAGTTCAAATAGGATAAAATTGAAATCAAATTTTGGTGTAGAATAATCAGCACTTCTTGAATGCTAAAATATGTTTCTGCATTAACTGTTTCAATTATGAGAGGTTTGACTACATTTTTCTACTCATCCCATTACTTCACAATCCTGTAATATGCAATTCTAATTTTTTGGTTTTGTTCTCTAAGAGATCAGCCAAATTCTTTGTGTTTATATTTAAATCCTGGCCATCTAATTTTATAGTCTATAACTTTTAATTGGCCAAACAAAGCTATTGGGGTTTGAGCAATTACGATACCTTCTATAACTTTTGAATTAACATGAGAAGATTTAAATAAATTTTTCCCCACACAAATTCCGTAATAATGTAATTGGATAGTGATTAGGACTGATGTAAGATTCGCTCCTTGATCATTTCTCTGACCCTGCATGAGAAAACCCCAGAAAGTACAAATTTTCTTTTTACAGTTGGAGAACAGAAGGAAACTCTTGGCTCTTTAAGGTCATGGAAAGTTAAAGATGTACCTGAAGAAGCTGGAAATGTGTTGCAGTGTTGAGGTAAAGTATAGGGAAAGTGACAGATTTGAGAGTTAGCGTTACAGAATTTATAATTAAATGAGCGTGTGAGAATCGATGAGTTTGCCAAGAAAGAAAATAGGGAGAGCAGAATAGCAAGGCATGTCCTTAGGTGGCACCTACATTTAGGGGCGGGAGAAAAAAGGAAACTGAATGCTAAGTCAAGGCTGTCAGAGCAGAACAAATATATATCACAAAAACTTAGAAAGTTATGGTGATTGTCAACTGTGTTAAATGCTGCAAAGAAGCGAGAAAGAATAATGAGAGCCCGTCAAAAGCTTTATGAGCAGTTGCAGATCATAGAATCAAGATACTAGAATATAAGTTGTGAAGAAAATTGAATTGCGAAGATATGTAGAGAAAAGAAAAACTTTAAGAAGTTTCCCAGGAGGTAGGAAAGAAAACACATAGTAACTTGAAGGATAAATATGACAAAACTGATTATTTTATATTTGTTGTTCTTTTATTTTGTCATAGGGAATAAGATAAAATATAAGCTGATAGGAAGTATTATTAGAAAAAGTAGTGATATTGAAGAAGAAAGAGGAAGGCACAATTGATGAGATAAATACTTACAGGTGCTGAAAAATATTATAGATACTAAAGGACATCTGTGCAACAGTTTGTAGTTTGTACCAGTTTTATGTTCATCATGTTTTCCTGTGCCCTTACCAGAATAATGTGGGTGAGTTGTCATTACTGTCTAATTCTCTAAATAATGGTTTTGAGTTTCGAAGAAACTATCATGCGGCTAGAAATTGGCAGGTCTGAACATTAACCCCATGCCCTCTGCTCCTAGTTTAGTCCTCCTCTATTCTGAGTTCAACATCCCAAGGGCAGGGTTTAATTTTGAAGAGAAAAGTTGCCTCGTTTTCCTAAAGAAGAAACTAAGGCAGTATGAGATGTGTCAAGGTGGAAATGCATAGAAAGTCAGGTCAGCTGTTCTTAAATTCAAAAAAAGTAGAAAGGCAAAAATTCTCCACAGAGACAATGGTCTTGATATCGAGGTTTGTTAAGAGGAGCAACGTTTGGATAAACACATCTTCTTTAGCAAGCATTTTAAAGAGCATTGATGTTCTCTATTAAAAAACCTTTAAATGGGGCGCCTGGGTGGCTCAGTGGGTTAAAGCCTCTGCCTTCGGCTCAGGTCGTGATCCCATGAGATCGAGCCCCGCATCGGGCTCTCTGCTCAGCAGGGAGCCTGCTTCCCTTCCTCTCTCTGCCTGCCTCTCTGCCTATTTGTGATCTCTCTCTCTCTGTCAAATAAATAAATAAAATCTTTAAAAAAAAACAAAACAAAACCTTTAAATGTCACAAGAATGACATCTTGCAATTCTAGTAAAGAAAGACTGGAAACTTACCTTCATTGTGCTTTAACACTGTATCTGGTCAAATAAACTTTGCCAAACAGCACTGTCCTTGTTTGTGAGTGAGCAAAGTATCAAGCTAATGTGGCGATTTTTGTGGTTACTTTTTCACTCCTCTTTTAAAGTATGAGATAGCCAACATTGACTACTACCAATTTATTTTTAAAAGACCGAAAACTGTTAAAGTAGAATATTATCTTCCTTCATAGTGGTTCTTATGGATATTTGTAATGAGTGCTGGAGGTGACATCAATATGGATATTTTTATATGTTTCACATTTATCTCACTAAGCATTTTTATGGCCAAAAAAAAAAAAAAAGATGCCTGTAAGATGATTTTTGGAAAGGAATCATAGTTTTCCATTGATAGAATTAGAGCTTTATATGGGCTCCCGAGGGCAAGTATTTATCTGAAGCAAAACTTATAGCTTCCTATAAAAATGTCTCAGGTCCTTGACAAGAAACAAAATGTCTCTTGCTGACTTAAACTAGGAAAAGAAAATTCTGTCCATGAAAGGATTACTGTTAGGATAAGTACCTCTTAAAACAGTTCTTTTCCTGTAGGCATGAGGGTCTACTCTTCAACTGTCAGATGCAAATTGATGACTGGACTTTAATATGTCCTGTACTAACAGTCACAACTAGATGGGCTGTGAGCTACTTGAAGACAGAGAGCCATGCTTTTTTATTCTTCCTCTATGCCCCAGAGTCCAGCATGGTGCTTGAGACCAATATAATGGCTAGTATATATTTGCCGAATAGACACCAGCCAAGGCCTGAAGAAAAATGCTTGAGAGGGGAGAGCTTATTTCTTCCTCTCAGGTTTGTCCCAGGGCCTTACATTTGAAAAGCATTTGACCACTTTCCAATTTATACAGGAAATTTCATTTAAACTAAAATGCTATGACCACAGTCAGGTGAGATGGACAGTTTTTAGATGGGAGATTGAATAACTGAAGGATAACTCTTTCTGAGGTACCGAGTTTTCTTCCCTCACCCCATCCAAGTTCTTTTTAAGTATCTCTGGCATCTGCAAGAGAGCAGGAGATATTGTCGCACACTGCAGCTGGGTACCCAGGTGGTCTGCTGATATTCAAAGAGGACTGTTCTGGCATGAATTCTAGTGCAGCATCACACAGCTGTCACGAGCTGCTCTGTGGCTAGAAGCGGCAGATGTTACTGTTATCTGACAGGCGATCAGATCATCAGACATGGGAGGACACCAATGTAAAATGCAAAATATCTGACCCAAATATCATTTAATAAATCATAGACCCTTTCCATCCAGTTCTCAAAAATCTCACCTACATACAATTTTTTTTCACATTCAAGATTTATTCATAGGATTAATTGTACAATGAGGACAGCACACTTCCAATAATTCTACCTTTGTCTTGGTTAATATTCCCCTAGAACGCACTGAGAATACTTCCAAAACCTCTAGAATTTATCACACTTTAAAATTATTAGTAATTGAAAAATGAAAAAGTGTGACTGCCTCACATATTATTTCTCTTGCTCTTTTTTGTATGACTTATCTGCTTGCACCAGTCTATGCTAATATAAAAAGCAATATTTTTTGTAAATATGAAAAGCTAGATCCTAATTTTCTTAAGCAGAACCACCTTATATTATGTAGCATTTGCAATATCCGGTAGGCTGCTTTATGTTCTTCATTTCTTGCCTGCTCTACTCATACATGTCATTAGGCAGAAGATGGAAGATTTGCCATAACACAGTGAGGATCTAAAGGAGAATTGGGAATTTCTTCAATATCAGCAGTCCTGATAAGATGTGGAATAATGACAAGTAACAATTCTCCTGATACCAAGAAATACAGTAGTTATAATGTGTGGTAATTCTGAAGGTCAGAAAGCTCCAAGGCAGAGGCAAAAAGTAATAGTAGAATGTACATTATAAAATGTTGCCACATATATATATATATATATATATATATATATATAAAATATCTCCACTATGTACTTTAACTGCTAGGAATGATGCGGATGGGTGTTTGAATTTGAGGACAGTGGAAAGGACAGTTAGATCATGTCTGTCACTACTCCCACCACACCATACCTCTGATACCCACTGGTTCATATGCAAACTGTCTCAGTTCCATTTCAAAACAGTTTCCACTTCAAACCACACTCAGTATAAGCACACCTTTCTATTCTTCTGCTCTATTTTCTTTTACTCTGCCTTCCTTGTACTCTTGTGGCCCTCCCTCCTACCCCTAATTCCCAAGAGTCATTTTCTAAGTCTTTGGCAAAGCAAAAAGGTAAAGCTGGGTTGGGGGACGTCCCTTAAAGAAATTTATTTTAGAATTAATATGTTAGGTCCCATAGAAAATGAGTAGGTATAAAAGGGTTCGTTTCAAACTCAGGGGTTTCGGAAAATTCATTTCTAAGTTGAAAAGAGATCACAGATTCAAGATGCCCAAGAATGAAAGTACTTAGTATCTGATAACTGGATATTTCAGTAGCAAATTGATGGGATATATGAGATAGTATAAGTTTGACTCAGAATTGTCTATATTTCATGCCAATATGAAAATAAAATCTTCAAATTACTTTATTATATAGTGATTTCCTGAAAAATTCTCATTCTCTGAGAGAACAACAGTACTTTTGTGATTTCTCTTGTTTTTATAACAATTACGACCTTTCTAAAATAGGTAACTCCCAGATCTGAGGGGGAAGAAACCACATTGATTGCCTCGTAAGTTTTACAGTGTTCTTTCTTTCATACTTGCTCATGTTCAGAGAATAACATCTACACAGCATGTACTTCTAATATAGCTAAAGTCAAGTCAGCTTGCCTAAGTAGGAAAATGTTGATTAAATTTTGGAGAGATGTATTATTCCTATCTAAAAGTCTGATATCTAGGGGCACCTGGGTGGCTCAGTCAGTTAAATATCCACCTTCAATTCAGGCCATGATCCCAGGGTCCTGGGATCAAGCCCTGCATCAGGCTCCCTGCTCAGTAGGGAGCCTGCTTCTCCCTCTCCCTCTCTGTATGCACGTTTTCTCTCTCTCTTCCAGATAAATAAAATCCTTAAAATAAAAAGAAAAATCTGATATCTAAAAGTGGTCATATGCTCCATGTAAAGAGATCAGTCTGAATCCTAGAAATCTGGAAGAAAATTTAGCCATTATCAAGTTCAGTTCTTTTTCTTTTACATATAAATTTTCTGAGGACTCTCAAGATTAAGTGACTTATTCCAATTTCTACAATCAGTTTGTTTTGATTTCAAGTCAAGAGTACAGTTTTCCTATTTCAAATCTGGTACCTTTTCTTTTTTATCCAAACAATAATTTGTTTGAAGCATTAGATTACCAAGTACTGGATACTTGGGCAGGTTAGCTCTGTGATTTCTTGAAACTCAGGTACACACTTAAAGGCCACAGCAGCTTGATTTACAAGAGTCTTTATCTTGAGATGTTATGATACCAGATATGACCCCAGCTCTAGAGCCCCCTTCCAGACCACATGGGTCTCCCCAATTACATTGTGAAGTGAAAATGAGTCAAGAGTCAAACCAACCAATTAAAGAAGACATCACCCCAATCAAAACAATTGTGAGGAGTAACTGACAAATTTCATGTCAAGAATGAATAGAAAATGCCTACTGAACCCCTTGTACCCACCCCTTTTAAATAATGACTTCTAGGTCTCTTGTGTTTGTGCCAACCCATTAAGGATCATAGTGCCTTCAGAATCTCAATGAAGTCTCTTTTAGAATTTGTTTCAGGTATTAAAATTAAAGAATTTGTCATCAGTCTGTTTGAATATGTATAAACAAGGTGGAGAGTTGAAGTGCTGAGAGGGGTTATTACAAACAAACAATAAATAGAATGAAATATTGTGAAAATTGAATCATCATTTTCTTGTTTCAGTTTTCCCTTTGCCAGAACTGAAAAAAAAAAAAAAATCACTTCTGTTTCTAATTCCATCTTGTAGTAGACACATTTTCTGTATGCTGTGTAATTTTCCAGATTTCTCTGAATCAATATTAATAATAGATTAATAAGCCAGTCAATACTGAGCACCAGTAGCAGATATACGTTTTTTAAACCTTGCAAACCCTGATTAAATGGTATATTTAAGTTCTGATTTTTTTCACCATATGCGAATTATGCCAGTTTTGTAAAGTAAAACATGGGATGATGAAATTCAATTTTACAAAGTAAATTTTAATTTCATGTGATGATGAAATTCAGTTCATAAAGTGAAACATGTGATGCTCTTCTCAAAGAGATAATAATATGACTGGGGAGTTCAGATTAATATATGTAAATAGTATATATACATAAATACACATGCACATATATATGTGTGTGTGTTTATATATGCGCGTGCGCACACACACACACACACACACACACAAGAACATCTTACAAGATGACTATATAGAATTGAGAGCTGCAAGGGGAGAGGTGGTTAAGTAACAACTGCTATGAGGCAGTAGAAACAGATCCATGAAAGCTGGCAGACTTGAGGACTGTTTACCAGAAGAAAATGGTAGGTTGGGCCTGATAGGGAAAACATAGATAAGGGAAAGCACGGACAGTAATTCTTAATTCTCATTCCCTAAATTATATCAAGTTACTACATTCCTCTGTTTCCATTCCCATAAATCTGGTCCAGGTCATTATCATCACTTTCCTAGATTATTGTGATAACCCCTTTAATGAATCTATCCTATTTGCTCCATTTCGATCCATTTTTCCCATAAATGCAAAGTATCTTTAGGAGCGCTGATCAGCCTCAATCCTCACAAGAACCTTCTGTGGTCATTTCTGCTAGTCTCATGTTACTGCCTGAAACCTGAAGCACAGAAAGATGAAGTCACCAAGTTCACCCTGCTAGGAAGTGGCAGAGCTAGGATACAATCTATACTCCATAACCATGGTGCTCCGTGACCTCCACGGTAGATTGCTGTTGTTATCATTAAGGCCATATGAAACAGTGACTTTGTGCCAGAGATAGTATGCGTGTGGGCTGGCCCTGGGGGATAAAGATTAGTATAAAAACAAGCAGCTGCGTGAATTTGGCACAACAGCTGTACAATTAGAAACAGTAGCACTAGAACTGAGATTGCAGGGCTAGAGCTTATGAAGTTTATGAACCTTAATTAAAATGTCACTGATGTAGGTGCCAAAAAACATGCAAAGAATAATGTATGTTAGTTAATTGTCTTCTAGCTGGGGGAAGAAAATCAAGTAGATAATCAAATGAGCAATGGGCATTTTACATTTTGATTAATAACCTTCTCCATCATCAAAAGACTCTCATAAAAATATCTGGGAAAGAAAACAAGTAACTGGCTAGCTTCAATCCTCTGTGGATAAAAGGACAGTTTGCATTTCGTACATGGTCAAATTTACTTGAGAGAGATACAATAGACAAATATTAATCTGTCGGAAGCCTGGAAAATAACAGTCAGATATGCTCTGTGATGCAAAGTAATTCGGACATCACATGCTCTTGTGAATGAGACATCATGTTTTATTCAGTTTATACTGTTTGTTCAGACACTGTAAAATAATTTCAGAGAATGAAATGTAGTGCTCTAATTGGAAACTAATTGGCTGTTCTTTTAAACTCTGAACTCTGTACCTAAACCCCTGGAAGTTAATACTGCAATTCCAGTAAGAGGCAAAACTTACCAAGTTTAAATAAAACACTTTTTTAAGAAGCAACAATAAGCTGATTCACTACAGATGCTGGTTTCCCTCAACAACAATAAAAGTTAAGTAATATGCAGATAACCTTTTACATCTTGCCCTATGAAGTCAGGCACAAAGCTTGATATGTGCTATCTTATTAGGGTCTTAGGAAGTAGTTGTTATATCCTTATTTTTCAGAGGGAAAATGGATGCCTTGAAGACTTAAATAAGTTTTGTACAGATAGTGATAGAACTAGAAAAACTGCTTGCTTATTTGTAAGCCCAGGTTCTTAATGTCTGTATCATATTCTTCCTTCTTCTTTTTTTTTTCTTGCTTCCTTCCTTCCATTTTTCTAAAATATTTATTGATATTGAAGATACACTAAGGAAAATTATCATGTAGTTATTGGGGTCTCCACTCAGTTTGAGTTCTTCCCACTATAATATTTAACCATATAGTTTTCTGGGAATTCTTCATGTCTCAATTACTTCACATTACCGAAGTGTCTCCTAAGTACAGAGTAACTATTTGGTCAGCATTTGATCAATTACATATTTTGTTTTCACATTAACTAACTGGGTATTATTATGACCAGATACCAGCCTAATTAACGCATAATGTTATGCATTCCTACCTTGATCTCTTCATTTTCAAGCAAATTTTGAGGAGAGGCTTTCCCTGGGTGATGCAGTATGAGTGTTAACCCACACATTCTGTGAGCAATGATGGCAATGGGAGAAGAACTCATTTATTCCAGGAGTCAGTAGGCTACGTATGGCTCACAAGCAGAGCATGGGCCAGGAGTCACTGAGTCATGGAACAGTTACCTCTACCTATGTTACTGCTCCTAAATATATTTCAAAACTGCTACCATCTTTGAGAATCAAAGTCAGGGCCAAGTTTGCCTTCTGTCTTGTGAGTCAGCAGCCATTACTGCATTATGCCTGTACATGTGCACACAAAATCCTCTTGAAAGTTAACATGATAATCAAACATCAGCACTTGCATTTACCCTTACTTTTGCCTATTAGGCAGGAAAGAAGAGAGACCACTGGAACTCAATTTTTGAATATTTTCAAAGTAGGAATCCTTCTTTTTGTGTACATATTCAGGACAAAGAACCCATACGCCTCCAAACCAGGCAAGGGCCAAGACGTGACAGAGTGGAAATAAAGTGCCCTCATTTACCCAACCACAGTGCTAATCCATATTTGCAAAAAGGCAAATTGTGAACTCAGAAGACAGTTGTCAGTCACTGGTTTGTATGCAACAGGGTTTATTGTACAGTCTAAATTTAGAGAAGCACAAACTTAAAATGATTTTTTTTTCTCCAATCCTTGTATAATGCTCTGAGGAATAGTCCTTTCCAGTCCTGATGTCATTTAGGATATACTCAATAGCTTTCTAGCCACTTTTGGTTCTTAAAAATACTAGTAATGTTCCAGTTTAAAGTTTTGGTTTCATAAGCAGTGCATGCCTCAAATTCTCTTCTCTCCCCAGGCCCATGCTGACAGAAGCACTTAGAAGAGGGAAGGCAGGGTTTTCCGGGCTCCCACTCCCCCAGTGTATGTCAAATAGTAGGGCTACAGAAACGTCAGGTTTCATCTGATTTCATGTTTTATGATGGCCGCCTGCTGTTGGCTCAGTTTGGTTCCACTTTCTACTAGTGGCCTCCATCCATGAGTCTTCTATACACAGTTTCATTGTTTTCTCAGAAGTATTCTCAGCTTCACCTTCTATTGCCTCTGTTATCCAAGGGCCTTCTGCAGAGGGTTTAAATCTTAGCCTATTAGCCTGAATGGTCTCCAGCTGCCTTTCTCAATGTTACATCTCCTTTCTGATCTGCGATATTGCTAGTCTCACAGCTCATTTTCCCTCTTCTCTATTCCATGATCTATAGAGTTTGGGAACTGCTAAAGTCTTATCCCGTTGTCTTCAAAGACTACTCCTTCCCAGGAGTACTACATGACTGGATATACCAATCGGCTACCAACAAGCCATCCAGTATACCCTAGCCCATCTTAGGGATTCACTAGGACAGAAGTGTTTCCTGTCCTCCTAGGATCACGTTTTTCCACAGTCTCACTCTCTACATTTTGCTGTGTTCTGATGGTAACGCCAAGGTAGTCTGCTTCTGCAAGTATCCAACAGGGAGTGAAATGCCAGTCTTTCCTTCACTCATGTAGTTCCTGTATATGAGTTGGGTGAAGGAAGAAAGGAGATGTTCAGTCATGCCTGATCCATAGAAGAGGATGGGGAGCTCTACCACTACTAACAACACAACGAAAAGAATATCTGAAATTCCCTCTCCAATGAAACACATGATGTGCTTCTCTAAATTTAGACTGTACAATAAACCCTGTTGCATACAAACCAGTGACTGACAACTGTCTTCTGAGTGCACAATTTGCCTTTTTGCAAATATGGATTAGCACTGTGGTTGGGTAAATGAGGGCACTTTATTTCCACTCTGAATCTGGGGCACTTTGCTGAGTGGCCTGGTACAAATACCTGAGTATTTACTAAATTGTGTTTTCAAGAGAGAGATAATGTGAATTTGACTAAATGGTTACTTTAGTAACATTAAAAATTAACATTGTGTCATTTAGAAACCTTGTTTGTCATATGCCGTCAACCATTTCTAATGTTTATCTGTTGTGCTGTGACCTCCAAAGAACTTTGTCAGTTCCCAAAGCGTGTGAAATAACAGTGACGTTCCATTTTACTAGACCACTGTGCTTAGTCTGGTACTAAAAATATTTCCTTCATAAATGCTGTTTAAAACCCCTTCAAAATATGTCTGCTTAAATCTCATCATTCTGCCAGGGATGCTTTTCTTTAATATTAATTTTGGTAGCTAATTGTGAGTTACTCATTTTTTCATTCAACCAACATGCAGTGACATCTCCTGTGTAAACAAGCCCTGGGCTTGGGGGGTGGGGAGAGAAGGGGGGCATGAACAATAATCAGATAGCTCCGTTGCTCTTTTAGAGTCTCCATTCTAGTTGGGGAAAAAAAGGTGTGCAGCCAAACGAATAGATAAATTACAAATTGTGATAATTAAAGAAGGAAATAAACAGGGTGCTCCTGCAGAAAATTAATTGGAGTGGGACACTTTAAATATGGAAATGAGGGAAGAGCTCTCTGATGCAGCAATGTTTTGGCAGAGATGAGAAGTATGGGAAAGAGGCAGTCAGATGCAGGGCAGACAGAATTGTATTCTGGGTATAGGGAAAGCACTTGTTGAGGCTTTGGTGTGTGAAAGAGTATATGAGTTATTCTAGGAAATGGCAGAGGGCCAATATCCCCAGTGCTTACTGACAGAGGGGGAGAATCATGTAGGGTCTACGAGGCCCTGCTAAAGGATTTTGTTTATATTCCACAGATCAGTAAGAAACCATGGAAGTATTTAAACACAGAAGTAAAATGAAATGATTAAATTTTTAAAAGACCACCGTGCTTTCTCAGCACAAAACAAATTACAGGAGAGCAACAGTGAGCGTAGCAAGACAATTTAGAGTGTATTGCAATTGACCCGCAGGAGATGTTGGTGATTAGGATAAGGATGGTGGTGGAGAGGCAGAGAGAGATAGATTTCCAGAGAATTAATTTTACAGCTAGCAAAGCCAGGATTTGTTAACAGATTAAATATAAGTGATGAAAAAAAAAATGAAGTCAATAATGACTTCTAGGATGTAGCAAGGGGGAGAGGCTTCTCTTTCTTTCCTTTTTTTGGTTGGTTTTTGGTTTTTGGTTTGGGGGTCTTTTTTTTTTTTTTTTTTTTTTGAATTGACCACCAGACTTAGTGGGGCACCATTTATAAATGATTAAAAGGACTTAAAAGGACTAAAAGGAAGTAAGACCTGGCTGGCTGACAGGGCCAGGATGAATGAGCAGTTCCACTGCAGACATGTTTACTTGGGTGTATCTGAGACATGGCAAGAGGAGATACCAAGCAGATGTTTGGATCTACAAGTGTGGATCCCAGAGGAGAGGTCTGGGCTGAGGTGTCACTATTGAGGTTGTGAGTGTTCAGATCACGTGCAAAATAGTAAGATGAATAAAACTGCCTGGTGAATGAATAAAGGAAGGTAGGAAGGTAGAGGCTAACATTTAAATATAAATTTAGGGTGAAAAACATAAACAGTGAGGTCCTGGGAGGAAAAGCAAGATAATTCAAGAAGGAGTCTACTAGATATTCATTAAGGGAAAAATTTGTGTTTTTCACCATGGCAATTTTGGGGGAGCTACAAAAATAAAGAGCATTTCATTATGAGGAAGAGAAACAACATATGTCTGTAAAATTTTATGTTAATTTACAGTGAGGGGAAACAGAGAAATGAGATACTTTGAACCTGGAGAATAGGGCCAAGGGAAGAACTTTTTGTTGTGTTTATAATCTTTTTACTTGTTTTCTATTTTAAAAATCTATTTAGAAGATAGGAGATTTTAGGAGATATTATGTGAAGGTAAAACATAATCTAGTAATGAGCAAAATCATTGATGTTTCTGGAGAAAACCAAAGAACCAGACTAGTGAAGTTCTTAAGCTATGGTCTAGACTGACATACAAGTATAGATTTACCTTTGATAGGATAAGGGTCAACTTCCTCCATTTTAATGGGGTGGAAGGATGTAAGGATTGCATAATTCCAAGAAGGTTTATAGATTTAATGCTACAAAGATGAAAGAGTTACCAATCAATTAAAAACTCTGATCATTTAAGAATGCTCTATCCTGTCTTTTTAGGGTAATAGTGAATTCCATTCTTTTGTATTTCATTTATATTTTATACTTACATTTTAGTGTTAGGTTGAAACTTCTTTACTATTCGCATTATGCTCTTTAAACCATTAGAAAATGAAAAAGAATAGATTGCACAAGTAATGCACAAGCCAGTGTTGATGAATATAACTTGTTATTAACCGTCTTCCGTCTTCTGATAAAAATGAATGTCTCCTACTGCTACCCAAGCCCAAAGACCACCCTCTTCTAAGATGAAAGTTGCTTGAGAGGTCCGCTGAAGGAAACTTTATCTTTCAAAATGAGCAACTCTCCTTAAAATAAAAACAATGTTAGTTACAATATAAAATCCAATCTTTCCAGTTACATATAGCAATAACTATGGCTCTTGTTTATGGGGATAAACAACCTGTAGTACATACACAATGTGTTACATGTATGTAATAAACATATATGAGTGTGTGTTATATGTGTGTATATCTACATATATACATGCATATACACATACGCTATTAGTATAACCTGTGGCTAAACCATGTAATTTTATAGAAATAAATGTGTTTGGGATGCCTAATAACTAGCCTGAACTCCACGGTAAATCCAGGATACCAGGAAGGATATGACATATGTTTTCTAAGAGTTTGTAGTTTTAAAGGAGAGATAGTGAAGTAAACAATTGCTTACAAGACAGTGTAATCAGTTCTTCATGAAAGGATGTAAAGGATTGTCTGGTTGAGTGCCAGATTCTTGGTTTCAGCTCAGGTCATGGATCCAGGGTTAACAGATCCAGCCCCAAGCTGGGCTCTGCATAGTGGGGAGTCTGCTTGAGGATTCTCTCCCTGTATCCCTTCCCCCACTCATGTGTGCTCAATCTCTCTCTAATAAATAAATCTTTAAAAAATGGATGTTTAAAGTACAAAAGTCACAAAATACTAAACCTCTCCACATAGCTAGTGACTTGAAGACAGATTTTGAAGATGCGTACATGTTGAGCAGATGTAGAGTCCTAGCACATTTTAGTATGACATATCCAAAGATGTAAGACACAGTGAGTGCAGGAAAGCTGAGAATTAATGGTCATTTAAAATTGCAGATGAATAGAGTGCAATTGGTTTTTCTCCAAATCAAATTTAGTTATTTACCATGGCATCTAACATGTACAAATTCATTAATTCATAGCAGATTTTAGATACTAAATACCTATTAAATAGTGATTAGGTTAACTACTAGAAACTGAAAATTTGGTAGTCTGCTACAGACACATGAAAAAATAAATGCATCTTACTTCCACAAATGCAATGCTGCAATATTTACATAAATAAAGCTATTCTAAGTTGAATCTTTTGCCAAGCTGAATATACCTGTTGTAAATTTTGTGTCCATCCAACGTTTGCTTGAACCATATAAAATCTAAGATTTGGCCTTAGTTAGACTTGTCAGACAATATTTTTGCATTATTTGCAATGATTGTGATAGATCGATTGCTCCTTTTCTCAGATTTGGCAATGTGGAGGCTCTCTGGAGATTGTGACTTGCTCCCATGTTGGTCACGTTTTTCGGAAGGCAACTCCCTACACTTTCCCTGGTGGCACTGGTCATGTCATCAACAAGAACAACAGGAGACTGGCAGAAGTTTGGATGGATGAATTTAAAGACTTCTTCTATATCATATCCCCAGGTAAACATGATTTCTTCCTCTGCAGGGGAAGATAAAATTTTAAACATGCTGAATATATGTTTCATTATTGCTGCTCTTCTACTAGCTTAAATAAAGAAGTTGTTTATCACCATAATACTACAGAAAATCATGTTTGAGAAAGTTATACTATGAAGTCATTTTTCATCTAGATTGAGAAAGTCTACACTTATCTCAAATGCCTAAATACTCTTTTTTTCTTACTTTCTTTCTTGGCACAAGAATTATGCTAGAAAAGTGGAGTAAGCAGTACATAGTGAGATCCAAATTTAGTTAATATATATTAGCTCAATTTAAGAAAAACAGTTTTTTTAAGGAGAAGTAAGCCTGTATTTCCTTGTTTCACAAATAAAGCTGGCTGAGTTGGTAAGAAATTTCATTAATGTTTAAACAGAGATATTTTCTACTGCCTGATGATTTCCTGAAGATATAGGCTGGTAAATTATGGAGATATTAAAGTGTATATTTTTAAAGAATATTAAATGACATAGTAAATTACTCATTAATTGGTATATGGAAAAGCATAATATAGGATAATAAAATATTATCCTACTTTAGTTACAGAGAGTAGATATGGAAATAGAAGTAAATGTAGACTATCACTGGGTGATGGGACTGTGATTTCATTATTTTCCTTACACTTTTCTAAATTTTTAAAAATAAAGCATACTACTTATTTTTAAAAATTTAAAAGAATTTAAAAGGAAAATAAATTTTAATAGAGAATTTTTTAAAATTTTAAGAGTTAAAAAAATAATGTGTGAGAAAATTCCATACCTGAGTCCTATGATTATGAATGATCTCATTTTATAATTTTCTAGAATTTTTTCAACAAATTACTTATTAAAAAAACAACTCCTGAGACATTACATTGTTTTTTAAAGAAATAAGATATGACATTGTGAGAAGCTACAAACAAGGAGAAGACACAAGAGTCTTCAACATCTCAAAGTTTAGACAAAGAGACCTAAGGATAAATTAATACAATGGGAATTCAACTGTACTGATGAAATAATTTTTCAAGTTCTGTTTTGATAGTTTATGTTTACACCATGTGGGCATCAGTGACATTATTATGTAACCCCAAGAACAACAATAAAAATTCATGCTCACCTCCTCATTTTTACATTAAAATATATTGCATGGTTTGGAAAAACCAGTTTGGGTTCTGATTGATATGCTCTGATTTCTGCAAGTATATATGAGGCTGTGAAAACTCTTCTTTTATAGATAAAGAGGCAATAAGTAGTATGAACTTTCTTATTAAGATTCAGTATTACTATAGAAAAGAAAAATGAGGGCAATGCATGTATAAACGTGTGATTAGGCGAAGGATTTTTTTCACACGTTTTCAAGCTTCTTCTTTGTCAAGAAGCTATTGTCAGAAACACTATTTCATGCATAGATGTTTTTTCTTTGTAGTAGAAAGCCAGTCCAGATATTCACAGAGTTGAGTTCAGCAAGAACATGTAAAATTCGTAGCAAGGCAGTGACATTTATGTAACCTTTTCATTTTCTTTTGATAATACTTTCTGAATTCAAATCATTACTTGTAGAAACACATAAGCTCAAATATGAAGAAAGGAGTAATGGAAGAAAGAAATGTGTTATGTGTGTTTATATACAACTTATACCCGGGAATATAAGTAATTGAGAATAATTGCCACCATGTGTATTATTAGCCATTCATGATGAATATTATTTGTAAAAAGTGATGTGTTAGTCTTCTTTTGTATAATTTCCCATTGAATGAAAAAGGCAGATAAATGGTAGAACCATTTCTCAAACTGTAATGAAATGACAGGCTTTAGAGTTTAAAGGGTAAGAAGGAACGCTTGTTGTCTGGAGCTATTGACTTTATGTTGCTCAACAGGGACTGTTTGTATATTCTGGAAAGTGTAGTTTTTGTGTTACAATAAATATCATTTAGAAGCTTACTGTTCTTATGAGATGGGCTCATTTAGATCTGGAAAGGTATTTTGGAATGCAGAAAAAGGACATTTGGGGAATATGCTGAAAATATCTGAGAACTTCCTAAGGAACATTACAGTGTCTCAGAAACTGTCAGCATTGCTGGAGATGGGACCCACCTGCTGTAGTATGGGCAAACTGGAAACACCAAAAACACAAAACAATTAATTGCTTCTCAGTGGAAAAGGGAAAGAAGTAAGCTGGAAACCAGAACTGGACTTCAAGAATAATTCTAGCCCTGGGCAGCTTTCAGATCATCCAAAAATAGATAAAATGGGTTGTATTGGAAAATCAGGAATCTGTCACTTGTATGGTGTTGAGCCTTTTTTGAGTGAATAACTATTTAAGTCATTACTGATGGTTTCTGATACTCTTATAATCAAAATCATGGGTTTCTTTGCTATATCATCTAGAATTGTTGGGATTCTATTTTTCACTGCCTTGAGTAACAGGAAAGTTTGTAAAGAGAGTAGTTGGTGTACAGGGATGGGTAGGGGGTCCATGCATGGACATCTACACTTAGACTTACATCCTTTGCTATAATATACATAGACACACACAAACACACACATGTGTTTATGAAAAATTCTAAAGAGCTTCTGTTGTGTTCTGTTTAATTCTCCAGACCTTCCTTAATAATCTAGCTGAGGAAATGGCTGTGATTCTTTCTAGAAGGACCTCCATGTATCTGTTAATTTGCCCAAGATGTTGGGCATCTTCTGTGAGGAAACTCCCATTTTTTACACCGGGGCTTCTATCACAGAATCTTATTCTTGTATGCAGCTGCTCAAAATGCAGTCTTTAAGTACTGAGCCTTCATGAGTTGAATTCTGACAACTTTGCTTCCTCTCAATATGGCCTATACAATACTACTTACCTATTTCATTGTTTGATCTCTGCTTCATCTCTGTCCTGGAAAAAGTAGGTATTCTTTCTCTCTCAAAAAGTATTCCCTGCTGTTGTGATACCATGGCCAATCCATTATTACCACGTAACACATTGTTTTATGTTTATTACGTGTCTCTATATCCAAAGACTTGCAGTTACAGTGCTTAGCAACTTTCCTGTCACTTTGCAGTCCTTGAAAAAAAATATGTGTTAAATAATTAGAAGAATCAGTGAGTGACTAAATGAATGAATGCCTTTGAAAAGGAAGCCGCTTATGTTTCATCTTTTCTGCTGAATTCTCCATGGATGTCTGGTCTGGTCTGTACCAGGGGATCTCACAAGAATTGCAGCAGATTGGGAGCCTTTCCCCACTTCTCTGATCTAACCCCTGATTGAGGATTCACTGATAAAGAGAGGTGAAAAGGGCTCTTCATGTATCCATGATGTCATTCCTGTGTGTTTGCCCCCCGAAACAAATGTTCCCCTGGCTTACCTGTGTTCTTAGGGTATGATAATTACACCGTAATTAGAGGCCCACACAGTAATACAGTCTTACCTCCCAGGACTAATATAAAATCAAACCGATGGGATTTAGGTAGACAACAACATTTTGTACTAGAACAGCATGATACAAGAGCCCAAAAGCTTAAGATAACTTTTTACACATGTTGATTTTTATTTTTCTCATGACCCCCATTAATTTAAAGTGACAATGGGTTGTATAAATAACTACGTATGTGAAATTACCTTTATCTGATTTTATTTTTTCAAAATATTTACTGTGTGTCCTAATTGTCTGGGCTATGCCCATTAGCCATAGACAACTATTGATGGAGCTGGCAGGGTCTAATTATGTCTCTCAATGGGTATATGAATGAAGAGTAGAAATACTTTGAAACAGTGTTGAAGAATACATTTCCAACATTTGTTTAGTTTGGTTTTTGGCTGCCTTTTTTAGGATGCAAATACTATAGCATCATTGATTTTTAAAGCCCTGTAGGCTCTTAAAGTCTGAGGCAGTTTTTACTAGTAATTGGGCTGTTTCAGCTTGAGGCAATCTGATTGTCCTAGCAAATCCTTTGAAATGAAGTGATGTAAGCAGAAACCACTCTTCACCGAGCACCGCATTATAAATGGCAACAATTTTTCCTGTTGGGTCGCAGGTAAAAAGCTTAAGAACTTCAAAATAGAGTGTAGTCATAACACTAACTGTATATTCGAAATGCTGGCTGTTCTATAAATACCAATTTTCTTTTGGGGGGAGGTAGATTTCTAACCAGGTATCAGTTGACGTAGTGATTAGAAGCCGCTGTCCTGGGGCACCTGGGTGGCTCAGTGGGTTAAAGCCAGGGTCCTGGGATCGAGCCCCACATCGGGCTCTCTGCTAGGCGGGGAGCCTGCTTCCCTTCCTCTCTCTCTGCCTACTTGTAATCTCTCTCTCTCTCTGTCAAATAAATAAACAACATCTTTAAAAAAAAAAGAAGCCGCTGTCCTTACATAACCTCCAGTTGTTCTTCCTTTTCTTAATGGGCATCTTGTGCTCTTGTTTTGAGCAGAAAAAAAAACAAATAGAAAATAGAATTTAAAGATCCCCAAAACATACATTAAAGGTATTTGTATGTAACCGGGAAAACAGCTAATTTTCCTTTGAAAATACTGTAGCATTTTGATCTGTATTCCAGGTAACAGAATCCACACATTTAGAAACACACCCTTGAACTTATTTTGAAGGTTAACTCTATTTGCTAACCTTTTAAAAATACTTTAGGAAGATCAGTCCATCGAAGGCAGAGCCTTTGTTAAGCAGCATCTTTGGATCATGATTAAAGTTTAAGACCTAAGTTCATTTCTATCTCTTGAAATTTTTATCTATGAAATACAGATGTTTTTCAGCCTGCCGATTTTTTTAAAGATAAAATATTTAATAACCGACCCTTTGAGTGTAGGGCCTAATTTCTTTTATAAGTCATAAAAATGTGGTTCCAGGCAGATTTCATAAGGACAGCTTTTGATGTTCCCTGCGAAATGTGCAGCATGCAGATTTTTTTTTTTTTAATAATCCAGGGATATCAGTTTTTGTTTGGTTAACATGAACTCATCTGAAAAGTGTGCAGCAATTCTGAACATAAAGTACATTTGCATATATGAATTTTGTATTTTTATTATTTAATAAACAGTTTTTCAGCAACGTCAACCATGGTATCACCAAGTGAATATGATATGATGAGGAAGAAATTCTAAATCATTTTAATAGGTTATATTGTGATAACATGTAATTCATATATCTGGTTGATACCAAGAAATGCTAAATGTGAAAGTAAGGGATGACAGCTGTTCTCGATATTGTTGGTATAATGGACAGACAACTTTTTCCTTGCTATGGTTAAAGGCTTTTGAATTCTTTAGACATTAGGCCAGTTTTTATCATTGGTATTTTTATGGTATTTTATGGGTGTTTATTTGTATTTTTAATAATAATGATACTTCTTGCTTCTGTCTTCATTGGGTAAGTATTCATTAAGTTCCTGATCTGTACTATTCCAGGTATGGGGGATACAAACACAGAAAAGATGTTGCCTTTGCCTTTAAAAAGTGAACTGTCTACATCATCACATTTAATTTGTTTAAATGAAAAATGTTATTAAGTGCTTGGTGCATGGGAACACATTGTCAAGACTTTAAAGGGTTACTGATGTGAACTGCCAACATTTTCTTTGATTTCTCCTTCTCACTTACAAGCATCAAAATCAAATGAATCTCTAAGTCTTTTCTAATCTACCTGCTAAGTTTTCTCAAATGTCTTCAGGTGTCCTCATTCTTCCAGTCATCCCACATCCAGAGAAATTCCTGGCTTCAAAGCTTGCGCACTTTTCACCCACTTTTACCATATTGCTGGAGGACATTCCTAAAACTAAGTATCACTTGATCTCTCACTTATCTAACAACCTTTTATTTATTTATTTTTAAATATTTTATTTATTTATTTGACAGAGAAAGAGAGAGAGAGAGACAGCGAGAGAGGGAACAGTGGGAGAGCGAGAAGCAGGCTTCCTGCTGAGCAGGGAGCCCTGCGCAGGGCTCCATCGAACTCTTGAGTGCTTAAAATGTACTATAACCACTCTTGGGGCACCTGGGTGGCTCAGTGGGTTAAGCCGCTGCCTTCGGCTCAGGTCATGATCTCAGGGTCCTGGGATCGAGTCCCGCATCAGGCTCTCTGCTCAGCAGGGAGCCTGCTTCCCTCTCTCTCTCTCTCTCTCTGCCTGCCTCTCCGTCTACTTGTGATCTCTCTCTCTGTCAAATAAATAAATAAAATCTTTAAAATGTACTATAACCACTCTAGATTTTCAGCACTTTTTTCTTCACATGTATATATACGTTTGCACATATATGTGTATATTTATTTATATTGGCATATAGATATACTTATGTATCTAGTTTTTTTTCATATTGCTACTAGGAATGAACATCTTTTTTTTATTACTTGGATTTCTTCTTTTTATTCAAATCATTTGTTCACTTTACTGTTGGATAGCTTTTGTCCTTTTACATATCAATAGATCTTTATGTATTCTGGTTACTCTGCTATATCCACTGCAAGTGTTTCCTCCCAGACTACTACCCATATTGTAAAAATTGATACACAAAAAGATATCTTAAAAAGGAATTTAATTGTTGAAGTAAAATCTGGCTCATTTAAGCCTTTATGGCCTTTTGGATTATTTTTTGTAAAAACAGTGCCCTCCCATCCCCCCATCCCTCAGGGCTTGGCAAATTTTAGGTACTCCAGAAGTGTTTGTGATTTAATTTAAGTTCTAGTTAGTAAAATGCATGGGATTTTTTCTTTTTTTTAGGAATTCAGTGATCTCTCTGGGTCGTAATACAAACAGAATGCCACAATCAGATGACTGTCCTTATGGAAAGTATTAATATCTTTATCCATGGAACATAAATAAAATATTAGCTTCAACAGTTACATCAGCTATAGCTAGTTAATCAGCTACAGAAGTTATAATTTTAGAGAAATCTATTAAATGAGTATATCAGTTCCCATTACAATAATTCTTTCCAAGTATCTTGAATTGTATTCATGGTCCATAAAGTTTATAAACAGAGGCTATAAATTATATTTATTGGATGTTACAAAAATATTGAATTGGAACAGTGTGGATCATTGTATCCTCAGTCTTTGATTAACAACTCAGAAATTCAGATAATTAGCCCCTCAAATGATTTTATCATTACCAAATCTAGGTAGGTTCTAGAGTGAATAAATATCACTTAAGTTCTAATATAGATTTATTCACAGAATTATCCCTACCTTCTAGGATTTAGATACCAAAATTATTCATACATTTAGTTTCTGCTTCTTCTAACGAAACATGTGTAGCTCTAGTGTAATCAGTGTGTGTGTGTGTGTGTGTGTGTGTGTGTGTGTGTGCGTGCACGCGCACGCACACACAGTTTCTGCACTATTCTAAAGTTTCCAGTAAGTAAGTCCTACCCCACTTGGATTGAATGTCATAATTAATTTTCATTTCCTTAAGGCATGTTCAGCTAGACAAAGTAGAAAATTGCAGTATTTTTCAAATTGGTATAATTGATCAAGAACACTTGTGTTAGATGCATGAATTTTTACTGTTAGGAATTGGCTAAGAGTTTTTATTTGATGTAAGAGCCTTTAATATGGATCAGACAGGATCCAGGTGCATACAGAGGCTTTCTCATACCTACTTTCATCTTGTCATCTTCAGAGTGCCCCAATTTCATTATTTAATTTTAGCATAACTAAAATTGAACAGCTTAACACTTATATAATCGGTTACATTAAATTTCAATTCTGATTCTTAACGCAATTGAATGGCTTATTCTGACGCTCAGCAGCAGTCATTTACATAAAGTTATTGATGGTCAGATGGTTATAAATTGCAGATTTCTGATTTCAAATACTCTCAGGCTCAGTCCCTCGCATTAGGTATTCTGGTGGATTATCTTTGCCTGGATTTCTATGTTATCATCATCTTGTAGCTATTTTAAATAAAATATGAGTTCAATTTTGGAGTTATTTATTTGCATATACTCTGTGGAAAGTAAACAGAGTCAAAGATAATCTTTAGAGAATTAGGAAACATTCTTTTTCAGATCCAATAATGATAGAAGGTGGATTAAACTCCTCAATGTGTTAAATTGAGGCTCCTTAAAATAATCCTTTGCAAAAATAGAACAGTACAAATAAAAAGACTAGCCATGTATTTGCCTACCAGATATTAAATGCTAATGGCAGATTACCTCAGCATCCTAATAATTTACAGTCTTTGGGGAGTAGCATGTTAACACAAATTATCTAGAAAATTAAAACTCTATTATTAATAGTTACCTTTATCCAATGGGGTAGTAAGTTAGTGAGAGCTTTGCAGCAAGTCTTTGGTAGAAAAGAAAGTGGGGCAATAGTTATAGGCCAGGATGGAAAGGTGTACTGGGGAGACAGGGTTAGGGCTTTGCAAAGGAAAGTGGAAACAGTTTCTGAAAAGGTAAGATGCCTGTTTGACAAATAAACTTTTTGCGTGCTTTTACCAGAAGCAGCATTAAAATGAAGTAGTTACTGTTAATGTGAGATTGTCAATGCCTGAAGAGCAGGTGGCCGCCATATTGATAACTGTCTATAAGCCACCCGATGTGAATGCTCTACTTTAGACCATATGCACACATACACATTGATTCATTAACACATAGTCAATGAAGTAAGTACTAATTCATGTTTTGATTGCAGGAAACGTGAACGAAAATTAAGAGATTGTTATATTTTATAAATAAAGTGACAAAGTAATGAAAAACTCAGGTTAGTATTTATCTTTGGTTAGTTTGGCTTAGCAAATAAGTTTTATTATTTATTTATTCATTTATTTATTTAACAAGAAAATTTTAAATAGTATATATTAGCAGTTTGACTTAAGGCATATTCTAAATATATGGAAATATCAATAAAATATATCAAACAGTTAAATCTTTGTGATTTATATGGTTGAAAATAAGATAAATGAAGTTGTAGTGATAGTGTTCTTATAACTGAAAGTTACTGTCAGGATTGTCATTACTAAAGGAGCTCCATTATGACATTATTTTAATTTTTAAACTGTTTTGTATTATAAATTCTGTGCATTTTTGGTGCAACATTTCAGTTAACAAAATTTGAGAACTTTGACTAATTAGGGATTCTGTACAACTTAATCATTTAGGAAATTCTGTTATTTCAGCAAAATTTAATTGAATTTCCAATAAAAAATTCTCATTGGAATTAAAGAATATAGATCTCGAGTATCTGAATAAGTTATTAATTGATCAAAATGAACACCAAATTAGACATAACTATATGTAACCAGCCTTCGATCTATGATATATAAACAACAGTGGAAGGAAGGGGGGCTTTGATTGGGAAATAAGGTAAGAGAGGGTGCAGTGTTTTTACTAAAATGTGATATGATGTGGAAGAGCTTAGACACTTGTACAGATTCAAAAGATAAGAAATTAAAATCAGACAATTTTAAGTTCTCAATCAGGAAGCTTTCCAGAAATATAATGAATTGATTTGTAATGCAATGAGTTTCTTATCTTGGGAAATATTCAGAGACTAGATGTCTGTCTTTTTGAGATGCTTTAATGAGAATTGAATAAGAGGTTGGATTTGATTTCTTATCAGATCTTTCTAACTCTAAAATTCTGTCACGGAAACTTACATATCAATGAATTAAAACACAGTATTAATTAGCACCTGGTTTAAAATGGAAAAAAAAAATCAAACCGGATTTCAACTCAAAATTAAAAACTTCTAATAAATTTTTCAACCATGACACAGGAAGCCTTGAAGAAGGGTGACTATATATAGTTGTTTGTTTGGGACAGTCATGGTGCATGCCTGTTATGTGGGCATAATTATTAATAGCCCCTCCTTTCACTCACAACAGTGTCCTGATTTGAACAATAATTATTTAGTCATTCTGCTTATAAGCATTGAATAAACTGTAGGTGGAAGAGACTATCTCTGGAAGAGGCCAAGTGGTCTGACAGAGATAGCAATCATTATGGCATTGAGCTTGGAATGTAGATTTCTGTGGAGGCAAATTTTTGTCTTACCAAAATCTAGGCAAAATCCATAAGTCTTTTAGGCTTCTGGACTGTCAATTTCAAGTAAATGCTCTAGTTCAATGACTTCTCTGACACCCAAAATAAATGCCCTTCTTTGAAATTTTATCTATAAAGAGACAATTAGTTTTTTAAAAACTATCCCTTTGAAGATACAATAATGTCACTGAATTCTCACTCATCTTGGTAATGTGTTGGCTAACATCTTCTTATTAATTTGTGTGATTATAGTAAGGTTACTTTTTCATTTTTTTATGTACAGTAATTTTATACTTTCATTTACAAAATGAAAGTATAAACTTACCCAATTTCTTGGTTATACCAGCAAAAGAAAAATTGTGCTGATACACAAATATGAAATATATCTTGTAAGAATATATATTTTTCCACATAATAAAATGTATGTATGCATGTATATATACATATTTATGTATATATATTTTTCCACAAGAAAGAAAATATGTATATATACATATATGTGTGTATACACACACACACACACACACACACACACACACACACATACTTTTGTGTGCCTATGTATTTTTTTTCCCAGATTCATAATTGTTTGGGAAATACTAATTTCAATTTCATTTTGGCTGTTTATTATATTGTATTTTCTCTAGCAATAATAAAACTTCCTTACTTTTAATATGCTGGAAGGTAAAGCCATATAAAATTCTCATTTTGATTGAAATATCATTATAGGTTACAGCCTGATAGCAGATTTCCCTACATGTTTGGAAAACTAAGTAAACATGCCATAATAATATTTGCCAGCACCCTTCTTTCCAAAACTCAGAAATTCTCCTATAAAATTATTTTGTAATCTCAGACTGTTATGAAATCCTTCTCAAGAGAATATGTATAGCAGACATCCATGTACTTTCTGACTCCTACTATTAAAATCCTATGACATCTATTATAATTTATATTCTGTCAACCCCAGAATTATAAAATTACATTTTTTCTTACGGATGTTTATGTCTGCTGGATAGTTGTACTACTAGTAGACATCTTGATGGTTGTGTGTTCAACAATAAAACACATAAATCAGATGAAATAATTACCAAAATCAAATATTTTTCATAGTCATGGGTCCTATTTTTGAGGAGGTCTATGGAATATCAGGCTTAATTATTATTTCTCTGAATACTGTGAATCTGTCTTTGAAAAATGGACATTTTCAGGAAAAGTTGTATATTGAGGTTAGATTTTTTCCCTGTCAGTCTATAAAGTACACAATGGGAACATAATTTATCATCTAGAATTAATAGTTCACCAATCTAGAGTCTTCATCTTTGACAAGGAAAATATAATTTCCTTCATTGTCAAATAAAATAAGAAAACTTTGAAGACAGTGCTTATGGGCTAAAGAATAATCTAAGGAGATTTTGCATAGGCTGTGCTCTACTCTCTTCCATTGGACTTCCCTATGTTTAGAGTCACTATATTTTATGAACAAAGAAATAAGCAAGGAAGGAAAGCAATGAGGTGTGGGCCCTTGGGCAGGTTTCCTAGTGTAGGTTCAACAGAGACATGGCTCAGAAATGTTCATTTGTGTCGGACACCACAGTGTGCACATGGCAGCCTTTCTCCCCATGGCTGTCAGTAGAATCGCAGAGGAGTATGATAGTTATGTGAGAAAAGTTACAAATACATATTCTAATAGGAACCATAGCATGAAAGCTGTGTTTTATTTGTAAATACACCATCATCTTCTGTGACCCACCTTCTCCATTCTCACTCTCCACAAAATTTTTCTTAGTTTTTGAAAAATGTTTAACTTTTTGTTAAAGTTCAACGTGATTCAGAAAAGTGCATATTTTCTAAGTATATATCTCAATAGATTTTCATACCCCAACACACCTGTGTAACCAGCATCCAGATCAAGCACCAGAACATTCCAAAGTCTCCTACTTCCCCTGCCCCTAGAAGTCCCTCATGCCACTTCTGGTAACTACCCTTCCATAAATCTGATTTCTGAGATCATAGACTTGCCTGTTCTTAGACTTTATAGAAATGGAATTAGACAGCGTGTACTCATCTGTGTCTGGCTTCTTTTCCTTGGCATAATGTAGCATAGATCAGCCATTCTTATTGTTACGTAGAGTTCCATTATGTGACTATAACACTTTATATTTATTTTTTGTTGATGGGCATTTTGGGTGATTTCCAAGTTTGGAGCTATTATGAACAGTCTTGCTATGAGAATTTGTGTACTTGTCCTTGACTGAACATATGAACGCATTTATGATGGTATGTTCCTGGGAATATAATTGCTATATCATAAAATTTGTAGTTTCTTTTTCACATAAAACTTGTTTTTTTGTTTTTTTTACATTATGGGTTTTTTTTTTAATTTGAGTATAGTTGACACATAATGTTACATTAGTTTTAGATGTACAACTTAGTGATTTGACAAGTTTATACATTATGCTATGTTCACGACAAATAGAGCCACCGTCAGTTCCATTACATTGCTATTACAATATTGTTGACTGTGTTCTTTACACTCTGTTTTGTATTCCTATGACTTTCTTATTCCATAACTGAAGACCTGTATCTCCCTCTTCTATTCATCCACTTTGCTGAACCCAACCCCCCTCCCCCTGATATCCATCTGTTTGTTCTCTTTATTTATTATTCTGATTCTGCTTTTTATTTTTTTGTTTTCTTTAAAGATTCCATTTATGAGTGAAATCATAGGGTATTTCTCTTTATCTGATTGACTTATTTACTTAGCATAGTACCTTCTAGGTCCATCCATTGTACTTCAAATGGTACAATCTTATTCTTTTTTATAATTGTGTAATATTCCATTACATATATATACCACATTTTCTTTATCCATTCATCTATTGATGGGAACTTAGGTTGCTTCCATATCTTGGCTGTTGTAAATAATGCTGCAGTAAACATAGGGGTGCCTATATCTTTTCAAGTTAGTGTATACTTTTACCCTGAGTAAATTAAATACCCAAAAGTGAAATTACTGGATCGTATTGTATTTCTATTTTAAAATTTTTGAGGAATTTTTTGAGGAAGTTTCCTCAAAACTATACTGTTTTCCTTAGTGGCTTTATCAGTTCACATTCCCACCAGTAGTGCTTGAGGATTCTTTTTCTACATCTTTGCAAACACATGTTGTTTCTTGTCTTCTCAATCTTAGGCATTCTAACAGACAGGAGGTGATATATCATTTTGGTTTTGGTTCACATTTCCCTGATGATAAGTGATGTTGAGCATTTTTTTTTTCATGTGTCTATTGGCCATCTGTAGGTTTTTCTTTGGGAAAAATGTCTATGCAGGTCCTCTGCTCATTTTTAACTGGACTGTGTGTGTGTGTGTGTGTGTGTGTGTGTGTGTGTGTGTGTGTATTGAGTTGTATGAGTTCTTTATATATTTTAGATATTAACCCCTACTGGATATATAATTTGCAAATATATTTTCCTATTCATTTCATTGTCTTTGTTTTGTTGATGGTTTCCTTTCCTGTGCAGAAGATTTTTATTTTGATGTAGTCCCAACAGTTTATTTTTGCTTTTGTTTCCATGGCCTTGGGAGATGTATCTAGGAAAATGTTGCTGTGGCTGAAGTCATAGAGATTACTGTGTGTTCTCTTCTAGGATTTTTATGATTTTAAGTCTCACATTTAGGTTTTTAATCCATTTTGAGTTTATTTTTGTGTCTGGTGTTAGAAAGTAGTCCAATTTCATTTTGTACATATAGCTATCCAGTTTTCCAGCTATTGAAAAAAGACCGTATTTTCCCCATTGTTTATTCTTGTTTCCTTTGTCATAGATTAAATGACCACATAAATATGGGCTTATTTCTGGACTCTCTCTTCTGTTCCACTGTTCTATATTTCTGTTTTCCTGCCAGAACTATACTGTTTTGATTACTACAGCTTTGTAATATATCTTAAAGCCTGGAACTGTGATACCTCTAGCTTTGTTCTTTCTCAGCATTGCTTTGGCTATCTAGGGTCTTCTGTGGTTGCATACGAATAAGTATTACTTGCTCTAGTTTTGCTAAAAAAAAAAGAAAAAAAGCTATGATATTTTGATAGGTATTGTATTTAATCTGTAGCTTCCTTTGGATAATGCAAACATTTTGATGATATTAATTCTTCCAGTCCACGAGCATGGAATATCTTTCCATTTGTTTGTGACATCTTCAATTTTTTTGATCAGTGTTTTATAGTTTTCAAAGTACAGGTCTTTCACTTCTTTGGTTAAGTTTATTCCTAGGTATTTTATTCTTTTTGGTGCAATTATAAATAGTGTTATTTTTTCTCTTTCTGTGACTTCTTCATTAGTGTATAGAAGCCCAAGAATTTCTGGGTATTAATTTTGTATTAATTAATTAACCTGATATTAACCCTGCCACTTTACTGAATTTGTTTATTATTTCTCATAGTTTTGGTGGATTCTTTAGGATTTTCTATGTATAGTATCGTGTCATCTGCAAATAGTTTAACTTTTTCTTCACCAATATGGATGCCTCTTATTTCTTTTTCCTGTCTGATTACACTGGCTAGGACTTCTAGTATGTTGAATTAAAATGGCAAGAGTGAATATCTTTATCTTGTTCCTGACTTTAGAGGGAAAGCTGTTTTTTAGCATTGAGTATGACGTTATCTGTGTGTTTTTCATATGTGGTCTTTATTATGTTGTGGTTTGTTCCCTCTAACCCCACTTTTGAGAGTTTTTATCATGAATGGATGTTGAATCTCGTCAGATGCTTTTTCTGCATCTGTTGAGATGATCATATGATTTTTATCCTTTCTTTTGTTAATGTGGCATAAGATGTTGATTGATTTGTCAATTTTGAACTATCCTTGCATCCCAGGAGTAACTCCCACCTGATTCTGGTGAATGTTCTTTTTAATGTATTGTTCTATGTGGTCCATAACTTTCTTAATTATCTTTGGTGGCCAGTCTAGTCTTCCGCAAGCATGGACCAGAGAGGCTAAAGAATGCTCTTATAATCTTCTACTTCCAGATGCCATTCCATTTTGGTACTGAAAGCCAGATCTTTCTGTCACAAACCTATATCATCCAAGAATCTACATTTAATTCTAAACTCTATCCCAGATCAGACTCCTGGGGAGATTAACACTGAAAGGAGGTGTTTTATTTTGTTTTTGTTTTTGTTTTATGTAGAACCTTTCTAATAAGAGTTAAAAGATGGTCTGATTTCCCTTTTTTTCCTGGAACTTATTGGACTCACTTGGGGAAATCCTCACAAATATGTTTAAAAACAATAAGTAGAAAAGCACCTGAAGGAAAATGTATTAGCAACTATCATCATAAATGTGCTTTGCTTAAGAATTGTCCAGGTAAGTGGAAGGTAACAGGGGATGCCAATTATGGGAAAAGTGGACAGGAATGAGTAAAGGTGGAAAAAGAGAAAGATCCCTGGATTGTAAGGAGTTAGCCTGGTTTCATCATGGTAAGGGCAATAAGGTTCAATGAGGAAAGACTTGGAGCAATAGTAGCTATCTCCCACAAAGCTTTGAGCATGTTATCCATTAGTCTTCTTTTCTCCTATCCTAGGATCTTTGCCTAATATTCCCTATTTTCCCCTTCCTGCTTCCAATTTTTTTTTATTCTACCATCTTTTAAAACTCTCCTATTACTTGAATATACCAATAACTGCTATCCCCTTTTACCCTTGTCCTCTGTGTAATGAAAACATTAACACAATAAATATTTCAACTTTTTTTTTTAAGATTTTGTTTATTTATTTATTTGACAGACAGAGATTACAAGTAGGCAGAGAGGCAGGCAGAGAGAGTGGAGGAAGCAGGCTCCCTGCTGAGCAGAGAGCCCCATGCGGGGCTCGATCCCAGGACCCTGGGATCATGACCTGAGCCGAAGGCAGAGGCTTTAACCCACTGAGCCACCCAGGCACCACTTCAACTTTTTTGATCAAACATATATGAATATATTAATCAAAAGTAGAGTCATAATCCAGTACTAGGTAGGTAACCTAGGATAAATTATGTAATCTCTTTATGTCTCAGTTTCTGCATCTGTAAAGTAAGAATTTTAATAATGTTTATCTTACAGAATGTCAGATTTTTGAGGTTTTTATTTATTTCACAGATCCCATTTTTGTTATCATAAATGAGATAAAGAATACAAAGATATTGGAATTGTATCTGAGACATACTAAGAACTTAATGAACTATGAGTAATAATGAATTTCTGAAGAAAATAATATAAGGAAACACTGATCTAGGGTCAAATATTTTATTTTATTTTATTTTATTTTAAAGTTTTTATTTATTTGAGAGAGAGAGAGATAGTAAGAGAGATAGCACAAGCAGTGGGGAGGGGGAAAAGCCGGCTCCCTGCTGAGCAGAGAGCCCTATGCAGGACTCCATCCCAGGACCCTGGGATGATGACCTGAGCTGAACGCAGATACTTTACCAACTAAGTCACCCAGGCACCCCATATAGGGTCAAATATTTTATACATATATGCATATTCTGTTATTTTTAGAGGGGTCATTATTTAAAATGTTATTGATTAATAACAGATACGTGACAAAAACCTTGCATAATAAAATTACATTTTTTTATACAAGAATATACATCTGGCTTTCCTTAAGGCATTGTTTCTTAACTTGGAACAGCTATCACAAAAACTTCAAAAATATGATGAAGTGTACGAAATCATTCCCAATTAGATACATATATACACAACACTATTCTGCTGATTTGGAATTCATGGAAGATTTAGTTCTCATTTATGGAATTCACGGGAGCCCAAAACCCTATGCCTAGGACGTTAGCTTTAAAGGCAGTAAAGTAAATTAGAAATGTTGAATTTAAGATATAAACATGTAGACTTTTTCTTCTGGGAAAGTAATAATATCTTAGGTATTGAATATGTTCATTAAATTGGCAATTGAAAATGATGGTCTGTAATTTCAACTCTAACATTCTATATTCTTATGAAATAACTAGCTTCTCCAATTATTTTAAAATATGAGACCATTTTCTATCACCTGCTTAGGTAGATATGAATGGGATGTTTCAGCCATATAAGACAAAGGAAATATACTTTCCTCCTCTGACTTTAAACTTTTAAATTAGAGCAAGGCACAGAGGGTAAGAGCCAAAAACAGAAAGGATAAGAGGTTTGCTCTCAAAGACTAGGGGAACAATTAAGTAGAAATATAACTGGATATTAGTAGCATTCTTAATTTGAAGGGCTCTTATTCACAGTAGAAAGCTGTTTCAGAATGTAAATCATTTTGTCTTTTAATCCTTTAGTCCTTCATAATTTTGTCCTCGATTTTTGGTATTTTAAAGTTGGTAGTAGTCAAGTTTTGTTATCTGTTTGTCTTAATTCCCATTTTCTATTACTGCATAACAAATTATCCCTAAACTTAGTGGCTTAAAACAGAACTTTTCTTTTCTTTTTTTTTTTTTTTTTTTTTTTATATCTCATGATTCTGTGGGTCAGGAATTCAGGCAGGGCTTAGCAGAATACTTCCTTTGTTTCATATGTCATTGACTGAAGTCACTCAGTGGTATTCAGCTGGCACATGGCTGGTCTGGAGAGTCCAAGATGGCTTCCCATCCATGTCTGTCACCTTGCTCTGATGGGTAAAGGGCTGAGCTGGGCTAGGATAGTCAACTGAGGTACTTATCTGTGGCTACTCCAGTAGAGTGGTCTCAAGATACTCAGAAAACTATCAAGGAAGCTCTGGGGAAATCTTTAAAGCACATGTTTCCAGAAGCCTCAGCAAAAGATGCAAGGGTTCTTATGACCTAGACCTAGGAATCCCAGCATGCCTCTTTAGCCATATTCTACTAGGTAAGAAAATCATCAATGCAAACTCAAAACCAAGAAGAGATTTTATACCCTATCTCTCAAAGGAAGGAGTAACAAAGTATTTGCTATCATTTTTAATGTGTCACATGCAGATCCCCCCTAAACTTTGGGTCAAGAAGACTCAGTTAATCATATTTTTGGTTCATGGCTATGGCCTGTCTATCTGTCTGCCTATCTACCTATCTACCTACTCTCATCTATCTGTCCACCTATTTATTACCTTAATCCGCCACTATAGGCAACCATTTTTAATTACTTTAATTTGTATATTTTATTTGAATGTTTTGCTTAAAAAATGTACATTGTCTGGGGTCAATTTACTTTTAATTAGCATAAATGGTGTTGAGTATATGTCCCCATTTTCTTCTCTTTTTTTTAAAGATTTATTTATTTGTTTTAGAGAGAGAGAATGAAAGCAGGAACATGAGAGACAATGGGAGAGGGGAAGGGAATCCCAAGCAGACTCTGTGCTGAACATGGAGCCCAACACTGGGCTCCATCTCACTACCCTGAGACCACTACATGACTGGAAACCAAGAGTCAGATCCTTAACTGACTGCAACACCCAGGCACTCCTTTTTCTTTTCTTTATAACATAAACATTATGATTTGAACACCAATTCCTGTTTTCTACATATATATCTATGTGCTGCAAAGCCCTCAAGGTTGGAAATCCTCTGTATTTCAGCTATTCATTCTGAGATGGTTGTCCAAATGTAACTCCAACTCACTGCCACCATTATTAGTTTCCTCAACAAATAATATCATCTATTCCCTGTGTGCCAAGCACTGTTCTAGGCAGTAGCAACATATATGTTCTTATGGACTTATATAAGAATAAGGAGGGGGATTTATGCCCAGGAGCAAAGTTTCTGGGTCAAAGAATTTTTGTCAGGTAGTTTTGCAGAATCCCGCAAGTATCTTTTCCCAGGAGCCTATTAACTTTGTACATAGCTTTCTCATTAAGTAAGATTTTTTTTTAATTTAATTAAATTAATTTAATTTAAAATGTTCGTTTATTTTGAATATGTAATACATTCACATACTTCAAAAATAAAAACAATATAATGAGGTCAATATGGAGAACTCTTTTTTATTTTACATATTTTTAGTTTAAATATAGTTAACCTACAGTGTTATATTATTTTCAGGTGTACAACATAGTGATTCAACAATTCTATATATTATTTAGTGCTCATCCTGATAAGTGTAGTCATCATCTGTCACCAAACAACATTTTCACAATCTTACAGACTATATTCCCTATGTAGGACTTTTCAGCTCCTTGACTTACCTATTTTGTAACTGGAAGTCTGTGCCTCTTAATCCCCATTTGTCAGTATGGAGAAATCTTGACCCAAACTAATTTCCTTAACCCAGCTTGTCTCCTTTTTAAAATTTCTCCTGCATCCTTTCAGTGAGAAATCCTTGATTTTTATGTAATCAGATTCATTATTTTTTTTTCCTGCCTTTTGGTGCTCTTGAAGATCATTTAGGAAACATTTTCTAGGTCTTTTTTAGTTATTCTCTCTTAATATCTTTGTTATTTATCCCTTATTATTGCTACTAGATATTGTCTTTATTTTATTCTCAACTATGTCTTGTTCTTTGTTTTGTTTTGTTTTGATTTCCAGTATAGTTGACATACAGTGTTATATTAATTTCAGATACATAATATAGTGACTCAGCAATTCTATACTTTACTCGGTGCTCATTACAATAACTGTACCCTTATGTATATATATGTGTATATATATATATATATATATATATATATATATATATATATATTTTAATAACTGTACTCCCCATCATCTCTTTCACTCATCCTCTGACCCACCTCCCCTCTAGTAACCATCACTTTATTCTCTGTAGTTAAGAGTTGGTTATTTAACTTGTCTCTTTTTTGTTTGTTTTGTTTCTTAAATTTCACATATGAGTGAAATCATATGGTATTTGTCTTTCTCTGGATTATTTCATATAGCGTTATACTAACTCCATCCATGTTTTTGCAAATAATAATAAGATTTTATTCTTTTTATTGGCTGAATAATATTCCATTGCATATATACATATTTGTAGATATACCTGTATATGTAGATATACCTACATATACATACTATATATACTATATATATACAGAAAGATATATATGTGTATATACACAAATATACATATATACAAATATACAAATATACATGTATACATATATACAAATATACATATATATCTATATATGCACACATATGTACCCCATCTTCTTTATCAGTTTCTCTTTTGATGAACATTTGGGCTTCTTCCAAAACATGGCTGTCATAAGTAATGCTGCAATAAACGTAGGGTGGATAAATCTTTTTGAATTAGTGTTCTCATATTCTTTAGGTAAATACCCAGTAGTGTGATTACTGAATCATATGATAATTCTATTTTTAATTTTTTGAGGAACCTCTATACTGTTGTCCACAGTGACTTCATGAGTTTTCATTTGCACCAGTAGTGCATGAGGGCTCCTTTTTCTCCACATCCTCGACAACACTTGTTTATTGTGCTTTTACTTTAGCCATTCTGATGGTGTGAGGTGATATCTTACTGTGGTTTTGATTTGCATTTCCCTAATGATGAGTGATGCTGAGTATCTTTTCATGAGTCTGTTGGCCATCTGTATGTCTTCTTTGAAGGGATGTCTGTTCATGTCTTCTGCTCATTTTTAATTAAATTTTTTGAATATAAGCTCTTTATATATTTTGGATACTAACCCTTTTTTGGATATGTCATTTGCAAATATCTTCTCCCACTCAGTAAGTTGCCTGTGTTTCCTTCGTGGTGCAGAAGCTTTTATTTTGTTATAGTCCCAATAGTTTATTTTTTCTTTTATTTCCCTTGCCTCAGGTGACATATCTAGAAAAATGTTGCTATAACCAATGTCAGAGAAATTACTGCCTATGTTCTTTTCTAGGATTTTTATGGTTTCAGGTCTCACATTTAGGTCTTTGATCTATTTGAATTTATTTTTGTGTATGGCATAAGAAAGTAGTCCAGTTTCATTCTTGTACATGTAGCTATCCAGTTTTCCCAACACCATTTATTGAAGAGACTATATTTTTCCCATTGCTTATTCTTGCCTCTTTTGTCTAAGATTAATTGACCATATAAATGTCAATTTATTCTGGGCTCTCTTTTTCTGTTACATTGGCCTGTGTCTATTTTTGTACCAGTACTACACTGTTTTGATTATTACCACTTTGTAGTATATCTTGAAATCTGGGATTATGATGCCTCCAGTTTTGTTATTTTCAAGATTACTTTGTTTATTATCTTTTGTCATTCCATAAAAATTTTAGGATTATTTCTTCTAGGTCTGTGAAAAATGTTGGTATTTTGGTAGACAGCTCATTAAATCCATAGATTGCTTTGGATAGTATGGACATTTTAACAATATTTATACTTCCAATCCAGTAGCATGGAATACCTTTCCCTTTGTTTGTCATCTTCAATTTCTTTCATAAATGTTCTATAGTTTTCAGAGTGCAGGTCTTTCACCTCCTGGATTAAGTTTATTCCTAGATATTTTATTATTTTGGGGACAATTATAAATGGAATTGTTTTCTTAATTTCTCTTTCTGCAACCTCATTATTAGTTGTATAGAAATGCAGTAGATATCTCTATATTGATTTTGTATGCTGCAACCTTACTGAATTCATTTATCAGTTCTTGTAGGTTTTGTGGAGTCTTTTTGTTTTCTATATAATATCATTTCATCATTTTACTTATTTATTCCTTCCCAGATTTGATGCCTATATTTCTTTTTCTTGTCTAATGGCCATGGCTGGGACATCCAGTACTATGTTGAATAATAGTGGTGAGAGAGACATCCTTGTCTTAATCCTCATCTTAGGGAAAAGTTCTAGTTTGTCACCCTTGAAGATGATACTAGCTTTGCTTTTGCATATATGGCCATTATTGTGTTGAGGTATGTTTTCTCTAAACCTACTTTGTTGAGGATTTTTATCATGAATAGATGTTGTTCTTGTCTAATGCTTTTTCCGTATCGAAATGATTGTATGGTTTTTATCCTTTCTCTTGTTGATGGGATATATCACGTTGATTCATTTGTGAACACTGGACCACTCTTGCATCCAGGAATAAATGCCACTTGATCATGGTAAGTACTTTTTTTAATGTAGTGTTCGATTCTATTTGCTAATAACTCGTTGAAGATTCCTGCATGTTTATTTATCAAATATATTGGTCTGTAGTTCTTTTTTTTTTTAAGTATTTTTATCTGGTTTTGATATTGGTAATGCAGGCCTCATAGAATGAATTTGGCAGTTTTCTTCCTCTTCTTTTTTTTGGGGGGGGGAATAATTTGAGAATAGGTATTAACTCTTATTTTTTTTTTTAAGTGTCATTTATGTAAGTAATCCCTATACCCAATGGAGCTTGAAGTCACAATTCTGAGGTCAAGACCTGCATGCTGCTCTCACTGAGCTAGCCAGGTACCCCAGTATTAACTCTTTAAATGTTTGGTAGAATTTGCCTGTGAAGCCATCTGGTCCTGGACTTATATTTGTTGGGAGTTTTTGATTATTGATTCCATTTCATTCCTGGTAATTGGTCTGTTCAAATTTTCTATTTCTTCTTGATTCAGTTTTGGGAAGTTTTTTTTTTTTTTTTTTTCCTAGGAATTTATGCATTTCTTCTAGGTTGTCCAATTTGTTGGCATAACTATGTATTGTTCTTTCTAACTTTAGAACCATATGCAAAGGTACAAATTTGCTTTACTGTTTGTTAATAGATTAAATCTAATCTTGGTCTTCTAGACGTTATTGAGCAGTGCAATGCCTGAAGACTTGTGTTTTTACATTGTGTTATATTTAAATGACAAATTTCAAAAAGCTTTTCCAATGACTTGGCTAATGCTATCTCAGCATCTTTTACAAAGCTCTGGTCTGTGGAGATAAATTAGATTGCTTTGCATGAGGTGCCCATGGCCTTCTCAAAGGAGTCAATCTTCTTTCAAGTTCTATATTTATTGGGTTAAACTAGCATGGCCATAAGAAAGTAAGTAGGTTGCAGAGATGATAAGGAAGACCAGTATGCCAGTCCTGATTCTGAAACAGAAAAGGTGGGAATGGATACAGTGGTTCTGGTGATGGATCAAACATAAGGCCACCCATTGTAACAGAGTAATTCAGAGATTGATTGCTCCCTGGAAGTAATATGTGATCACTTGGGACTATCTGTGGGAGGGAATACTCAAGTTCTGCCAAAGCACTTTGGATATGGGCTCTACAAGTAGTAGTTAATTTTCAACGAAGAGATCCAACCTTATCTGTGACACATTTTAATCTATTAAAAGTGTTTGCCTCATTTTTATTCCTGTCTCTTTTTTTTTTAAATAAGCACATTAATGACTTTTTTCTTTTTCTTTTTTTTTTTTTTAAAGATTTTTATTTTTTTGACAGAGATCACAAGTAGGCAGAGTGGCAGGCAGAGAGAGAGGAGGAAGCAGGCTCCTCGCTGAGCAGAGAGCCCGATATGGGGCTCGATCCCAGGACCCTGGGACCATGACCTGAGCCGAAAGCAGAGGCCTTAACCCACTGAGCCACCCAGGCGCCCCATTCCTGTCTCTTTATAAGAGACTCAGCCACCATACCCCCCCTTATATCCTGAAACTGGTGGTTCCATTGTAATCAAAATCTCCACCATGTCATCTCTATGAGGCCAAACTCTGACACACATTAGCTCCCCGTGGAAGTGGTTGGGTGAGAAAATAAAAAATTTTTCCTGTTGGAAATCCTATACCAATAGAATAGGAACATCCTCATCCCCTAGGCCTGAGAAATGAGCCAGGCCAGCCTTACAGGAGAGCAAGGTACCACCTCAGGGCTCATGGCCGTGCTAGAACAGAACGTTTTGCTCTTGCTCTTAATGTGACACACAGTTATTTAAGGCTAGCTTGAGATACCAGTCTATGGTACTTTATTATAGTAACCCTAAATAAGGCACCACTATATCAGAATCTGCCTTTCATTTTTTTTAATGAAGTATAATAAATATACAGTGATACATATACAGTTTCAGGTGTACAAAACTGATTGAACAATTATATACATAACTCAATGTTTACCATTCTAAGTGTAGTCACCATCTGTCACCATACAGTGTTATTACAATATTACAATCTCCTTCATCTATTTCTCCCACCCCCACCTCCCCTCTGGCAACCACCAGTTTGTTCTCTGTATTTAATGTATTTAATAGCATTTTAACAAACTAACTGGTGATTCTTGTGCATGTTTATGTTTGAAACAATTATTCCATCTCTCTCTTTTTTTAAATCTCCTCTGGTAGGCCCTCTTGTTTCCCTCTGACCCCTGTAATGGGTGCACAGGTTTTTCCAACCTTGTACCCCTTAATTCTAAAATTATTAAGCTTTATAATGTGATCACTAAATGAAAAAAGAGATCCAAGCCCAAAATAATAATAGTAATACAATACTATTAAATTTGAATGTAGGATCAGTAACCAAAATTCCTCACTTACATCTACATTAAAGGAACTAGATTGGACTCCTCTGGATTCAAGCACGCAAATTCCCTAAAGGTAAACGAGGTGAAGTCTTGAAGGTAATAGATCTTGCTACTATTGGCACTGGCTTTAAGATTTACAGTCTAGGAACTAAAAATTTCCTTTAATCTTCTTTTTGTAATTTATTTATTTAAAAAGATTTTATTTATTTGACAGACAGAGATCACAAGTAGGCAGAGCAGCTGGCAGAGAGAGAGGGGGAAGCAGGCTCCCCGCTGAGCAGAGAGCCCGATGTGGGACTCGATCCCAGTATCCTGAGACCCTGACCTGAATTGAAGGCAGAGGCTTAACCCACTGAACCACTCAGCCATCCCTGTAATTTATTTTAAAAGTACGCATTTCCTTTTAATTATGTGTGATTTGTTTTACTTTTTCAATATGGTAGATAACTAGCTTAGACATTTAAAAGATCAGCTGTGCGGGTAAACTCATTATCCTGGGCTTACTGCAGTGTGGGTCCAACCAGCTAAATGAACATCACCTGGCAACTCAGAAATGAACTGAGGACAGTGCCCAGGGATCTGTGTTTAAAAAGCCTCCAGCTGCTTCTAATATGCACTACAGCTGAGAAGCACTCTTATAAACCCTTTTTACTCCATGTGCGCCAAGTACCGACGCCATCCCTTGTGCTTGTCAACAATGCAGTTTCAGTTTTCATTCCAGACCCTCTGTTATGGAACTGAATGTTTGTGTGTTTTCAAAATTCATATGTTGAAATCCAGACCTCCCCCCACCAGAATGATGAAATTGGGAGGTGGGACCTTGGGGGAGATAACTAGGTCATGAGAATGGAGAGCTCATGACCGAGATTAGTGCCTTTATAAAAGGAGCCCAGAGAGCTTTCACGCTTCCTGTCTGTCGTGTGAAGATAGAACAAGAAGTTGGTAGTTCACGACCTGGAAGAGGGTTGTCAGTGGAACTGGACCCTGCTGGCATCCTGATCTCAAACTTCAAGCCTCCACAACTTTGAGAAGTAAGTATCTGTTTCTTATAAGCCCCCATTGCTCCCCAGTCTATGGTGCTTTGTTAAAACAGCCCTAAGTAAGACACCACTGTAACAGAATCTACATTCTAACAAGATCTCTGGTGATTCTGGTGCATGTTAAAGTTTGAGAAACACTAAAATCTAGTAAAAATTGTTCAGGCTCATGTTTATCTTCTCTGGTTAACCTTCTTGCTGCTCTCTGGCCCCTGAAATGGATGCACAGGTTTTTCGAACATTGAGCCCTTAAATTCTAAAATCAAACCACTAAACTTTATGATTACTCCATATAGAAAGGGATTTCAGCCCTCTCTCCTCCATCATGTGACTTCCTGTCAAATTTGAATGTAGATAAACAACAAGGAACATTTAACATTAAATGTGTGTCCCATGCAATATATGATACTTGGGATATATTTATACTGAAAAATTGGACATCTTATATTTTTATTTGCTATATTTGGCAACTCTACATATAGCTCAAAAAATCCCCCCAAAAACTGATAATTTCTTGCAGCATCAATATGGATATTTGCTTAACAGCCATATCTTTTTATATGACAATTTTTCAGTTCCTTTTAAGTGAGACAGAAGCTGAAATTCTGATCTCTACCCTCTATTAAGCCAGCATCTATATGACTTTGTTTACCTACAAAAGATAACTTCATTGGGCATAACCTTATAAAGTCAGAATTGGCTTTAAACTACAAATCCGCTGGGGCGCCTGGGTGGTTCAGTGGGTTAAAGCCTCTGCCTTCGGCTCAGGTCATGATCCCAGGGTCCTGGGATCAAGCCCCGCATGGCATGGGGCCCTCTGCTCAGCAGGGAGTCTGCTTCCCCCCACCCCTGTCTGCCTGTCTCTCTGCCTACTTGTGATCTCTGTCAACTAAATAAATAAAATCTTTAACAAAAAAACAAAACAAACAAACAAACAAAAAACCCTGCCATCCAACATTTGTCAGCAGGACAGATTTCAAATTAACTATGAAAATAGAAAAAAAAAATCCTTAATATCTCTGTCAAACAAAATTCATTGTCCACAATTCTTTGCAGTGGGTTAAGTCTTTCAGGTGCCAAGGGCACATTTGCAGTGAGGTCATTCTGGCTTGCCCATTGGCGGTCCCTTTTGCTTTAAATTTGACACTCTGTTGGATCACTACTAAAGGTTCCTTTAGTTTTGGAGGATAGCTGGTAATGCCTGCTTTGAGTGCTTTTTTTAGGTTAAAATTGTCTCTGCTATAATCTGGGTTGGGGATTTGCCGTGAAATTCTAGTTCAGTGCTGGGGAATAACTAAGACACTTTCCTGAAGAAATATCAGTTGTCCTTGGGCCCAACTCCATTAGGAGATGAAGTGTACGTTTATCTGGATGGGAGTACTCTTTAATTTCAACAATATACAGTCTGTCTCTGTTCACCGGGTTTCCAGAACTTACATAAATGACCTTAATCAGCAAAATCATTTTTGCAGTTTAAACTTTCACTAAAGTAGTACTGTTGTTGTTTAATTTGTGGGTTCTACCAAAAGTCTTACTGAAGTTATTTAAGGGATACGCTACTGACAATGCACTCGTCTGTATAAAGTCTATTTTTTAGATCAAATTAGAATGCTAGAGAGCTGTAAATTTTATCATATCACATTGGCAGAATTCTCTTTTCTGAATTCTCTTAAGTTTTGACTTCTAATTTTGTCAGTCATTATATAGTCCATGCATTTTGTTTTCAAGATTTTATTTATTTGAGAGGGGGAGAGAGCATGAGCAGGGTGGGGTGGAGGGAGCAGAAGGAGAGAGACAAGCCGATTTCCCACTGAGCAGAGAGCCCGATGCAGATCTGAGCATAGAGCAGACAACCTACTAAGCCACCCAGGCACCCCAATTCATGCATTTCGATTTTCACTTTTTTGTTATTTTTTTAACTTCCTTTTCCTCTTTCGTATTACATTTACTTTCTATTAATTTATATTTAATTGGGGAAATAGTACAGAAGACTTGTTTTTATTATGAAAACCAGCATTGGCATGATAAAGTACAGTTTATAGAAAAAACAAACTAAATATACTTGTATCCAACATGCTATTTAAAAACTAGGTACTGATTGTGCCTTACGAGAATCTGTGCCTTTTTCTTTCTTTCTTTTCTTTTCTTTATTTATTTATTTTAGAGGGATTGAAAGAGAGAGGGAAAGAAAGCATGCTCCTTTGCACCGAGTGGGAGAGGGACACACAGACTCCACACTGAGCACAGAGCCCATTGTGGGGCTCAGTCTCGTGACCCGGAGAACATAACCTGAGCCAAAACCAAGAGTTGGATGTTTAACCAACTGAGCCACCCAGGCACCCTTGGGTACATTTTCTTAATTGCATTGTCTTGACCATCTTGCTGCCAGAGTCGAGTACTATCCTAAATTTTGTGATAGTCTTTTTCTTCCTTCTCTTGATGGTTTTACCATATACTTGTTTATTTGCTTGCCTTTGATCTTTTACATAACTGGAACTATTTTTTTATGTATTCTTCTGGAATGCATATTTTTGCTCAATGTTATGTTTCTAATATTTACCCATACTAGTTCACTTGCACTGCTGCATAGTGTTTTACAGTATAACTGTGTCATGAAGTGTTTATTCCTGATACCAAATATGGATATTTGGGTTGTCTTCAACTATCACTTACTGCAACCAGTGCTGCTGTGAACGTTCTTTTACAAAACTCCTGTTGCACAGGTGTAGGAGATTCTCTGGGACTTGGGACTGCAGGTGTGTGGTGCACAGACCAGCAACAGCAGCATCACCTGGAGCTTGTTAAAAATAGCCCACCCTAGAGCCACCGAATCATAACCTACATCTTGTTCTATCCTTCTGTGTCTATTAAAGTTTGAAAAGCTCTAGTCTATGGTACATACCAAGGGGCAGAATTATTGAGCAAGTAATTTTTTTACGAGATAAAGCTCAGTGTTTTTCCGAAGTTGTTTTGCCAGTGTATTACTGCCCACAGAGTTCCCATTGCCCCAGTACTGTCACTAACAAGGGTATTTGCAGGCTTTAAAATAGTGTAACATGAAAACATTTATATTTTGCCAATTATCAGTACCGTGTAAAAATGCTATCGCTATTTATCAATTTTCTATGCAGTCATCTTGTTAGCGAGGTTAAGCATCAATTACTTGTTGGCCATCAATACTTCTTCTTAAAAGCTTGTTTATAATCTTACTAATTTTTAAATTTTTTGATCCCTTATTGATCTTAAGGTGTTCATTGTGTATTCTACTACTCTTTCTTGTTTATAGGTATGGAAGATATTTTCACCCAGTTTATGGCTTGTGATTTTAATCTCTTTGAGGTTAACTGAAAGTTGTTGTTTTTAATATAGTCAAATTTATCAACCTTTTCTTAGTGGGTAGCAGGTGTTTTGTTGTTGTTGTGCTTAGCCAGTTTGGTTTCTCTAGGCATCTAGTCTTCCACGTTTTTGGAAGGAGAAGTCATAGTGAAGTTCTTATATCTAGACCTATAACCCCCTTTATAGCCTAGCTTATTATTTCCCAGCAGGAATGTACAAACAAGAAAAAAAACAGCTAAATGAGAAACAAAGATCGCTTATTACAGCCAGGCAGATCTAATTACCCATCCTGACAGTAAGATTCCAGAGAAGATGCAGTCTTACCTAGGAACCCAGTGAGAGGAGAAACACACACATACTTCAAAGCAGAAAGAATGACCAGCACGCGTTCACTAATCACAAGCAAACCGGCAATGCTAGAGAGACTAGATAGAGCCACTGTTCCTCCTTGACGGGACTAAGAAATCCACCATTAGCATAACCTGCTCAGTGAGTGTTTGGGACTGATCCCAATCAAATTTGCAGTGCCTGCCTCCACAGCTGGGGGTGAAAAAAAAGCCACAAATGCAATGTAATTAATATAAAATTCTCATGTTCCTTCACCTGTTGGCCAAAGTGAAAATGGTAAATTGACACAGACATTAGTAACCCTCTTCCCCCAATATATACATCTGTTTTCTTTTTTCTCTATGCATCCATTGTGCTGTGGTCAATTAAGAGTGAAACTAGTCTGATTCCCAGCTTCCTCTCCTGTGTATCCAGGGACCAGCAGTTTGGGCATTTAGTGCTCCCAGAAATCTCTGAAATGTATCTCAATAAAAATATTAATTTTGGGCGCTTGGGTGGCTCAGTGGGTTAAAGCCTCTGCCTTCGGCTCAGGTCATAATCCCAGAGTCCTGGGATCGAGCCCCGCATCGGGATCTCTGCTCGGCAGGATCCTGCTTCCTCCTCTCTCTCTGCCTGCTTCTCTGCCTACTTGTGATCTCTGTCTGTCAAATAAATAAATAAAATCTTTAAAAAATATATATATTATTTTTTTTCACTCAGACCATACCACACCATGGATCAAAAATTCACGCTTTATTCTAACCCCCATTGACATTAAGTTCAGATGTGTTATGCAGTATAGTTCACATGACATTACACAGGTTCAAATAACAAAATGACCTAAAGTATGACATAAGATGACAAGTATAACCAAATTTAAACAATAAAATTTATCCCTCCTGTTACCATACTTACCATTGTTTTTAAATCCTTCTCCCTTTGTAATAATGTAAATTCAAAAGAATTGCCATACAAATGTTTTTCTTCCACAATCTAGGATTTCCCTTGTCTCAGCTGGAGGAGTGACAAGGACAAAAGATAATATGACAGAAGTAGGACTGAAGGAATTAACATGCCTGGGCACTTTGTTATTTTGTCATTATGAGGACTTAAAGAAAAACTTATCGCTCATAATAAATATTCCCTTTATAACAATTTCTTTATTAAATGAGGTGCAAAATAAAACTTTAATCAAGGCATTGGCTATACATGAAACAAAAATAATGTAAGGTTTTGAAAATGGAGAGAAAAGAATGTGGCAAGATTTTGGTGAGGTTATCTTTGAAATAATCTATGTAGAAAAAAATATATTAAAAAACCACATTTTTAAAATTTAGAAATGTCCCTGTACTTCTATTTTTTCAAAAATATCATTTTCATTACGAATAGCAACTCCTCTAGAATTTTAATGAAAAGAAATTTTTAGGAGCGCCTGGGTGGCTCAGTCAGTTAAGCGTCTGCCTTTGGCTCAGGTCATGATCCCAGGGCCCTTCATCATCGATGGGGTCCTTTGCTCAATGGAAAACCTGCTTCTCCCTCTCCCTCTGCCTGCCACTCCGCCTGTTTGTGCTCTCTCTCTCTCTGTCAAATAAATAAATAAAATCTTTAAAAATAAATATGTAAATTTCTATAAAGTTTAGAAAAAATTAAGATGTAACCAAATTTTGACAATGTTTATGCATTATTTTTTACACTCTGAGTGATGCCTGTCTTTATCAACAGCATGGAGGTCTTAACATGTGGCCAACTGCCCCTGAATAGTGAGAACTAATTTGAAATACCTTTAATTTTTTCTTTGAAACCACAAACCTCTAGCTCCGCAATAAGTTGATATCCGCTTCTTGCTAAAGACCTAGAGAAAGGTAGATGTGTTATTTGTGAAAGAGATGAGAGCTCTGGAGGCAAATGCCCAAGGCAGTCTTCATTAAGGAAGAATTCATTTGACGAGTTTGAATAATTTAAAACAGCAGCTCTGTCTTGATCTATTTGGGGCTTGAATGCAGTAGTAGTGGGGTACATATTGATTTTATCTAATGGAAAATATTTAAAATTATTAATTCTTGGATTTAGCATTCAAAATACCCATGCTGCTCACTCTTGACTAATTATCCAGACACATGTAGCCTCTGTATCTTTATGCATACTCTTATTTCAGCCCAGAATGCCCTTATCCTTTATTCATCTGAAAAATGCCTTCAAAATTCTGTTCAGCTGCTACCTTTGTGCTGACTATTCTCCTATGACACTTAATGTAGGTCTCTAAAGTTGCATTTATAACTATGTGCTTTTCTTTATATCTTTTACTTAATTAGGAGTTCCTCAAGGATGAGGACTTTGATTTATTCATAGATCTTTGCCCAGTGCCTGGCACAAGTGCTCTTCTATGTGTGCACAGGAGAATAGACAAGGGATAAATGAATAAATGAATGAAAAGAAGAACAAAAATAGTATTTATTGATTCAAGCACATTTGAACACTGTGAATTTATAATTTGTCTAATCTCCCAATATTGCCCAGCAAATAAATTGCTTTAGGCATTATGATCTATGAGAAAAGCTAGTGTTTGGAGGCATTAAAGAGAAAAGAATTGAGTTTGTTGCTAAGCGACTATAAACATGAATGTTGTATATGTATATGAATGCTGTGTTAGAGATAAAAATATACTTTGCCAAGTCTAGAAATGAGGAACATAGACACAGACTTTGTAGCTAGATGTTCAAGTACTGGTTTTACAAGACATCTCTAGTTTTGGTAAATCCTTGACTCTTACTGAGCCTCAGCAACTTATCTATAAAATGGGAATAATCAAGTCTGCCCCTGCTCCCCACAGAAAAAACTGAGTATCTATCCAAATAAGGTATTAAATTCTGTATGGTCTGTGAAACTCTGCCATGTGGTTTGCAAAGGAGATACCCTTTTTTTTTTTTAATGTAGTATTCTTTACCAGACCCAATTTTCCAGATGCAGAGAGTTCAGACAAACAAGCTAAAAGGCCTCTTTATAAGAATATACTTCTTCTGGGTGCTCACCCAGCAAGAGAAATCACCAGAACATGGTTTGGGCTAGTTTTCTTGAGCTCAAACTTGTCAGTAGCTATGGCCTGTGCTTCCTCCCCCAGACCCAGATTAGTGGTGAGGTGTCTGTTGAAACTGGGGAAATTTATGAAATTATATTTAAGCCTAAAGGCAAATGCAGAAAATCTGTTAGGTTTTTTTGTTTTTTTGTTTTTTTGTGTGTTTTGGGGTCTGTTTTTTTTTTTTTTTTTTCTTTTTTTTATCTGACAACAGGAGAAAATGAAAAAAAATAAGGACTCTATTTACTCATACATGTTTTCAGAGCACATACGTATGTGCTGCCTGCTTTTGGAAGCCTTCCTACCTCACCCAGTTCCCTTTCTTAATTTTTCCTGAGCAGAATCACTCCATTCTCCATGCTCCCATAGATTGCTTAAACCTTGAATTTAAAATGCCACATGGCTTGGAATTATCTGTTTATGAATCTACCTCACTGCCTCTCTTCCTGCCAGCCTCCAACAAGGAAGATTCTTAGGAGGCTTATCTTCTCATTTTTGTATTACCAAGACCTGCCTAGCTCCACACCTAAGACTTAGTAGGGCCTCAAGAAATACTGACTCTTGAAAAATGATGCTGTTTTAAACTTTTCCTTTAGACCCATTAGTGTTAAGTATGCTCTGAAAGAGGCCAGGAAAAAAGAGGGCTTGAATACATGGCAGAGAATAGGGAAGTGTGAGAAAAGAAAAATCACTCAACTTTATTTTTCTGAAACTTTGATAATAATGGAAGACTGTATAGCTGCTTCAGCCTGGTGCTGAGCAAATGAGGATTTTTCATTTGAACCAGTGCTCCCTATTCGCATGGATGCATTTATGGAAGGGATATAAGAAAGAGCTGTTCCAACAAAGGCCATTATGGAGAAGGGTCCTAGGAGTCTGTTATTAAGCTTAATATCCTTGATGTTTTGGTATTGGAAGGAGTGGGCTGTAAAACAGATAGGAAACTTGTTTGTGAGAGAGAAATTGATTTTATTTATACAAAAGGCAGAAAAATCTCAGCCTCCGAAAGGAGAGGGAGAAAAAATGGGAACAATGTAAGAGCAGTGTGATGTCTTTGGAATGATGACATTATTTAAAGTACTCAAGATAGGGGTAAGGAGTTCAAACCCCTGAGCTGGAAGAAAATTAGGTAGTTCTAATCATCTGGCAATAAACTGGAGTTGTAATGAAATGTATATGAATAATTTTGTCTGTTAAATCTTAAATCCGTCCCCCCGCCCTTTTTAACAAATGTTGAACAAATGTCCTACTCCTATTCTCAATGTTACCCCATCGGGGTAAATAGAGGCAAGTCAAGAAGCAGTTAGGATGCAGTTGAAAAATAGGATATAGGCTGGAAGAATGCACAGCAGAACACAGAAGAGGCCTTCAGAAAATGGTTTTAGTAGGTCAGAGCGGTCTTTCTGAGTGAAGTGATTTCTAAGCAGAGACCTGAATGATGAGCTGAAGTTAGCCAGGGAAAAAGGAGACTAGTGGGAAAATGGAGTTTTTCTGACAGAAAGATTAAAGTCTGTCACTGCAGAGAACTAAGAAAAAGCATGATGCTTTCCAGGAACTGAAAGTGAGAAATTTGATACGGTTGGAAAAGTTACAGCAGTGTAGAATTTATCTCACAGGGCAACTGGGTGCCATTGAAGAACATAAGTGGAAAGTGAATTGATTTTATTTTGAAAGATCACCCTGGCTGTTACATGGTAGAAGAATTGGAGTGGGCACGAGGTTGAGAGCTACAAGGTGTGGCGTGTTCCACCAAGGGCAAATGGTGTTAATGGCCTAAACACGTACAGTAGTGAGAATAGAGAGATGTGTGTAAAGTCCAGGAATAATTTGGAGGTAGAACCAACAAAATGTAGTGATCGTTTAAAAGCTTTAAATTCAGAGAGGGGAAAAAGTCAACGATGACTGCAAGTTTCCTGTTGTAAACAAGTGGGTGGGTGGTTACTGCCTTTGTTTGAAATGGGGACCCCAAGGAAAAGTTCTGGTGTAGGGATTGTGGGGCTTAGATGATAAGGACTGAAAACCCACATAATTTTTCAACATTGTTTGCTGTGTCATACTTATTTACAGCTTAAATTTTTCCAAGGCTGTGAATGCTTCTAGTTCCAATTCAATTTAAAGGGTGTTTATTGATTTCTTGGACGTCAGTGAATTATCTCAGTGGATGTTCTAAGAATCCATAATGAACTTAGAGTGTGTAGAAGGCTACGGTATCCTATAGTTTTCCATAAGTGCAGGCAGAAAAAAAAAATTCTCAAGGTAATAGTGATAATGATTTTAAAAATTTGAGAATAGCTTGAGGAGTCCTATCTTGAACATTAGTGGAATGAAAAAACATCTTATTTCCCTGTTTTGGCAAAGAAAACCTTACGGGGATCTTCTGGAATGTCATTTGTAAGGATATAGAATGGAATGTTTAAACATTCTATGAAAGAGCAGAGAAAAGAAATGTCCACGAGGAACCATGACAATGAAAGTTCAGAAGTGGTATAAATGACTGCCTATGTGATTGGCAGCTCCAACAGAATGAACTCAGCTGTCTGTGAAGCTTTGCAAGTTACTACAATTGTAGATAAAAGCCTCCCTGATATTATCTTCCATGATTCGTATCCAGGCAAAGACACTAGATTTGTTTCATTTGTGAAAACAAAAGGCTGGTTTCAAAGGAAGCATCGCTGCCATTTGCAGATTTGGGAGGAGAACAACTCACTTTTTCCCTTAACAGGGAGAAATATTCAGCATTTTAATTTGTCTAGGGGAAGGGCTAAGCTGCTAATTGCCTTTACAATAGCAGGAGATACTGATTTGCACTATTAGTAGCCATTGCTGAATACTGATATTTTAAGAAACTTTTTGGCATTTCTTTTATAGTTAAGCAGAGATAAAAAGAATTCATTGCTATTTCAAATGAATTCACAATTAATATTATAATATAAAATAACAGGGGAAATAGAACAATTTTATGGCAAATATGTCTACGTAATTAGAGACTTGCAAACCTGTTCTTCCTTCAATGAGTATGTTCAACAAATGGCAAATGCTAAACACCATTATTTTGAAATTGAAAATATAATTGTATTTCTTTCAAAGAATAAAGCTTTCTAGACAAAGCATTTATGCATTTAATGCAGCACTAGAGCAACTGGCTAAAAGAATCACTTTAATCACTAAACCACTTCATTTGATCATTTTTAATAATTCATATTTTATCATACAATGAATGTCTATGTAGGAAAAATAGAAATAAAAAATGCATTTTTAAAAAGACAATGAGAAATAACTCTAATACCAATGATAATTGCTGTGAACATTTTTGTACACATTCTTATCTCTAGATAGAAAAAAGGAAAAACAATTAACTTACATACCTTGAGCATTTTCTCATTCAGAAATTATATTTGTCCTTCATTAATTATGACTGCATTAGGTTAAATTATGTAGATTAATCAAAATTATTTGAACTCTAATGACTGGGATTTTAAGTCATTTTAAATATGCTAAAAGCAATATAGCAATGAATATTTTGGAACTAAATCTGCATCCTTAGTCTAAAACATTAGAAGTTACAATGTTGAGATAAATGGTGAAATAAAAAAAATTGAGGGGCGCCTGGGTGGCTCAGTGGGTTGGGCCGCTGCCTTCGGCTCGGGTCATGATCTCAGGATCCTGGGATCGAGCCCCGCATCGGGCTCTCTGCTCAGCAGGGAGCCTGCTTCCTCCTCTCTCTCTGTCTGCCTCTCTGCCTGCTTGTGATCTCTCTCTGTCAAATAAATAAATAAAATCTTTAAAAAAAAAAATTGAGTTTTTTCATGATCTGACAACTTTCCTTATTCCTTATATCACCTTTTAGTTTACATTTATGTCTTGTAGTGTCTGCTCATTAATTTTCTACCTGGTACTTTAATTTGTTAGAAAGCCTTAGGGATTCTGAGCTGAATAATGTATAGATAATGGCTGTAAAAGAGCATATATGTATTAAGATGAATGACAGATATATTATAATACCAAAGGGCTGAATAGCATGGATGGTGGATAGGAGAAGGGATTGAGTGCCACCTGCATATGGAAACTACCAGGCACATCTAGAGATCTAATTGGTTAAATGAGCTCCTGCTGGATTTGGGATTAAAAGAACAGATTGTAGGGGCTCCTAGAATGGTTGGTGGTAGAAATATTTTAAATAAGAGGTACAGTTTGTGAAGTCAAGAGCCATAAACTTTTTTGGTTTTCTTTTAAAAGTGGCCGTTGCCTGGCCAGCCCATCAGGAAAACCAGAAAGCTTTGTCCACCCAAGCCCTGGGAGCCCATGCACTGGGATAATAACTGCTGTACTGTAACGAAGGATATTCTTGGCTCTCGTTTGTGAGACCACGGTTTAAATTTCCAATCATCAGTTGGGTTTATTTTACACACAGAACTTCAGAACTTCCCCTATTAAGCACCAAAGGAGTACAAAGTTACTCTATAGGTGGAACATTTTATTTAAGATGAGGTTATATTTAAAGGCTGCTTTTAGAATTCAGATTAGAATTTGGAGATCCTGGACAATTTCTTTTACCTAAGCAAACTTAATAAAACCACAGGTCCTTTTCAATATATTTGTAACATTAGTTTGAGAATGGTCAAATTTATTTTTAGATTGAAATTTCTTGGCAGAATTACAACTTGGCATTCAGTTGTTTAAAAATGTTAATGTCCCAATATTTATTACTAAAGGAAACTACAGTGAATGAAATTACTTCAAGTTAACAAAGTCATTCCCCCAGAATGGAATGTCTTTTTTTTTTTTTTCCATTTTATTTTATTTCTTTTCAGTGTACCAAAATTCATGGTTTGTGCACCACACCCAGTGCTCCATGCAATACGTGCCCTCCTTAATGACCACCGCCACGCTCACCCCCCCGCCACCCTCCTTCCCTCCAAAACCCTCAGTTTGTTTCTCAGAGACGGAATGGAACTTCTTGCTGCAAGGACTTTACGGTCTACCTAACTGGTAAGCCCCTGGGGCAAGAGTTTTAATTAGTTCAAGATATTGAAGTTATTTTCTGGTTTGATGTTATAAATGCCGTCCAGGCAAAAGTGTATAATCAGTAACTTCGTAAATCTATTGTTTTTAGCTACTAATAAATGAATATAAATTTAAATGCTTAAAAGATTTCTCTATAAAGAAATACATAAATATGTATCTCCAGCAAAGGATCCCTGATGGTGCCTGGCAGTCTCTGGTAGAGTGTCAGGACCCATACAAAAAGTTAAAGCCAAGGTTTGAGTGGAAATGGTACCATTTTAAAAAATAAAATATTGATGCAGGGTAACATTAGTTCAGTATGAAGAGACATTATAATACCACACCAAAAAAATTTAATATGGGTTTCCTAATTCCAAAGTAATATGTATTTACTGTAAAAATCTTAAAAATATATAAATATGGAAGATAATTGCTTTATAAGTAAATTAGGAGGAGGAACGTAAAGAAGAGGGTTAGGTGGGGCTTTTAGCTGTGTTTGTAATGGTTTATTTTTTAAAAAAGATATCTGAAGTTAATATGGTAAACTGTTTGCCTTTGTTACACCTAGACTTACAGGTACATAATTTAATTTCTCTTTTTTTTATATTTAAAATTTTTATATAAAAATATTTAAAACACCCATGAAGTCACTACATAGGATACTCATTCAGCATTTCAGTGCTTAGCCTTCCAGACTTTGTTATATGAATAAGCAAATACGTATTTTGTTATAAATGTAGAATTATATTTTTTATATTTTTCTTTGAATAATATACATTTCCACAGAAGATACAGTAAATGTTCTAGATTAATATATATTATTAACATTGTTCTGTTTTATTAGGCATTGTGGCTAGGTTTTGTTTTGTTTTTTTCCTGTGAAAGTTAATTTTTGCAATATTGGTTTAAGTGTTACCAAAATGTCTTACCAGAGTAGTAAGCACAAAATTACACTAGGAATGACCAATTTAAAAATCTTTGCTAACTTTGTAGGTGAGGAGTCTCTCATCATTTTCATATGAGATCATTTTCTTTTCTCAAATGTGGAGTTTATGTTTGATTTGCCCACAGTTTGAATGGAAACATTTTCTAATAGCAGTTTGTTTTAAGCAGGTATGATAAAACATGTGGGCATGGAAGTGACTGTCAGAAAGGAAGAAGTTTGTTGTACTCACAGATCCCTGGAAATAGGCACAACATGGAGGGATCAGTCAGGAGGCTGTGTATCTAAGAGCCTCTAATTGTGGTTTTCATGGGACAGAACAGGCAAGGCAGGTGAACAGTCCTAGGATTGGCTATTTTAATGTTTTCAGCAGGCTCTAGTATACAGGGACTGTCCCTTGTTATCTGGTACCTAGTCCTGGGGAGTAGGGTAAGTGGGTATTTAGGCCCTGGAGAACCATATAATAGTGTGAGGGCCCTATAGGAGATTTCCTGGTGGTGTGAGCTCTCTATCTGTTGGTTTACACTTGAAAGGCATGCTCCCTAGTAGGTTGTTTGCTATCTCCAGACATAAACTAATTCTGGAGGGATCAGTCCACTTAGGGTCAGCAAGGTCCCAGACATTAAAGCATCAAAATACAGAAAATAAAAGACATAGTTAATAGAAATTGGTTATTACATATGATGCTCTTAATGAATGAGTGGAAATGCATAATGCATGTGACGATGAAGGGAATCGGGCCAAAGATAACATGGTTGTGAAAATTAGTCATTTATTAGGCAGATGTTTTCTGAGCTCCTACCACATGCTAAGCATTCAGTCAGGCAAAATCAGGCACAGATCTCCTTTCACTTAACTTACACTCCTGAACCTAATTTTCAAATACATCATACTAATGTAGCTTTCTCATAGTTTATATTAACACAAAACGTTTCAAAATCAGAGTATTTAATATGCAGATGATATATCTATCATTATTTCATTACCTTCTGTGTATTCTGTATATCATAGTTTGTTTAGGCTTTCAGGCTTGCCTTACTCTTTAACAGAGATAATAGTATTGTATAATTTGATCATAATTTGAAGGAACTTTGGATAATTAGCAAGCTTTTTTTTTTTTGTAGTGACTATAAAATAATAAACATTTTAAGCTAGCATGAAAACGTGCTGGTACAGTTCAGTACTTACCACCCTCCTTTTGTAAGTCATGAAGTGTGTTGGCCAAATGGGATGTTTGAAATATCTCACTATTTGGAATGAAATTGCAGGGTCTCTTCTCTAATTCTTACACAGGCATATTTGACTGGAGATAGTGAAAATAAGGATTAAAATTTGCTGAGGACATGGGTAGAATTTTAGCTTTGAACTGTGTTCAGTTCATATACAGAAATAAGTATACACTTTAGTGACAATGGATTTTAAATGATTAGATTTTACCAAGGACTATTTTTTTTTTTTTTGGCCAATTACTGACTTAAATTCTGATTGCTGAGGAATGATGTGAGCACTTATTAGTGGTAAAAGTTTGTTGAGAGTCAAATTTTGGGACCTGAGCCTTCTTTCTCTGTGTACACCAGAGTTTCTCAGATTGATGACTTATTTCCCAATGGTTGGAAGGAATTTTTATGTTTAATCTACTGGAGGTTTATTGTTAGATAAAATATACTTTCAGTTGCAATAGATGCCTTGTAAACATATATTTCATGTTTATCACAAGAATATTTTGCAGGTACATTGGCCGATTATTATACGAACTGATTTTAAAACGAGCTCCCATTTCTGTCTTCAAATGATAGATGTGGAAGGCACTGGAATATTGTACGTGGCTTTAAGTAATAGAACTTGTTGAGACTTAAAACCAGCCAGCATATGTTATTCCCATTGTCCATCTCTTAGCAGATTTATTTCCATTGTCCCAACTGTCTAACTTGTTAGGAGACCAAATTTCCCTCATCCCCCATCTTCTATTTGCAACTCCACTAATCATCCTTGAACCCCTTCATTCCTTCTCAGCCTTCTTCATTGATGTAAGACACATAAATTCTTTAAATGCAGCACATGAAAATTATTTGGCTTTTAATGCTGTTTGGTGTTGTTTCATTAATGATTTCAACTTAATAAAATGGCTTTCCAATTCATTTCTTTTTTATTGTTCCTTGTGTCACCCAATATACCGTATTGATGTTGATGGTAAAATTGAATTTTTTTCAAGACTTCTCTTTCTTTTCTTCTTCCATAGCTGGAGAAAAAAATCAATACACCATCAAACTGAATTTAGATTCAAAATGAGTCCATTAAAGTCAGATTATTGCATCCATGAAACAGAAATAAATATGTGAATATAATTGGGTCTATTGCTTATCCTAAAATGATTAGTAGAAATAAATATAATAACCTCTTTAGAATGATCTCATGTTTAATAGCATTTAATAGTTCAAAAATACTTTCAAAAACACTATATTTTATCCTCAAAATAATCCATATGAGGCAGTCACAGAGTATCATTTTACTGTTATACATGTATATATACTTTACACACAAAGATACATGTATGCATATAAACACACATATATAAAATATATCATCTTATCTTGTTTTAGTCATACAGATAAAAATTCAGGTGACACACTTTTGAACTTACCCAAGTTCACAGATAAAAAGTGACCTATCCAAGGCTAAAGCCCAACATTCATATCTCCTGATCTAAACTTTGTTCTACTTTTTTAATAGGAAATACAGGCATGCACAGGAGAGGTGGGGGAGATCTACCACAATTCCAGCACTAAAATGTCCAGCTATTCCATAACTACATTTTTGAGTCCCACTATGCCAGGTACCATTCTGTTTTAGTAGGGAGAACTGCAATGAAAAAAAAGCAGATGAGCATCACTGACCTCATAAAGACTGCATTCTAAGAGGCTGGTATAAGTAGTTAAATTATGCAGTATTTGTGAAGTAGTAACAATGTGATGGAGAAAAATAAAGCCACAAAGTGGAGATTGAAGATGTGGGATATTGGATGAAATCAATCAGTAACAGGAATGTCTCATTGAGAAAGTAACATTTGAATGAAAACCTACATTACAAGCATTAGATACAGTATTCCAGACAAAGGTGTGACCGTCTTGCTTAAAGTACAGCAAGGAGACTGGTGGGGCTGTAGCAAGTACAAGAGCTGAGGAAGGTGAAGTCCACAAGTTGGGGGCGGGGGGAATAGAGGAAATAGGGACTGTGAGTGAATTGTATAGGACAAGGCAAGACTCTAGCATTTTCTCTGAGTGAAACTGAGCCATTTTAGAAGGTTTTGACCACAGGAGTGACATGATCTAACTTGGACTGGAGCAGATTACTCTGAATCTTGTATTGGGAATAGAATGTAGAGAGTTGGGGGTTGGGGGGGTGTTGGATAGTGGGACCAATTGGGGGCCTATTGCAATATTTCAAGTGATAGATGATCATAATGGTAACATGAGATGACATGAAATGATTGTATTTCAAATATATTTTGAAGATAGAGTCAAGAGGATTTGCAGGTAGACTGAATATGTATTGTAAGGGAAAGAAAAGAATCAGGATGACTCAGTTTTTGGCCTGCACAAATAGAAAGAGGAGTTACCATGAATTAGGCCAGAAAGGGTATGAGAGAAACAATTTTAGAAGGACGATCATGAGTTTAATTTTGGGCGCATTAAGTTTGAGATCAACTTCAGACATCCAGGTGGAAATATTGAAGAGGGTTTTGAAATATGAATCTAGGGTTCAGGAAAAAGTTCAGGCTGAAGATACCTATAAACTTGGGAGTCATCAATTTGCAGATGATTTTCAGGTCAGAACACTGGATGAGTTCACCAAGAGAGTAGGTATAGAGAAAATGAGATCTAATAAAGGTTGAGTACAAATGCAGTCCAGAGACACTAATAATAACCATTATCCACCTCTAAAAGATGGTTGAGTTATTAAGTTAGCACATAAAGGAGAAAAACTATATAGTAAATCTTGAAAATTTCCTAAATCACCCACAAATTCAGTGTACATGGCTTGGTTTATACCCGAAGTTGGCAAACTATGGCCATGGGACAAATCGAGCCTGCTGGCTTTTTGTTGTTGTTGTTTAGTTTCTTGTTTGTTTTTATGGCGTGTGAGCTAAGAATGTTTTTTCATTTCTAAATGACTGGGGGAAAAAAAATCAAAAGAATAATATTTTATGACATGAAAATTCTATGGAATTCATATTTCAGTATCCATAAATAAAGTTTTATTACAACATAGCCATGCTCATTTGTTGATGTATTATTTAGGGCTGCTTTAGTGCTACAGTAGCAGAGCTGGATATTGCAACAGAGACCATATGTCCCACAAAATCTAAAATATTTACTGTTTGGCTCTTTCCAGAAAAATATGACAACTCCTGGTTTATACAATTCTCTACATTTATATGTATGTAAAATGCATTATATAATTAAGAGTGTGTGTGTGTGTGTGTGTGTGTGTGTGTGTGTGTGTGTGTGTATAAGATATTTGGGACTTTTAAAGCTATTTAAAACTTTTTTTTTTTGGTTTTATTTTTATGGAACATGCATTTAATTTGCCCCTGTTAAGCTTGCAGAACCTTTACCATGTCTTGAGCATCTGCTGTGTTGCAAGTGCTTTGTAAATTTTTCACATTTGGTATTGATGAAGTTCTAGAACAGAGGTGAGGTTCGGTGGGGTGAGGTCCAGAGCCCATGACCCAGAAAGAATTCTTGAGACATCTTTGGTGCAAAATGGTGGCTTATTAAAGCACGGGGACAGGACCCAGGGGGCAGGAAGAGATGCTGCCCCGGGGATGTGAGGAGTGGTCTTTTATATACTTGTAAGTTGGGAGGGGGTTAGGGATGGCGTAAGTCTCTACGGAATTTTGGAAGCAAGGATTCTAGGACCTTGAGGGGCTAGCTATTGTCTGGGGAAAAGCTTATTCATTACCAGTAATAAAACCTTCACGTGAGACCCTTTAGATGTGTGTTAGTGGGCCATATGCTTGGGAATGGTTGTCCACACTATCTTGGAGGTTTTAGAGATAAAGTTTCCTAAAGGAATTGTTAAAGTAGACTTACAGGATCCTGAATGGGGGTACGGGGTTGGTCAGGCTAGGATTGTCCTTTGCCCTTAGCAAAGCCTTAAGGTGAAGGTCACTATGCCTGTTTTAAGGGCTTATCAGTAGGTAAGGAAATTTAATTATTCTTCTGCCTCTGTGTCCCACATCAGTATGACTTTGATACCCCCGTTTTACAGACAAGAAAGTTGAGGGTCAGAGAGATCAACAAAGATATCAGAATACAAAGTCAGTTTTAAGTCTGGGATTTCTTTTACTCTACCACAGTCCTAACACGTGGAACTGCATATATGGGGTATTAGCACCTGACATACTAATGCAGCTCCAGCAGGTCCTCTCAAAGAAGACATCAGAGATTTGGAGAATATTCAAAGTTGAGAGAAAGGCAAATAAAATGGCTTTTTTAGAAATACAATATTAGGGGCACCTGGGTGGCTTAGTGGGTTAAAGCCTCTGCCTTTGGCTGGGGTCATGGTCCTGGGGTCCTGGGATGGAGCCCTGCATCAGGCTCTCTGCTCAGCAGGGATCCTGCTTCCCCCTCTCTCTCTGCCTGCCTCTCTGCCTACTTGTGATCTCTGTCAAATAAATAAATAAAATCTTTAAAAAAAAATACTTTGGTCTTTATGCCTAGCCTATAAAATTTATGTCCAAAAAAATCAGTCAACAAAATACAGTCATGGCCTTCCCCAATGTGCCTTTTGTTGCATCTGTCAAAGGGTATTCTGACTTGAATGAGCCTTACGTATGATGAGATCCTGGAAGTTGTAGGTCATCTTGAATATGCTATCCCAAATCGTGGCTACGGCGCTGTGTGCAGTGGAGCCGGTTCAGTCACAATTACTGGTATGATTAGAAAAAGAGTACCGGAGATTTTGGGCTGCATTAAATGAGATAATTCTGAAAACATGTTTTTTAAAAATATGAGCTATTTGAACTTGGGAAGGTAGTGCTGTTACTGCTTTACTGGGCCTGATAGAACCCCTGAGAAGAACATTTTGCATTTTGAGAAGACATGATTCTGTCACTTACTATTTATAGACAGAATACTTCAGTGTTTTTGAGTGGTACCTCAATGGCTTGGAAATAGGAATATGGCTCCAAATATACATTATTTTCTCTCCCCTTTGTAAGTCTTATGACCCATGACTTGATAGACTATTTCTAAAGAAGGGTTTTATGCATCCTGTCTCTGTGATCTTTACAAATCCTTTATCAGGCAGTGACATTAACCTCCGTTCTAAAATCATCTGCTTTTAAAGCACAAAAGACTTTGTTTGCAAACTGCATAATTATATGGTGTAAATTTACAAAACTTAAAGCAAATTAACTCCTACAATACAGCGCACAAATAGAAGTTCCTGTTTGTTGTCTGGCCTGACAAAGACTTTTAACATGCCATTATGTTGCTGTTACTGTCATCCTTTTATCTTCAGACTAACAAATAACATTCTGACAGTGTTAAAGGACATCTGAATTTTTCTGCAGAAAACAGCCCTTGAGCTGACATCAATGCTTTCACAAAGGAATAAAATAAAACCGGCAAAGATATTAACTTGACATCATGGGGGAAAATTGTTAGAATGGATTTATATCCAGACCCATTATCCCATTTAATCTTTGCAAAAGCCATGTGTTGTAGGTATTACTGTCCTCATTCTTCATATGAAGAATCCAGCTCAAGATAGTTGGATAGTTGAATACTATGCCTGTAGCTACACAATTAAGAAATGGCAGAGGCAGAACTAAATCCAGGTTGTCTTACTCCATTTTTCATTCTCTTTCAAGGACATAGTCTTGCAAAACTAGCACCCACACATGAAATCCAAGTACTCTTATTTCTAAGGCATTCTCTTTATGCCATCAGCATTAGTCATTAACTACACAGACAAAAACTATATAATAAGCTGGAGAAAATTATAGAAAGGTATATTTTGACAACAGATGGAGGGATAAAGGAAGCAGGATAAATTTTGAGCTTGAGAAGTTACCTGGGATCAGGTGATGGGTGCCAGGACCATGAGAAGATGTGTTAAAGGCTCCAAGCATACTGTGGTTAAAAATATGGAAAGATAGACTCAGAACAATATGGGGTTATTGCTAAAAACAAACTCCATATACTGTACAACTTTGCTTCAAATTGGAAATGCTTGAAGGTTTACTATTTAGAGAATGAGGTCAAGAAGATTAGGAATTTCCATGAGCAACTTTTGTGTATCTCCTGAGATCAAAGAAACCTTAGATAAGTATACAATCACTGATCACTTGACTCCTAACAGTGCTATTGATTGATGTGATTTCTTCTAGCCTTTGTTACTCTTTCCCAAGACCTTAGTAAGTGGAAAGTACATAAAGAGTCCCCATGAGGTACCTGGATGGCTCAGTCGGTTAAGTGTCTGACTCTTGGTTTGGGCTCAAGTCATGATCTTCTGCGTCATGAGATGGAGCCCTATATTATGCTCCATGCTCAGCAAGGAGTCTGCTTCCAGATACTCTCCCTCTGCCCCTCCCCCTTCCTCTCTCTCTGTCTCTGTCACTCTCTCTCTTTTTCTCTCTCAAATACATAAATATTTTTCTCTCTCAAATACATAAATCTTTAAAAAAAAAAAAAAAAAAATCCCCGAACACCTGGAGCATGAGACAAATGGTCTTCTGAGATCAAGAACAACCCCAGGGAAAGAATTCAGCCTCCCCGAATTGTTCAACTTCCCATGTTCCCAGAGTTGAGAGTTTTCCCCTCACAAAGAAGTAGCCAGGCTCTAGGAAACCTGTTACTCAGTAGAATATTCTGCAATGATTAAACATGTTCGACAGTTTTACACTGTTCAAAAAGTAACTATAGCTGTATTGCCTATTGAGCACTTGAAAAGTACCTAGAATGATTAAGGAACTGCCTTTCACATTTTATTTTATCTTAAATAATGTGGATAGCACAGCTCCCGAGTACAGAGAGTAATGCCTGACCCAAAGCAAAGCCCTAAAATCAAATCACTTTTGAGACCTAGTGAGGAATGCAGTAATGGCATAAACTCCCAGTAATAATGGAAGTTCTCTCTCTGCTGGGATCGCCATTGACTCTGGGTGGAGATCCTCAGAGCTGGTAACTATTAACAGAGCCTCGGATGCAAATTCCCTTCTTCATTGAGAAGACTTTCAAGTTTCCACCTCTGGCCTTCCTGGCAGTTACTCCAGGAATCAGCAGAACCTTTTATCCATTGTTCTCAAAACAGTAAAAACTTAAGAAAACTTCCTTTGTATGTGCTCATCCTCTCCCTGTGCACCTCGTTCTCTGTCCAAAATCTCCACAAGAGCCTGTTTGTTCTTTCTCAGTGAATAATACTCATTCCACCCACGTTGGCAGAGTGGGAAGTAGAGAAATAGTCAAGAGACTGAGGCTCAAGCCCTGCTGAAGTCTTTATTGGCCTTGGTATTTGAAGAAGGAAGTCATCTAACTTCTTTCAGTCTCTGTATCCCCATCTGCAACAGCACAATAATATTTATCTTATAGACTCATTGAAGGGATTAGATGAGAAGACATGTATGACGGCGCTTTACAAAAACAAATGTTAGGGGAATGTCAAAAATTATAATTACTTTGTCAGTTGTCCATTCTTTCTTTGATAGACTTGCCCCTTCCCATTTCTGAAGTTTCACCCTCAATAGCACATATTCACAGCAGACATTATATTTTCCATTTTTAAATATAACACTGCATGCATTTACTGCCTGATGTATATATTTTCTCTTAGATTCTGATCAAATACCCATGTAACTGAGTTTCCAGAAATACTCTCAGAAAAAGATTTAATATGTCATTGTTGTAAATAACAATGAACTGTAGGTTCCGTGCTTCTCATTCTGGTGTGAAATTTCTGTCAACTGCTCCAAACCTGTTCATCTAGTATCCAGTTATTTTATGTAAAAATTATTTTAGGAATAAAATATCATTCAAAAAATTTGAAAGGTAAGGGAAATTTAATGTTTGAACATTAGAGTTTATTAGACATCATGACTTTTTATTGACTATTCATCAAATTTTAAAATAATAAGAGATTAATCCTGTCTCAGTATTTTAGTTTACATGCTTGGATTAAGAAAAATTCTGGATATTTTATTTTATGTTTATTTAATAGTTGCGTGTCTTCTTTTGTAAAGTCTATTTTGATTTTGCCCATTTACTTAACAGGGTCTCAGTATATTATCAGTTCATGGGAGCATATACTATATAAAAGAAATAACCCTTGATTTCTCATATCTGTTATAAACATAACATTTTATTCCCAATTTTTTTTCCCCTATTTTGGTAATGTACTTTGAGGGCATGACTTTTTAAATACTTATGTACTCAGGGGCGCCTGGGTGGCTCAGTGGGTTAAAGCCTCTGCCTTCGGCTCAGGTCATGATCTCAGGGTCCTGGGATCGAGCCCCACATGGGGCTCTCTGCTCAGCAGGGAGCCTGCTTCTTCCCCCTCTCTCTGCCTGCCTCTCTGCCTACTTGTGATCTCTCTCTATCAAATAAATAAATTAAATATTAAAAAATAAATAAATAAATAAATAAATACTTATGTACTCAGACCTGCATTTATTGTTCCTTGTAACTTTTTTCCATCTGTTCTGAACTTTGTAAATCTTTCATTCGCTAGTGGTTTCGCCAATTATTGTCAAATTTGTTCTCTAACTATCAATTGCTTATATATTTTGTTTGTTCTTACCTCGGTCTTTGCTCATAACATTGAAGCTAATACATTTACAAAGTTGTGTTGTCAGAAAAGAGGTCATAGTGTCAAGAGTCATGAAAGAAACATTCAGTCTTTTTGATTCTGCCCAACTAAAATGATGGACTGTGATTATAGCCATGGATTTCCCATGAAGTCCAAAGGGACTAGCCAAGTACTACAGTAGATACTTGGGGCATATGTGAGCTTATTTCATGTTAACTACAACCTTCAGAAATAGGTATTACTCTTAATCACAGAGGAAGCCACAAAGGCTCTGAGAGGCTAGATGCTAAAATCATATACCTAGACATTAGTGGACCTGGCTTCCTGATCCATATGCAGCTACTTTAGTCCATGTTTCCCTCCCAGAATACTTCTAAGACCACTTAACCTTACCAGGACTTTTCTTTTTATCAGGTACATTCATGTTAACAATGATTCAGAAATAGCTAATAATTACTGAGCCTTTCTGGGAAGCAGGTGCCCTGCTCAAGACTTGTCATGCTTTATCTTAATTTGGTATTGATCACGATACTATAGAGTTGTATCACATCCTTGTTTTAAAGATGGGAAAACAGAAGCTCAAGGTCACATAATTACCAAGTAGTAAGTATTTATAATCTTGGTTAGCCCTTCACTTCTATAGTCCTGTTTCAAATTTACTCTACCCTGTCTCATACTTTAAATGATTTCCCAGTGGTTTCGGAGTGGAATGAATTTGCTGCCCAAATAGGTTGTTGTTGTTGTTGTTTTAGCACATTTGCTTGATGAGGCACTTAATATATTCACTGCCAATTTAATAGTGTCAGTAGTGCTTCATAGTTTCACGGTGTTAAAAATTTGGTTTCCTTGTTTAAGTGTACTTTCTGTTATTCAGAATTGAGAGTTCAGAGAGAAGAAACACCCACACAAGTGAGGTTGCCTAGCATGTACTAGAGCTTCTTTGAAAAACAGGGTGCATTCCCTCCTGACAGGAGTGTTGACCCTGAAGTCTGCCATATTCATAACAAAGCCACAGAGTCTGTTTCATGTTTGGGCCTGGCCTGTCTCTGATGTGCTGTGAGTTGCTTTCCAACTGTGTGTCCCAGCAGGGGCATCTATTTGAGGAAGTCCCAATACCATTTTATACCAGACAGTAGGAAAGCCTTCACAAAGCAGTCCTTGACACTTTTATTCAGCAAGGTCCTGGAAATGCACTTGAATATGTGGCTCTCTGGAGTCTGCACATTATTCAGAGGTGAGCATTATGGATGAAAGAGTATAGTCAGAATCAAACAGAGCCTTTCCAGAACTTTCTAAAGGGTCATGGAAATGAAAAGCCTAGTGAATTCCTTCTAATAATTCTGCCTTTCTCTGTTTTTCACAAGATTTTTAGAAATGAATACTGTGATTTCAGGATCACCTCTGTTGCTGATTTATTACAATACTTTAAATATCAGAGTATCTCAAATTACCATAATATTTGAAAATACCATAATTCATGCTTGTTCTACTAATCAAATGCAATTTTAGAGAGAACCAAGAACGTTCACATGGGCAGTCATCAGTAAACAGGTTTGTATAATCCAAGGAGAGAACCATAAAGTAGGGATCAAAGGATCTCCATTTAATTATCATTAATAATCAGGCACAGGAATGAGGGAATGAGTCAGTGAATTTACCCTGTTATAGTTTCCTGTCCATGACATGTGGATAAAATACAACCGTCGTATCTTGCTTATGGAAACATCGCAAGGTTAATCTGAGTACCATGTAAAACAGTTTAAAGAAGTTTTAACAAAAGGGACTGACATGCAGGTTTTTCCTTAACCAAAGTATAGATGAACATAATAAACGTTTTTAATTATAAATATTTCCCTTAGAAGGTAGAAGAAATCAAACTCTTCTTCACATTAAATCGAGTTATTCACAAACAACACTGCTGTTAGATCCAAAATTAAAGCTATCACAAGCCAGTCTTTAAGATGTGGCTCACCATGGCTTAATTTACCATGAAATCATATTGGGAAAGGTCAGGGAACTGATATAAATCCAAACCCTAAGATGACACAGGTGCAAAGGAAGAAGCCAAGAGGGAGGGAAATGGGCATATCCAAAAGCTACAGTTAGGGAGATATCCAATTCCTATGTCTGTGGACACAGATAAGAGGTGGCCATCTAAGCCCTTAGTCAATGTAAAATGAATCCAGTGTTAAGTAACTTTGAGTCTTGCTCATGATTGCAGAGCATGGCAATGCTGGATGAGATGCAGAAGGACTGTATCAGTCACGTCTGCTGGAAGTATGAGGGCTTTGCTTATTAAAGTGGGTGCAGATCAAAAATAGATGTCCATTCTCCTAGGTGTTGCTAAGAGCAAGAGAGATTCAGTAACCTAGAGTATATGGGATTCAAGGACAAGAGAATAAAGCAGAAGCAACTGTATTATAAAAGCATTAATTCAGCCAATAGTAAGGGTGATTTTTATCTGTTCACTTCATTCAAAAAATATTCATGGAATCCCTACTATCCCTACTGCTTCTAGAAATATGGACTTAAAAGGTACAGCAGCCTTCATATTCTTGTATTCAAGTTAGGAGACATGTGTGTAGACAAGCAGACAGGAGTATTATGTAGCAGGGAGCACAAGGTGGTGGGGACCAGACAAAGGCTTACCAGAGATAACACTTGATTGAACACACTTGAATCCTATCTTAAATGACCAGTAGAAACTAGTAGTTCCACTTGAAGAAGAATATGACAGAGGAAATGTGTGTGTGTGTTATTAAGGTATGGATTGTTAAGAACAGTAAGTAGTTTATTACTGAAGATTAAGCTATGAATATGGGAGTGGGGTTGGAGCTGGAGGTGGGGAAGTTAGGGATGCGGATTTGAAGCTGAAGAGAAAGGAAGTTTATCGTTTCGTGTAGGTTCATGTATGCTGCATCTATAGCTCTAGTCTCTATCATGAAGAACATAGGGAGGCATTGAAGGACAGCAATGACTTAGCATGGTTTAGTTCTGATTCAGTCTAAGTATTAATGGCAAGGCCATGGAATATCTTTTGGAAACGGTGTCATAAACATGATTTCATTATTTTGAAAATTCTCAGATTAAATAAAGCTGAGGAAATGTGTGTTTGAAAACCCGAGTTAGCATTATAATATTCTTGCATGTTGTGGAAGTTTGCAGTTGTGAGCTTTTAGAGCTGAATTGAAAAAAAAGAAATTCAATAAAGTCCAGAGCTCTATTTTATGAGATCACTCAGTCACTAGTACACAAATAAATCTCTTATAAGATTGTATTGATCCATGCATCTCTATCACAAGGAAAAATATAGGTTCTAACCGTTTTGATCAATAAAGCAAGTAGTTCTATATAAGCATATAAAAAGGAAAAAGTATGATACATGTATTAATCAACCATAGATTATAAAAGCTTCACCATAGAGCTTGTTTTTCTTTGAGACAATTTACTAAATGCACCATCTCTCAGAAAGTCTAATTATTTTATGTGATTTTTTTTTCTACATTTCAGTTCTGTGAGGAACATTTTTTAATACTTTTTCAGTGCTGTTTGATAATAATACAAAGCTAGTTTCCATACCGCTCCCCTTTAGGGAGTATAGTCACACAGTTTTAATTGGTTGCAATCCTTGTAACAGGCTATGAAATAAATATCACTACCCGTTTTAATAAATTAACAAAGTGAAGCCCGAGGGGAAATAGAGATTCACCCGGTATCACTGTACTTGCCTTAGCCCCGTTTTTAAAGGTCAACCAGCCTTGCCTATGCTCTGATAACCAAGAAACTAAACCACAGACCTGCCATTGCATTTGGCCTTCTACAGCGCTACACAACCTGCTCCTATTGTGGGCCAGTTTCTCCCTCCCTAAAACTTGGCTTTGATTCTCAGGTAGATGAAACAGGTATTTACTTTTTAACATCTTCTAAAAAGTAAAATGCATACCCTTCCAATCAACAAATGCTGCTCTTTACTGAGCACTTCCTCATTATTATTAGACATAGTTCTAAGTGTTGTCCATGCGATATCTCATTTAAGACTTATAACCCACGAGGTAGGTCCTTTTATTTTTCTCAGTTTACAAATGAGAAATTTGAGGTAAAATAACTTCCTAAAGTCTGTGCTGTAGGAAGTGGTGGTGCGAAGCTTGAATTTAATCTGTGTCAGTCTGACTTGTTGGCTCATAACCTTGCCAACAATTCTTCTCCCTTTCCTTTCCATGGCCACTATTGTAAGAAATGATTCCCAATCTTATCAAAGTTCCTTTGGAGTACCTACTAGTATAGGAATCATCACTGTCTCCACTTGATCTCCTCCAGCTCTGCCTATGAAAGCTTATTTAGTTAGCCTCTTCTAGCATTCTGAGAACTTGGCAAGTCCAGTCTAACTGGGAGATCTTCTCTGAGGAGCATTCAGTTGGTCTTAGTAGTAGTATCTTACTAATCTCATTCTTCTGGTTCCCTGGCAACCCGAGTCTAACTTTGATTGACAATTACTCAGGAATGGAGAGCTGGCCTTTTTCTCTGATGACTGGGTAATTTTCTTTTAGAAAGTTATGGAATGATCATGAATTTTGCACTACTGCGATACCATTTCAAAGGTCAACTCAGCCATTTACTAGTTGTATGACTTTTGTTAAGTGATTTAAACTCTTTAAGCTTCATTTTATCATCTGAATAATAGGTATATAATGTATTTCTCATTGGGCTTCTTGCCAGTTCAAACTAAATAATGGATATAGAGGGCATTAGCATAATGCCTCCTATATAGTTAACATTCAGTAAACCTGTCTTGTTAAAATTCTTAACCCTATCTCTCCAGGCCAATTCTTTCTTCTGGAGTCCAGCTCCTTCATGTCTGGATTCTTCTACTTGCATGCTAGTGTTTCCATGCCTGGGATTTCCCATTTGTTTCTATGATACTGATTTTCTTCTTATCTGGATCTTTGCCATTAATCCTTCCCAGGCAAAAATTAGACTTAGTTGGAATTTAATAACAAACGTGTGATTCCCATCTTCTGTGGGCTGGTTTTGAACTTACAAACAACTTTTAAGCTTTAGTCCCCACTCACCTACAAGTAGAATCATGCACCCTAGGCTTGCATCCATACCCAGCTTCGCATCTTCCCTCTTCCCAAACTCAAGTGGTATTGCCAAAGACATATTTATAGCATACTAAGTATTTTCAAATTTGCAATCTCATTTGATTCATGCAATAAGTCAGTTGAGGAATTGTAACTGGTCAAATGAAGAAATGGAGACTTTCCTTTTAAAAATAACATTTAGTTGAACCATATGAAATTGCTGATATTTGAGCATTATTGGCCTATGCAAACAGTTTCTTATGATTCAATCTAATACTTACCTAAATATGTAACATATGAGTTCTTTTTCTTAAATAGTCTTGGTTCTTGAAATGCATCAAATGAGGTACATGTAAATGTCACTCTTCATTCTGACATTATGCTATTGGCCACACTGAAATGAGAGAAGCCATCTTTAAGCTTTCTCCTTTGGCACAAAGGGTGGGATTCTATGGGACAGATGCTGCCTTGACATCATCAACTGACACAACATGAAAGCTCCTCAGTTTCTTCCTTCTCTCTAGAACTCAAAAAGCTAAATTCCTGGTCATGCTTGGAAGGTGGCCTTGATCTTCTTACTGGTGTTACATCCATTGATTCTTCTTGAGTTATGTGTTCAGTAGAAGACTGGTAACCTTTTGTGGAAACTTATAAATCCAATATATCCCTCTTAGCACAATGACTGACACATTATAGCTGCTTAATAAATCTTGTTAACTGAATTGACAAATTGCCTGAAATAATTTATCAGGTACTACATAATGAATAGTATATGTATATTAAATGTTCATTTTTTTCTCTTTGAGAATAGTTGACACGCAATGTTACACTAGTTTCAGGTATACAACATAGTGATTCAGTAGGTTTATATATAATATTGTGCTCACCACAAGTGTAGCTACCTTTTGTCTCCATACATGGCTATTAGAATATTGTTGACTATATGCCTTATGCTGTCCTTTTATACCCCCTTAATTGATACATTCCATAAGTGGAAGGCTGTATGTCCCACTCCCCTTAACTCATTCTGCCCAATACCTACCTCCCTTCCCTCTGGCAGCCATCAATTTGTTCTCTGTATTTATAGGTTTAATTTTGCTTTTTGTTTGTTTATTCATTTTTTTTAAGATTTCACTTGTAAATAAAATCATGTGGTATTTGTCTTTCTTAGTCTGACTTATTTCACTTAGCACAGTATACTCTAGGTCTCCATGTTGTCTCAAATGATACAATCTTGTCCTTTTTATGACTGTGTAATATTCCATTGTGTGTGGTAATATATGTGTGTGTGTGCATGTATGCATGACATGCACACATGGCATCTTTATCTATTCATCTATTGATGGACACTTAGGTTGCTTGTCTCTAGTCTACTGTTAAAAATGGGAACAGAGGGACGCCTGGGTGGCTCAGTTGGTTAAGCAGCTGCCTTCGGCTCAGGTCATGATCCCAGCGTCCTGGGATCGAGTCCCACATCGGGCTCCTTGCTCATCAGGGAGCCTGCTTCTCCCTCTGCCTCTGCCTGCCATTCTGTCTGCCTGTGCTTGCTCTCTCTCTCTCTCTCTGACAAATAAATAAATAAAATCTTTAAAAAAGAAAAAATGGGAACAGAAAAAAAGGAACTTGAAAGTAAATGGTTTTTGAACTTTATTCATTGAGGTATCTTCCTATATGAAATCAACAATCTCATGTTACCCTTAGAACATCAATTTTTCTCAAAATAGATAAAATAACATACACCAATGAAACTGTGCCTTGGGCACTTAAAAGTGGTTAAGTGTTTTAATGATTCATAAGCACTACTCAAAAATATTGTTGAGAGACTCAGAATGCAAAGAATAATTATGATTATATTTGAATTAAGCTCAAAGCTTTTAACATGAAAGAGAAAGATAGTTGTTCTGTGAACACCCCTTCGCAGAAGTTGTTATCAAAGATGCATGAAAATGTACTACAAAAATACTGCTCTACCTTTAGTTTGCAGAAACCACCGGGTGCCTCTAAACTTCCTTTAAAAGATGTCATTCAAATGATTTCTAAAATCTTGTTGGTAAGTGTGGTGTTTGGTGAAGAAAGCAGAAGTTTTTAATCTGTCATTATCAAACCAATTTTAATGTATAAGATTTCACTATATATACTCCATATTGAGGTGAAACACCCTAAATAATTGTGTTTTATGGGGCTATAGTGTCCTTTGTATACATTTTTAATGTTCTAGCAGTAATGTGACCTTTCTACTGTTCTATGGGTAAAACAGTAAACGTTTTCCTCAAAATTTTATGAAAATTTTAAACATACAGCAAAGTTGACAGAACTTTACAAACAACTGTGTACTCAGCCATCTATATTCTCCTATTAACATCTTACTGTGTACTTCCTTTATCACCTACCTAACCTTTTACGTATTAATCCATTTTATTCTTAATGCATTTTAAAGCAAATTGCCAACATCAGTACACTTCCCATGAATACGTAAATATAATACTTTATGTAAATACTAAATACTTAAGTATTTAATACTTAATATTTAACATTAAATATTTAATACTTAAATACTTAAACAGCACTAAATACTTAAAGAGCACAGCTATAGTCAATATTTGTTTGGAGGGTTTTTTTTTTTTAGGTGAAACTTACATACAATGAAATAAAAATATCGTGCATATTTCTGAGTTTTGACAAATGTATACAACTGTGTAACACAAGACTTTATTCAAAATATCATACATTACCATCACTCCAGAAGATTGCCCTTTGCCCTTCACCTGTCAGTCCCATCCTTCCAAAGACAGCTGTAGTTCCAATGCAACTCTGATGTGTGGTCTAGAACTTCGTATTAATGGAATCCATTCCAAGAGTATGGACTCTTTTGTGTAAGGCCTCTTTGACTCTGCATTTTTTTAAGATTTATCTCTGATATTGCGTGCATTACTGGTCTTTTCTATCGCTAAGTAGAATGCCATTATATGAATATGCTACACTTTGTTTACCTAGTTAATTATCCTATTAATGAATGTCTAGGTATTTCCTGTTCAGTTTGGTTTCATTTTACTATTCTGAATCAATGCACTATGGACATTTATGACCAAGTATTCTTGTGAAAATCTGCTTTCATATAATTTCCCTAAATATTTAGAGGTAGAACTTCTGAGTCATAGGAGAGATACATGTTTAAGTTTTATGAGAAATAATCAGGTTATTTTATAATCCCACCAACAATATATGAAAGTGATGGTTGCTACATCTTCATAAAAATTAGATGTTATCAGTCTTCTTAATTTTTACCAATCTGGGGTATGTATGGTGGTATCTCCTTTTAATTTTCATTTCCCTGATAACTAATGATGTTGAGTAACTTTCGTGCACTTATTGGCCATTCGAATATCCTTACTTGAAATACCTCTGTACAAATACTTTCCAACTTTTAATAATTGAGTTGTCTTTTTATATTACTGACTTGTGGAGGACTTCATATATCTTTTGTATTAGTCCTTTGTCAGATATATTTTGCAAGTATTCTCTCTCTGTGATTTGCTTATTATTCATTTTAATAGTGTCTTTTGGTGAGCAGAATTTTGAAACTTTTGATATTTATTTTAAATGTATTTGATGTTTATTTTAAACTCTTGATGTTAACTTATCAGTGGTGATTTATGAGGTCCTAAGACTTCTTTGCCTACCTCCATGTCACAGCCATTTTCCTATGCTTACTTCTTTAAAAGCTTTATGGGCTTAGCTTTTATATTTAGGTCTGTGGCCAATCTTAGATTATTTTTTATGTGTAGTGAGGTAGGTAGTGAGGTAGGTTTGAGCATTTTGTTTTGTCTGTGCAGTTATTTCAGCACCAATTTTGAAAATATTTTCATTTCCTTATTGTGTTGCCTTGGCATCTTTGTTGAAAAGCAGATATCTATTTAAGTGTATGTTTATTTCTGGACTCCTCTTTTTGTTCCATTTATCTATATGTCAGTTCTTTTGCCTATAGTATACTACCTTGATTACTATAGCTTTACAGGTCTTGTAGTGAGATAGTATAAGTCTTTCAAATTGGTTCTTTTTCAAGATTGTGTTGGGTAATATAAGTCCTCTTATTCTAATAGACCATTTAAAAAGTAAATGCCTGTTTTACCCTATTGGGAGGCATAACAGGGCGTGGAAAAGAATATTCACTTTAATACTTTCTAAAATAACAACTCAGTTTTTGGTTTTCTTTAAATGTCTCCATGTCTGAACTTTTAACTTGAGTTTTATCATTAATGGGTTGGTCATCTCAAGAAAATGCAGGGTTTCAAATATTTCCAGAGAGGGTAGATATTCTTTGAAAGTTCCTAATAAGGAAAAAAAAAAAAAGTTCCTAATAAGATACATTTCAATTATTCAAACATAATTTAAAATTAAAGTGCATTTCAATTATTTAAACATGATTTAAAGCAATGAAATATGTAAAACTTCTCAGAGGTTGAAAGTAACATGATTTCTGTATAGAAATGGATACATGAGACTTCTGATTGCATGAATGTGCCCGTTCTTGAAATGTTCATGGGTATCTGGACTATTTCTTATTTATCCTATACTCTGGTAACCCCTAAAATGCCTGGTAGTTGTCTATGGACTTAATTTATCAGTGTGTTGTTTATTTTCATTGCTGAACCTGAAAGAAGATGCCATGTAATCTTCATGAAACTGGTGGGAGAACCATGGTTGTGAATGAGACATGTTTAATTCTGGCACCTATAGGTATTCAGTGTGTTTTCGTAGCTGCTGTTGATGAGGGCCCCAAATCTTTTAAACCTTCTTAACTACTACATACATTGAGAGGTTGGATGTCTGCTATTATTTTAGACAATGTGATTATTTTTTCTTTTTAGGCAAATGTAGTTTATCTTAAACCAAATGAGATGAGTTGCAACTCTGGTCGACATTGTTTAAAATTTGTCTTGAGGTAATGTTTCAGATGTTGGTGGCTAATACCTCAGAATGTATATTTTAGGGGCACCTCCGTGGCTCAGTTGTTAAGTGTCTGCCTTTGGCTCAGATCATGATCCCTGGGTCCTGGGATCAAGCTGGCATGGGGCTCCCTGTTCGGCGGGAAGACTGCTTCTCCCTCTCCCACTCCCCTTGCTTGTGTCCCTTCTCTATCTCTCTCTCTCTCTCTCTCTCTCTGTGTCAAATAAATAAATAAAATCTTAAAAAAAAAAAGAATGTATATTACATATTACATTGCCACTGCTTTAAAAAATCATCTACATGAAGCACAAACATAAAACGCATATCAGAAAAGTTTATTACAGAATTATGAAGCATCCATTTTCATTATTACTGATATCTGAGCTGATAACCCTAGAGTTTGTTTATAAACATAGTCATAAAATCTCAAAGCTTCCATAGGACTGCTTTTTGTTTAGGAGACTGCATAAAATAAGAACTTTCCTCAAGTAAAACTATCTAATAATGTTCTAGAACTTTAGACATTATGTTCTGAGATCAAATTGTTTTTGATAATGGATTGTGAGGTTACATTTTTCCTCTTGCTACCAGTCTAACAGAGGGGATTTAAGTTTCCTCATTAGTGGTAGGAGTCAGAGTCTTAGCACTGTTTCTTCCTGCCAATATCTTTAATTGCTGTTTGTTCTTACTGAGACCAAAATTTCTTGTTTGTCATCAGGTTCCCTTTGAAATTAAAATGGTTTCACACATCTCAATTTGACTTCATTTGGGTCTGCTATTGTTCACTATATTTCTACTAAACTCAATTTCTAATGATTTCTCTTTGATCACCGTTTTATTACTATTTGTGAGCAAAGCCTCTCAGAATTGGTTTAAAACCCTGTCTTGTCTGCTTTATTTTCAACAAAGGTATCTACAGATCTTCCCATTAGCTCTCCGTTATTCATCAAGTAAATTTAAATCTAAATGCTAGTAAGTAGATTTTTGTTAGCATTCTTTGGAATAAAACCTTGAAGAAATGTGCCTCCAGTGTATTATTCTGATTTTTAAAATTCAGACTCTAAAATCCTGTGTTTTCACTTAAGAGCCTGGGAATTGCCAGTTTTCAATTTGCTTAGGTGGGATTTTAGTTATGAGAAATGTAGACCCATGGAAAAGTGCTTTTTAATCAGTTCTTGAAATCAATATGGCAATAAAGCAATACATGAGAAATAAATTATTTAAAAAAAAAAAAACCTTATAAGATGACGACCATGGAGCATTCGAGCTGATTTCATATTTACGTGAGGTATTTTTTTTTTTTAAAGACTTTATTTATTTATTTGACAGAGAGAGAGATCACAAGTAGGCAGAGAGTCAGGCAGAGAGAGAGGGGGAAGCAGGCTCTCTGCTCAGCAGGGATGCTGAGGCAGATGCGGGGTCGATCCCAGGACCCTGAGATCATGACCTGAGCCGAAGGCAGCAGCTTAATCCACTGAGCCATCCAGGCGCCCCTAGGTGAGGTATTTTATCACTTACACTAAATTATTCTGTTTAGGAAACCCTATACAGCTTTTGGTAAAGAACCACTTTCCTCAATTTTCTATGTTAATATAGTCTACTTTAGACCAGTATTTCCCAAACCTGTCATTAATTTGCATTGTTTATTATTTTTTTGCCATATCCTGACCTATATTTATTTTTTAATTTAAATTGATCTCAAATCTCATCGCAATTCATCTGAGCCTTAAACTATGAAATTATAGATTGATGCACATTAAGTACATATTTAGCTACTAAGATTTAAATTGGTATCTACCATATCACCTAGAAATCATGTTTTCCACTAGTGACACAGGTATCTGTTTAAGAAAAAAACTTTTGGTTTCCTGTGTGACCTGTATAAATATGGATATTTGACAAGACCTGTTTCTATTAACCTGGGGTCGAATGAAAAGAAATAGAGGTGTGGAGACTCAGGCAGTATGTTCAAATTCTTTAGTTAGTTTAGTCATAGCAGGAGGCAATCATGAGGCTTTGTGTTGGTGGAGAAGAGTTGGAAAAAGACTTGACTTTGATATTCTCTATAACATGGAGCAAGCTACTCAAATCATCTGATCTTCCATGTTCTACACCTGTTACAGATCTACAGTTATTTGAACTGGCCAGTATTGGTCAGAGATAGCAGATCATTTGGTAGAGGTGATCAGGACATTCTCTAACACATGGATATCAGTCATGTTTGACATTCAGCTGGTGCAACGGTAGGACTAAATAGATACCATCAATCCTTTGGTGTATGCCTTACAGCAGACAAAAAATGGCAGGATTCAGCTCTGTTATGTTTATGGCTTTATAAGATAAACTACTGGCTAAGTGAGTACTAAATAAAATGAAACTGGTAATATTTTAACTTTCCTCATTTATTTGCCTCTAATGCTTTTGGTCTTTTATACTGTGGTTCTGACTTCACAGATTTTGAGTGTATCTGAGCTTTACATGGACTATGTATGCCCTTAAAACTATAAGTATTTCTGTAGAATGTGAACATTTTTGTATATTACCTAATAGAATTGCTTAATGGAATACCTCTTGAAATCATCTTATTTGCTTTGCCCTCATGGAGATAACATGGTGTACTAAACAGGTACACTGAAACCAAGAAGACTGCTCTTCCGAGCAGCAAGTTCTGTTACACATGGAAGAGGGATCCAGTATCTTGGATGTTATATTTCTTCCCTCTTACTTCTTCTAGTGAATCACTCATTTAGATAAGCCTGCTGTGTTTATCATAAAATGATTATTTTAAGTGAATTTTGGTATTTCCTAAGGAAGTTTTTTCTCTACTCTTCATTATGTGAACTCACAGTTGGTTACATTTTGTGGGATGCTTTGGTGAAAGAACACATTATTCTATGCCAATTCTAGGTGCAACCAGAAAACTGTGTTCACTTTTCTTTAAAATTTACAGTGTCTTATATATTAAAACAATATCTATGTTCAAAATCACTTCCCTTGACTTTCCCATGCAATTTAATAACTTACACCAACAATGGGAAACTTCATACAATACCACACAAAAGAATCTTAATTGGGGCTGTTCTGGTTTTGTTTGTCTGATTGCTTCTTTTTTCTTTTTTGCAACTAACATCTTACCATTTTTCAAAGTATGTCTTTATTTGCTGATTTGATTCACAAATTTGCAGGATCTTTGAACAGGTACTTGTCCATTCCCTCTGTGTGATTCCAATTTTTATACATCTAGCTTTACTACTCAGATACTTGCCAAGTGCAATCTCCAGCTCTTTTAGTCTATAAGAAGCTACACTAGAAGAGATGTGTGACCTGCATTCATCGTACTATGATTTTTTTTTTTTACCTCACTGAAATTCACTAAAAACAGAACCTATTTTCAGCCATTCCTTATTTCAATCTGCATTCCTTGCCTGAATCACTGTAATAAAATAGTACAAAACAAATTTTGATGGGCAATTTCATCACAGTCCATCTGTTCGGTTATGCTGTGTGGCAGAAACCTAGGCTTAGGTTAGATGCTGTCTAAGGCATCTCTCCTGCTGCTCATAGGACTGCCTTACTAAAGTGTGAAGAATCAAAACAACAAGGTATTTCATTTGCTTCTATCACTGTTGTTTGACTCCCTCCCTCCTGCCCCTTTACAGTGGGCCTACAGCAGCCATCATGTAGCTAGTGGCACCAGAGATGGGAGTTCAGATGGAGTTGGAACTAGGCCAGGTATCCTGCCAGAGGTGGTCATGAGGACAGAACATTGGTGGGATGAGTCCAAGCTGTACCCCACTAGGGAGAACAGATTCAGATGGTAGAGAGACCCATTATATACTCCAGGTTCAAACAAGAGGGATAACTAAAGTGAGGGTTCAGAGCCAAGAGTGAGCAGGTAGGCAGAGACCAGACCTACACTGGAGCTTGTCGTAGTCCAGCAAAGAGGACTGCTGCTGGGAGCCATTGTGCCCGGGACTGCCGTTTACCAAACGGAGGGCTCCTGAGATTGAAAGATCATGAAAATATTGACAACTACCTTGGTACTTGAAGGCTAAAACTAGGCCATGCTGAAACTTACGGCTTTCTCCTTACTTTTCTGGTAAAATTCCTCAGATCTCCTACTCAAAGGAAGGGAATCTGCTTGTGATTCATGGGTCACTTGTTCTTCCTCCAGAATGGCCTTGCACATTTTATTATATTTTATTTGAATGTAAATGCAATTACTGAGCAGTAAATAATGATTTTCCTTACCCATTGATTACTTAGTGCATGTTGATGCATTGATTTGTACAAGTCCAGCTTAAAATGGAGCAGATGGGTATGTAAAGGTTTATTCAAAATCAATGTGAATTAGATTGCTGCTCCCCAGTAAAATGGATTGTAAGTTAGAATGGCTATTTTCTTAAACCTAATGTGATAGAATGCTGTCTAAGGCAATCTGTTAAGGTGCACTGACTGAAAATGCAGCTCTTGATCTCAAAAATAAGCATTGCAAAAGATACTATGATTTAATGAGCTTAGATATAAATATCATATGAAGGGACCATATTGTGTCTCGGAAAATGTAGTTAATGAATTTTAGCAAATCTCTGGAAAAAAAACTTGGCAATAAATCTTGTAAAAAAGAAAGATAATCATATTCTTTTGAGTTATACAGTATTACATCGACTGCTTTTCTTCCTAGATTGGGTGTTTGCAAATATTCCCATATACATATGTTACAGTAGTTTAATCATTACTCTGAATGCAAGAGTGCTGACGGGATGGCTTCAGTTAAAGGAAAATCATTAACATTTATGTCCTCATTACTGCTGTTGCTTACAATGTAAAGAAAATGATAACCCATATACAGTTCGTTGGTTCTCTATTCAAGCTTGTTCTTCAACACAAAAACTGTCTAAACATTCATGTTCCTGATTATTAAGGGAATAGGCAATTCTTTGTCCAGCTCCTTTTCCTAGGTAGATCTTGGAGGTTTGGAAAGTCCAGGCAGGAGAGGAAGGTGTCAGAGACAGTACAAAAGATGGGTTTTATTCCAATACAGGGTACCACTTTGGCAGAAAACAAAACATATTCTAAAATGAATGTGGGCTTTTGGATTTCCAAAAAAAAAAACACTGGAAGTGTTGATCAGTGGGTTGTGCTTCTGATTCCTTGTCCATTTACAGAGTGGCAGATTTGCAACAGTGTACCTGCGTGTGGCTAGATGTCCCAAAGAAAGCCTGTTCTCATAAATGAGTTTACTCAATAATCTTTTATTGAGTATATAATTTGTACCAAGTAGTACACTGTGCACCAGGAATTTAAAGATACGTAAAGCAGACCTCCTGCTTTCAAGGAACTGTTGGGTGTGAGATCCTGATAACTATCAGGTAATGTAAGTCCTACGCAAGCTGTGTGAGTATGATGCTCCACGAACCCAGAGGAGAAAGGGTGAGATGACTCCATCCAAGGGCTGTTACGGCATTTGAGTTGGGTCGTAAAGATGAAATTTGGAGCATTGGGATAGCAGGGAGAAGATGGGATTGGTGAAAAAGCGGGGAATTCGGTAAAGCAAGAGAAATGAAAACATAGTACATAGTTTAGAAGAGTAGGTTATGTAAAGTAATTGGAGCAATGAGCAGTTGGTGGGGAAAGAAGATAGATCTTTAACAGACTATGTTTCCTGTGTATTTTTCAGACTAAAACACCTAAAAGAGCATCTTACTTATTTTTGTCAGATTATTTAAGTTTAGGGAGGATGTTATTGAGGAGAATGTGGTCAAAACTTCTGGATGTATCACTGAATGGGCATATTTGTAGGTCAACAGATAGAACAATGTATCTATACACCGTGTGTGTGTGTGTGTGTGTGTGTGTGTGTGTGTGTGTGTTATAAACAGTCCTTTCTAGTTCAGTGTGTGTGACCTGAATTATATTATAGTTCCAATTCTGACTCTGCCCAAATATGTTTCGGCTTAAGTTCTCAAACTTTCTGAAATGTAACTAGGTGGTCTTTAGTATTTCTTTTGGCTGTAATCTTCTTTAGGGTGACCATACAATTCTGTTGTTCAAAGCAAAATATAAGGAGTCAGACTGTCTTGGGTTCGAATCTTAGCTCTAATACTTACTAGCTGTGTAAGGTTTTTCATTTTGTTATAATACAGGGTATACTCTAATCCTGATTCCTCTTGCATAAAATTGAAGTGATTTATAAAATTTAATATAATTTAATAATAATTTAAAAATAGTGCCTACCTCACAAAACTGCCTTCAGATTAAATGTAAAATGCTTACTTAGCCCATTTTCTGTCATGTAATGAGGTGCTTAACAGATGCTACTGATTAGTATTATACTATATTGATTAGTAAAATAGCAATGTCCACTCAATTTCTTAGCCTTTGAATGTAGAAAATCAGCCTTTGTATTAACATTATTCATCTTGACCTTGGGCAGTGACTTCTAATCCTTGAATTTTAGTTCTAGCTTTTCTAGGACTTAATGGTTTCTCTTCTAGTACTCCCCTAAGGCCTGATTTATTTTTAGAAAACTAATTAGACCCATTTCTTAAGGTAACTCTTCCTTGACTGCCAAACTTGATTTAGTTTATTCATAGTTCTGAGTAAGAAATGCCACCACTATTCAGCCCAGTCACAGGGAATTGACACTGACTGGGCTATCACTGTAGAAATAGGAGATAAGGGGTAAGGTAAGCAGGCTGGATATGTAAAGACCTGGGTGGCCACAGAAAAAAAGATGGCACTCTATTATTATTGCATAAACATAGGCAATAAGAATCAGAAAGCTCCTTAGAAGTTTCTACTCTAGTACTCAGAAAATCCCTCCCATCAAGAAGTGAGTCCAGTTTTCCACCTCTTGAATCTAGACTGGTCTTATAATTTGCCTTTGTGGCCTAACTGACATAAGGAAAGTTCTGAGCCTGGGACTGAAGAGGACTGTGCACCTCATTCCTCTGTCTTGGAAGAGAGAAGGCCTGCCATGTGAGCAAGCCAATTCTAGCTTATCGAAAGGTAAGAGATACATGGAGAGAGGTTTCACTTCATCGCAGCCTTCCCACCTGAAATCATCATAAACAAGCCAGCCCCTATCAGTTCAGCAGCTCTTCCCAAATGGAACATACCTCAATATCATAAAAGCCGTCTACAAGAAGCCCACAGCGAGTATCATTCTCAATGAGGAAAAACTGAGAGCTTCCCTCCTAAGGTCAGGAACACGGAAAGGATGTCCACTATCACCACTGTCGTTCAATGTAGTACTAGGAGTCCTAGCCTTAGCAATAAGACAACAAAAAGAAATAAAAGGCATCTGAATCGTCAAAGAAGTCAAACTCTCATTCTTTGCAGATGACATGATATTCTGTGTGGAAAACCCAAAAGACTCCACCCCAAAATTGCTAAAACTCATACAGGAATTCAACAAAGTGTTAGGATATAAAATCAATGCACAGAAATCAGTTGCATTTCTATACACCAACAGCAGGAGAGAAGAAAGAGAAATTAAGGAGTGGATCCCATTTACAATTGCGTAAAAACCATAAGATACCTAGGAATAACCTAATCAAAGATGTAAACAATTTGTATTCAGCAAAGGATAGAATGCTCATGAAAGAAATGGAGGAACACACAGAGAAATGGAAAAACATTCCATGCTCTTGGATTGGAAGACCAAATGCAAGATGAAACTTAAACCAGAAGAGAAGAGAAAAAAGCCCAAACTGATGGCCTGTAAGAGTTGTGAGCCAAATAACGGACTGTCATTTTAGACACTGTGTGGGGTGGTTTGTCCTGTAGCAGAAGTTAACTGCTATCCTTAGCAATGTAGGAATCACCTCTAAAGTATCTCCTACAAGCTTTTGCGTTAAAGAAAAGATTCCAGCTTTCATTTTCTCCATATTTATTTTCATGACTGAGGAGACTCTGTGGGCTCAATAATTAGTTTAGATCAACCTTTAAAGTCTTTAAAATATTAAACACATTAATTGAATTTTCACCATAACAGAATTAAGTCACAAATAAAATTCATGGTCTGTTTTTGAGGTACTGAATTTCATTATGCATCTTTTAAATTGTCAAGAATTTTTTTTTTTTATTTCTAATTTACTTGAACCTAGTGATATTTTCTAGGCTTAAGTGCATCTAATACTTGCATTTTGTTGTTTTTTTTCTTACCCAATGTAACTGATGTCTGAGATTTGCTGAAGTTTTCTGAATCCAGTTTTGATTTTTGTTAACTCTCTCTAGCACTGTTACACCTTAGCTGTGTCAAAAACCCAATAGGCTTGGTGAGGCAGATGTGTGCCGGTCCTACCAGCTCACCCCAGTTTGAAAGACGACTCTTTCATCATTCCTGTCTTCCCGTTATGGCTTAGATGTTCTCAAACTTTGGCTTGCCTCCAGTCTTCTCAGAGCAGCACTCTGAATTATGCCTATGGCATTTGTTTTATCTTTTTTTGGGTAAATGTCCTGATCATTTATTCTACGGCTTTCTGTGATGGACCTAGTGAGGATTCTGCCAGCCATAGTTATCTCTATCAATCCATCAGCTAATTGCACGACCTTTTCTTAAAAATTCAATTTTGCTGCAATCACTGTTCTGCACACTCTGACCCATTATAGTAATGAAAGAAAATTAAAGCACACTCCAAAATATGAAAAAAAGCAAAGAGCAGCAAGATGAAATGAAATGGTTATGTCTATAGCCTGAAATTTAAATGTGGGCAAATTCTTTGTCTGGAGGGAGTTTTTATGTGAAGCTCTTTTAGAATAAATATAAAAGATAAAGACTAGAGTTAAATAGAAGTGTTGAATTGACTCCCCAGACCTGTGCCTTCCACATCATGTTTATGCAATTGTGTTTTTAAGTCAATGTCTTTATTCATCTGAAAATGTCACCCAAGTGCTTTATCCCAGCTACAAAGGAATCACTTTCAGTACTGCTCAGTGGGTTGGCATAAAAGTTTTAATCTCTTTATAGTCATCAGATGAAACTAACTAAAGGGAGGGGTATCTAAAAAATGAAACAGTCTCAATCATTTACCTTTCAATAATTATTTTTTGATGTTAAGAGCATTTAAAATCCATCATCCTTCACCTACAGATTGCAAAAGCCAAAAGTCACACAGGTTATTTACTGACTGGAATACAAAGAAAAGTATCTTATATTGAGCAGAGATGAGAGACTGTTGTCTCTCCCATAGAATTCAAATTATCCCAGAATACTTATTTGTAGGCAAGTGATATTGCACTGAGAGACAAAGAAATAATTTCCAACTCTTACAATTATGGAAATTTGTAATTTTATCTCATGGAGTTAAAATAGAAACAATTTTTAATTAACATATTCTGGGAACCTCATAATGCAACCTCTTGTTGGCAAGAACACATTTAACCTAACTTTATAAAGCATTAACATATTGTTCAATATTACTTCTCCTATGGGAAATCAGCAAAATTTGATGATTACAGAGGAGTGGCCTTGAAGATTGAAGGGTGAACATATCATTTCTAGGGACTCCTATCAAGACTCTGAAAATGTTGTGATAGCAATTAGAAAGTACAGCAAATTAATATCATTAGACCATTTTGGGCCCAGTAAAATTTTATCTTACCTAAATGGTGTATTTTAGAAATTAAATTTTAACCCATCTTTTAAGACTTAAGTATTGTTATACTATGCATGTACGTTTTTATATTTTGCATAACAATTTGTGTGTGTGTGTGTGTGTGTGTGTATACTTATATTTTCTGCAAAATTATAATTGCCATTTTAATACCTCCTGGATAATCTAGTTCAATAACTTACTCAGCACGTGAGAAATGGAATCCACTTAGCTGGGGTGGTTTTCGCAGTCTTCTCTACTGCTTTATTCTTTTTGAGTGGCTCTATTTGCTCATTTTTTCCCATTCACCAAGTACCTTCATCAAGTCTATCTACAGCAGGCTCTGGGGATAAAAAGTAGGCATGTTCTTCTAATCCAGTCAGTTGTTAGATATAAATATTTTTATGAACATTGTTCCCAACTGTAACCTTAAGTTTAAACAAACCAGAAAAACACAACTATACCACCAGTAAAGAATAGAAAGAATATATTTGTTCAGTTTTTTAAATCCCAATATTTAAAAAAAAATTAAAAATCAACCCTAAAGAATGTGACATTTATATTACACAAGTTCCACAGTCTCATTTGTGCATTATTTTAATGATTCATACCAAAATTGCTTGAAAGAGTAAGTTTTCCCAATAAAGTTAAGATTCAGTTTATAGAAGCATATTTATTCCATAAAGTAATGTGGGTTGCTATGATGTAGTCATCCTATGAATGGACCCAGATTTGCCATTTTGAGTAAAACAAGGAAATGCTTCTCTACTGGTTTTATTTAGAGCAAGTAGAAACAGCCATAGGCTTAGGATTCCATTGCCTACATTCTTTCCTGTTAGATATTCAATAAATGTAATTAGATTGATTGACTGACTAAACAGTCTTATTTACTTCATAGAAGGAACTATCACTATAAAAGGAAATCCCCCTTGATAACCAAATCTTCTGAAGGATATCTTCAATGCAAAGAGTAATGAGTATTTCTCTCCAGAGAAAACTGACCTAATACCAGCTTGGTGAAGAGACCTAGCCCTGTGTCCATTAGTGCAAAGTCAATGCTATTGATAATCATCTAATGCTTTTATGCTTTTCAGTAGAGTACTTAAGAAATAAATATTATTGATGAGAACTAAAGGCTGTTAATGTGTTCCTGTAATTAATCTTAATTAATAATACATTAAATATTTTCCTGATTGTGTGCACATACATCATTTAACATTGACTTATGCCAAAGCCATTAGGAAAGATTTAGTGGCATATCATAGCCAGGGCTATTCTTTTATTTATTTTTCTCCTCCCTTCTCAGAAAATGCACCAGTTACCAATAATGATATTGTCATTGATATTAGTGCCCTCGTTTCCAATCAGATACTACATTTGAAACAATTATGAGGTTCCTGTCTCCTTGCAAGAAAAAAGTTTTCAAAATTGTCTTTGTCTCATGTATATAGTTTAGAAAAATAAATATGTATATATACATACATAAACACAATAATGCCTATATATAAATATGTGTATACCTCTATATAAATATGAATATAAATAGAAATGTATGTATGTCTATGTGTATATATATGTGTGGATGTAAGAGACCTCTCTTTTGAACTAATAAGATAACAAATGCAATGAGTTAAACTGCTTAATCAAGTTCATATCTCCAAACCAGCATTAATTTCCAAAATGTGTTACATTCTGTCAAGACTTCTGAGTAGTGTTAATCAGGTGAAAATTAATTGGATGAAAGTGAGGGTGATCTCTCAAGGAACTGGGCAGGAATTGGCATACAATAGGAAGAATCTTCTCTGTGAAATAAATAGAGACTGTGGCGGAATTGAGCAATAATTAACATACGAAAGAGGTCACCAGGGAGGAGGAAAGGAGGAAATAGTTAACACAGAAGAAGCATGTCCCAGTTTGAAGTCACGTGGTCTTATAGGAGTCAATTCCAAGATGTCACTAAAGGTGCAGGAATCCCAATAAACTGGGTCAAGCATTGAAAGTAAGTGTATGTGGACTGATGAGACTGTACTATGAGTGATGTAAATCAAGAGATGCCATGCAGTACTCTTTCCCTTATGCCTAGTTGGACAGGAGAAGGAATTTCATTGCTACTATCTTGTGGCTTCATTTGTTTTGGTATCCTGGGCACTGTGATATCATTCTTAAAACTAGGCTACCCATAAGCAAATTATGTATTCTAATAGAGCCCAAAATTGATTTGATCTATGACATAATAGAATTTGTTGACTGTATCCAAAAATATAGTAGTTAAGAGCACAGATCAGAAATGCCTACCTTTAGATCCAGATTCTATCAATTATTAGTTAATGGTACATTGAGAAGGTAGTATTGCCTCTGTTATCTTCAGTGTCTTTTTATAGAAGATGGAGAAAAAAATTTATCTCAAGTTACTGTGCACATAAGATTTTACCACAGAGCTTAGAATGTATTAAAATCTCAATAAATGGTTGTTATTAGTGATGTAACCCTCTGAGTTATGCCAAGGTTTCAAAGATCACCATTAAAAATACAAGTTAAGATTAAAGAAAAGAAGATTGAATCCTAAAAGAATAGGAGAAAATAATGTGTTGCAAATCAAAGAGAAACATAAGCATGTAATGATGGAGTTCGAAGGCAATAAAACTGAGAAGTAAACTTTTCCTTTTTTAATTAAAATTGCTGTAATGGGATAGAAATAGAATCTGCTTTATAGTGTGGAAAGTTCCTGGTTATAAGACAACTGTGCTATAAAGCATGAATGAAGAGATAGAACACAAATGACCTAAGCCAGATCATTCTGACTGGCAGGGAACAAAAGAATAAGGCAAAATTTTTATGACCTTGTCAATTTCTCTATTGATAACGCAAGAATGGGAAAGGTAGAGATATCTAAAAGCATTTTCAGATGACAAGCAGGGATAAAAATTGTCCAAAGTAGAATAATAATGGAACTAAGACAGAATAAAAACATTTGTCATGGGAAATGGGAATGCTGGGGGGAAAATAGAAACTCAAGAGGAAGGTATAATAATTTATGATAATAGAGATTCTCAATATTTTCTGATTTGTGGTTGAAAAATGAGTAGTGCTGGGTTTTAAAGAATCAGTAGGCCAGTAATATAGGTAGGAAAGATTGGGTTTCAGTAAAAAATGAATTTTGAAATGTGGGGTTTTTTTTCCCCTTGGAATAAACTATTTGTATATGTCTCCAATGAATTCATTTTGATTAAAAGAAAGTTCAATAGATAATACATTGGATAAAAATGTGAAAAAAATATTTCTGGTCCTGATAAAAAAGGACCATCTCACAGATTTGCTACTATAACTTTATAATGAAAAGTCCATAGTAGTATTTTTCTGATATTTTTACTGTGAGTTTGTTCCCATACAGATTAGACAATGCATAGATCAGTATTGCTCAGACAAAGCTGGCTACAACATAGAAATCCCCACCAACATTGAGATAATAGCAGAGCCCTCTCTGGGAGAGTTGGCCCACCAGCTGCAGATCAGTTTTTCTCTGAAAGAACCATAGCTGCTTCTTGGGATGAAGGCAGTTCTTCTACAGAGGATATTCAATCAAATGTCTCCCTAATACTACCTTGTTTCTATTTTACTTGTAGAGTAAATCTTACTGGATTGTAACTTTGGAGGACTTGACTAATGGGAGGCAGGGAGTTGGGTTGAGTTGGCCTAGAGAGCCAGAGCTCTGGAGTCAGGCCTGTCATTGACTCTGATTTCTACCATTATCTTATCGGATGCCTCATGGTTAGTTCATTTTTCTGAGCCTTGGTTTTCCTATTCCTAAAATGGTGTATAACACTTGCATCAAATAGTTATGGGAACAGGGCCTGGGAGAGAAAATACTCAATAAACGTTGACTATTGTAATTATTACCTCAGTGGAACATCCCAGAAAATTCTCTACAACTTTGTAGTGGCATGTAAGGTATGGTGACAGTAAGGTGCTACTGAGGCATCATTCTCTTTAACTTCCTTCACAAGTCTGAGCTCACTGGTTTTAGAACATAGTTCATCAAGTGAAGGTTCCATTATATTCTAGAATCATAAGCATCTGGTAGAGACTTCAAGGGGCCACCAAGTTTATTTTCTTGTAGATTGTACTTAATTTATCCGAGACAAAGTTTCCCTTGGGGAACTTTTAAAGCCAGAGACAAAATTTCTTTCAGATGACATTGTGCCTAGTTGTATCTAAAGGGACTTTGAGCATGACACCACTGAGAGAGTAGAGATTTTTCAACAGACTGGGCTAAACCCTGCTTACTTTGTAACTTTGGCTAAGGTTCACTTAGATGAGCTTCAGTTTTCTTAAATGAAATGAAATCATAATCCATATGGGTTTTGTGAAAATTGTTTAAGAAATAGTACAATGCCCATGCAGAACTTCTAGCCAGTCACTGCCATGTCTCAGGAGAGGAGGAAAATCAAAGACCTCTGTTTAATCAATGCCTGTTTGCCACTTCTGTATCGCTACCTCATATAACTCCTTCAAACCACTTAAACACTTCTCAGATCGTGTAGTTTGTCTTCTTTTGCAGAAATCCTTTGGGCTTTATTAAATTTTCTTATGAGTTCTAGGTATTTATTCATTCAACCAGCATCCATTAACCTACTACTACATCCTAGGCCCTGTTCTAAATGCTAGAGGTACTACAATGAACAGGACACACACAGTTCCAGCTCTCACAGAGCTTAAATTTAGTAGGGTAGATAAATAATTTACAAGAAAAAAGACAATTTCAAAGACAAAGTGCTGTGAAGAAAATAAAATAGGGTATGAGCAACTGGAGGAGATGGCTGCTTTATATTAAGTGATTCAGAAACGTCTCCCAAAGTGTCATCCGAAGAAGTGACTAGGTGCAACAAGGTAAGAAAGAGAATGGTCAAGGCAGAAGACATAGTGCAAAACCATAAGACCAGGATGGGCTTGATGTTTCTGAGGAAAAGAAAGAAAAACTGTATTAGTCTCCTCAGCCTGGCATGACAGAATACTACAGACTCTGAGGCTTAAATACCAGAAATCTATTTTGTCACTGCTCTGGAGGCTGAGTCATCCAAGATAAAGGTGTCCGTGAGATAGGATTTATGCTGAGACCTCTTCTCTTGGCTTGTGAGTGGTCAGTATCTCACTGGGTGCTCCCAGGACCTCTTCTTTGTGGGTGTGTGGAGATCTCTCTTTTTCTCTTTTTGCCTCTTCCTATATGGCCACTGATCCTATTGGATTAGGGACCCACACTTATCACCTTATTTAACCTTAATTACATCCTAAGGGCCCTAGCTTCAGATAGAGTCCTATCGAGAGTTAGAGTTTCAACGTATAAAAGTAGGGGAGAAGGATGAGGGGTACATATCAGTCCATAGAAGCTACTAAGGCATAATTAGAGAGGGAGTGATTGTTACAAGATATATATAGATGGTCAAGTAGAGAGGCACGAAATCATGCAGGGCTCTAGACTATTCTAAGGAGTTTGATTTTATTCTAGGTGTTAGGAACTCATTAGAGGGTTTATAAAGCATATTACAATTTGACTTAGGGGCGTCTGGGTGGCTCAGCAGGTTAAGCCTCTGCCTTTGGCTCAGGTCATGATCTCAGGGTCCTGGGATCGAGCCCTGCATCGGGCTCTCTGCTCAGCAGGGAGCCTGCTTCCCCCTCCCTCTCTGCCTGCCTCTCTGCCTACTTGTGATCTCTGTGTGTCAAATAAATAAAATCTTTAAATAAAATTTTGACTTAGGTTTTCAAATAAATTACTATGGTGGCTCTTTGGGGTGTTGAATATAAAGAGGAAAATGTATAAGCAAAGAAACCAGTTTGAAGGCTACTTTTACAGTCAAAAGGGGAACTCAGGGTAGTTTTACTGGGATAGTGGTAAGCAGGATGTCATAATGATCCAAATTTGTATGTATGGGGCACCCAGGTGGCTCAGTGGGTTAAGCTGCTGCCTTCAGCTCAGGTCATGATCTCAGGGTCCTGGGATCGAGTCCCGCATTGGGCTCTCTGCTCGACAGGGAGCCTGCTTCCTTCTCTCTCTCTGCCTGCCTCTCTGTCTACTTGTGATCTCTCTCTGTCAAATAAATAAAATCTTTAAAAAATAAATAAATAAATAAATAAATTTGTATGTATCATAGAGTCAACAGGGTTTGCTAATAGACTGAATAGAGGGGAGTGGTAAGAGAAATAGAAGTAGCTATCTTAATTTTAGCTATGAGCTGCTGAGTTGTTGGAGGTGCCATTTGCTAAGATGGAGAAAATTGGTGGGGGGGGGGGCGGTTTGGGGTGACTCAATAACTGAGAGTCCAACTGTTGGTTTTGGCTCAGGTCATGATCGCAGTGTCCTGGGATTGAGCCCTGAGTTGGGTTTCATGCTCAGTGCAGCATCTGCTTGTCCTTCTCCTTCTCCCTCTGCTCGTCCCCTCACTCATAATCCCTCTCAAATAAAATCTTAAAAAAAAAATAAAATAAAATGGAGAAATTTGGAAGAGAGCAGCTTCAGGTTGAGTAAAGTTGAATCCAGAGCTTTTTCTGTTTTGTTTTCATTTTTTTGGACTTGGTGAGGTGCCCTCCTAGATACTCAAATACAGGTGTCAAATAGGCAGTTGAATTGGAGTTGTCTGGAGTTGTCAGGATTAGTGTTAACAGTTTGAGACTCAGCTGTGTGTAGATAGCATTTAAACCCCTTAGACTAAATGAGATTCCCCAAAGGAAAATTTTAGATTAAAACAAAGCATCTCAGAATGGAACCTCGGGGTGTAACATTTCAAAGCCCTGCAAGACAGGAGGCACCACAGATAATCTAGAGTGGCTGTTGAGATAGAAAAACCCAGAAGACTGTGGTGGTGTGAAAGCTGAGAAAAATTAATATGGCAGGAAAGGAATAGTCACTTGCATGAGATGCTGCTGAGAATGGAAGATGAGGACAAAATGTGACTGTTTTATCTGGTTGGGTGGAAGTGACTGGTGACCTCACTTAGCAGGGTTTCTACTGGTGTTGAACACCAGTGTCCCACCTAGAATTGACAGGAGCCAACTAGAGTAGATTGAAAACAGAATGGGAGGTGTGGAATTGCAAACAGAAAGCAGTGTCTTTCAACCCTGGATTCATCTTAGAATCACCTACGGAACTTGGGAAATTCCCAGTGAAATTCCCAGTGTTTAATCCTACACCAGTCTAATCTCAAAATCAGTTAAACCTGAGCCTCTGGGAGGGAGGGCGGGAGGGTATAGAGGATAGAGCTTAGCAGTGTTATTAGAGCTTGGAGTATTTTAAGAGTTCCTCGAGTAATTCTAATATGCTGCCAGCATTGAGAATCACTTTTATAGTCTGATGTTTCCTTCCAGAAGTTGTATGTATGAAAGAAGGTAACAGTGTGGCAACAAAAATGTCTGCGGTTGTTATTGTCATTGTAGTTTTAACTGTGTTTTGTTTTTTTTTTAATCAGAAATACTAAAGGGTATTTATGCACTAATGAGAAGGATCTAGTAGAGAGGGAGAAGTTAATGATTAAGGCTAAGATAAACAATATAGCAAGAAGAAAGGAGGAGGCCAGAGGGACAGAATACCGTATAATTTCAGTTATCTTATGTTAGCAGAAGTAGACATTTTTACTTTCTACCACTGGAGGAATTCATTTTGCCTGACTTGCAGCTGTGATCTGATCATGAGTGGAGAAAAGATACAATGATCCTTAGATTGAAAACACGAGTTAATGTTCTTTCTGTTTAGAGAGAGAGCACATGTGTAGGGGGAGGCAAAGGGAGAGAGACTCAAGCAGGCTCCACTCTCAGCACACCCCTCCCCGCCGCCTCCTCAACACACATCTTGATCTCACAACCCTGGGTTCATGACCTGAGCTGAAATCAAGAGTGGGAAGCTCGGGGCCCCTGGGTAGCTCAGTGGGTTAGGCCTCTGTCTTCTGCTCGTCATGATCCCATGGTGCTGGGATCGAGCCCCACATCGGGCTCTCTGCTCAGCAAGAAGCCTGCTTCCCCCCTCTCTCTGCCTGCCTCTGCCTACTTGTGATCTCTCTCTCTGTCAAATAAATAAATAAAAATCTTAAAAAAAAAAAAAAAAGAGTGGGATGCTCGACTGACTGAGCTACCCAGGTGCCCCAAAGGAAACTTGTTTTCAAAAGCAATTTTATGGGCACCTGGGTGGCTCAGTAATTAAGCATCTGCCTTCGGCTCAGGTCATGAGCCCAGGGTCCTGGGATTGAGCCCCGATGGTGCTCCCTGCTCAGCGGGAAGCCTGCTTCCCCCTCTCACTTCCCCTACTTGTGTTCCCTCGCTGTGTTTCTCTCTGTCAAATAAATAAATAAAAATCTTTTAAAAAATCTTAGAAAACTGCCCCAATTTTTAATCTTTTATTTTCTTAATAATTAGAAAAGACAGTCCTCATAACATGTTAGTGCTTTAGTTAAAATTTTATTTCCCACAGAAACATTAATCTTTTGGGGTCGTGATTAAAAGCTTTGAGAATGACATGTCTAGAAATACTTACCTATATATATATACCCATATTTACTTAGAATGAACAATTTATTCAATACAGAGCTTTTCTAAGTTTAAGGGAGCAGGTTTGTAAGTGCCTACACCTGGCATAGACAAATACAGTAAGAAAATGGAACTCTATTGCTTAAGATAATATTCAACACATTATTATAACAGAAAGGAAGAGATGTTTTCATCAAGATTAGAGTGTATAGAAGGCTACTTTTTGGTGAATAGTTCAAACGTCTTTGAAAAGATTCTAAAGTTAAATTGCTTTATAAAAAACAAAAAAGCCTTTTTTTAGATTGCAAGAAAGTTGCTTGGATTTACACAAAATGAATGTGTAAACTTACACATCCATTCAAAATTCAGAACTTAAAAAAATCGTCAAATTGAGTAAGATTTTACTTCACACTAACTTTATCTATAGAGAAGACTAGAATTTGCTCAAACTAATAGTCCAGTGGTCCTCAAGATCTTAGGATGTGGAAAAATACACTATTTCCTCTGCTTTGCTGATTTATTTGTGTGGTTGTAAATTTTCCCTAGCAACCAGAGGCAAAAGAAAACAGATTTTTGGTCCCTGGAGCCCTATTAAGAAAAAGGCTTATGGGTTATTACAAAATTCATGCAAATATTTATGCACAAGTGTATTTTTCACACTGTTACTTATAATATTTTACAGGGATAAGATCTATCAACAGGAGGGACTGAGTAAATGATGGTATATCAAACAGATTATCATGTACCCATTAAAATATTTATAAAGTGTTTTTCATCAGGAAATTGCTTAGGAATTACAATAAAATATTTTTAAAAACCCCAAATGTAAAATGTGGTATATTTTTCAGTTAGATGAAAAATACATAGAATATAAATATTGAAAAGAAATGTGGTAAAATTAACTTTTGCTTATTTCTGGATAGTGAGGGTTGTATGTGATTTTTACATTTTTCTTCCTTTTCTGTATATTTGAAAAGGAAGAAAATTATATATTTGCTTTTTGTAGTAAGCATATATTTGTCTATATTTTTAAAAAATATGCCTTTTATAGATGAACTCAAATAATCAGAATGTTATAAAACTCCATATATATATTTTTTATTTTTCAGTACATTAAAATAAGTTAAAAATGGACTTGGTCTTATATTTAATCAGATAAATCTATCTATAGATATCTATAGATAGATAGATATAAATGTTTTTTAAAGAACATTTTTAAAGGATACTATTACTAGGAATTAAGGTAGGCTAAATTAAATAACGGCTTTAAAATTCAAAATATTTTATAAGCATTTTATGCCAAAGTCAATTAGAGTCATAAAAACATTTTGAAAAATGAATAATATGCAAAAAGAATTTCTCATTTTGTAATAAAGCTTCAGCACTTGTAATTTATTACCAGATGCTGATGCTGAGACTGAGACATCTGGCATAATATATGAGGAAACACACTAATTAAAAAGAAAAAAGGAAAAGAAGCATTGAACTTAGCTGTTTTAGTCATCCCAGTAAATACAGGAATGACATGAGAAAATTGAAGCCATACTACATGTATGTCCTCAAAATTTAAGTTGAGAGTTGAGGGGCACCTGGGTGGCTCAGTGGGTTAAGCAACTGACTCTTGATTTTGGCTCAGGTCATGATCTAAGGGTATAGGATCGAGCCCCCCAGTATCAGGCTCTGCACTCAGTGCTCAGTCTGCTTGAGGTTCTCTCTCTCCCTCTCTCTCTGCCCCTCCCCCCAGCTCATACACTCTCTAAACACATACGTACATACATATATACATGCATACATTAAATAAATAAATAAAATCTTTAAAAACATTTTTAAATTTTTTTAAAGATTTTATTTATTTATTTGACAGAGATCACAAATAGGCAGAGAGGCAGGCAGTGGGGTGGGAAGCAGGCTCCCTGCTGAGTAGAGAGCCCAACGAGGGGCTCCATCCCAGGACCCTGAGATCATGACCTGAGCCAAAGGCAGAGGCTTAACCCACTGAGCCCCCCAGGCTCCCCTAAAACATTTTTTAAAATAAAAATAAATTGAGACTTGAATTTGAATGATACCAGGATTTTTCTATACCTTTCCTCGATTTTGTCTGTCCATATCTCTAATAATTCTAAACCTTAAATGTAATTTTCAGATCATCTAGTCCAACCACCTGAGAAGAAAAACAATGTGCAAAAAATACATATTCTCTGTTGAAGATCACAAAGACAATATGGATAGACCAAAGAACTTCATCACTGGATGAGGATAAAAACCATACCTGCTCTTAAAATAAATGAACATCTCATGTACATTTAAAAAATTTAATTAACAAAAAATTACTTTATCTTACAAACTAGCTAAGTCAAAAACACAAAATCTGTTTTGATCGCAGAATGATTACAAGTGCTTTTCCATCACGGGCACAAATGTTACCTTGACCTTGTGATTACAGTTTACATGTGTTACAGGAATACTGCATTCAGGACTTCTAACGATTTTTCAGTGGAGTGTGAGTAATAACACAGATACTCATAGCTCTGTAGGTTTTATGTGTCTTGTTTTGTTTGTTTAGGTGGAGTTCACACATCCGAGTGCTATTTTTGGTCTTGTGAGTTGTAAGGCTAGTGTTGTGTTCAAATACGTGATAACCCCTCAAAGCCTTTTGTGAGTTTCTCCTTGACACTTGTCAACTGAAGCAGTTCACCGACTATAACAGGGTATTTCCTTTACTTCTGGCCTTCTCTGGTTTTCTGTTTCTTTCTCTCTTGGTTCGTGTGCAGTACGGAAATAGAGGCTTGACTGGGATACGAAACCCTCCATTTTGCAAATTGGAAAATTATTTAATTGCATCGCTGTAAGCTATTGAGAGACATGATGAATTTCCAGTATTCAGGAAACATAATTCAGATATTTTATCCAGATCTCTGCCTGTTGAAGAAAGAGTGCTTACATACTACTAACCTAGAGAAGTCGTTGTAGCTGTTGTTTTTCAAATCTTAATTAAGTATATTGCTTTTTTGTCCTTAAAAGCATATGGGAGATGGTTAAATGAGTTTTCAATGAAATGTGAGCTGATGACTCTTGCTTAGTACAAGGAAAACTGATGAGCAGTTAGAGCAGTTAGGAGCCATTACCACAGATAAAGCTCTAAATTAAGGCTTAACTATAAACTTCAAAATTGAGTAACAAAAGGAGCAGGAACCATTAACTAATTGTGATGCAATTCAGTGGAAAGTAGGTAGTGTTGATTTCAAGCACCCTGGCTGTAGGAGCAGAGGTTGCCATTTTACATAATGGTTTCATTAGTTTGACTTGTAAACACATGGAAAAACATTTAAGAGCCCCATTTAGAATTAAAGAAAAGTGTAGGTTTCCTGCCAAAGTGTTAATTCCATATTGCGATTTGAGCTGACAAAAATACCCAGCTTATGCTGTACAGTGAAATACTCCAAACCCAGATATTTTAACTATCCCAGACATTTTAACTATTAGTTTTGAATACCTTTCTAAGAGACAAAGAGCTAAACAACCAATCTAATAGACTAATAGTGATTTAATTCAGCTTAATAATTACATCTGATCAATTATTTAGAATGCAATCATTTATTCCTTGGACAGTCAAGTGTAAGAACAATCTATAGATGTCCTCAGAGATAGTAGGACTCTGGTAAGAAGACAGAGGTCACCAGCCTGATAGAGGAAGACGGAGACCATTCCCAAGGACTGAGAGAAATAGCCAAGCCGTGCATTTGAGCATCATTCCTCAGGAGAAACCCTGAGCCATTTTCTCCCTCACCCCAGTGGAGCCCAATTCAGAAGGTCCTTTGTTCATCGGCGTCAAGAGCCATAATGTAAGGAAACAGGTAGCCTAAGGAATTTATCACTGAGGGAGGGCAATAAGAGCTTGGACACTAATGCAGGAAGACAAACCAGACTACAGCCACCAAGAGCCGGGCTTTGGGAATCAGTCGATTTGTTTATTCTTCCTTTCTCCTTCACCTCATGGGGGTCAAAACAACTTGACTTTGATAATGCGATTTTCAAACCACTTACAAAGCAGGTAAATTGTGGTCTTTCTGATATGCTCTTAGGAGAGCAAGTGTTTCCCCCCGCCCCCAAAGCCCCACTCCAAACCCCAGCTATTTCCAGCTCCTCTTTCATCAGAAATAGCAAATAACAACCACAAGCTTTTGAAGCAGTTTGAATTTTAAAAGGGAAAGGCTTCCATCTACTGGATTCTTTGAGTAATAAAGACTCCCTGAGTCCACAGTAGATTTTCTTTTGCTGTTGGCAGTGCAGAACCCAGCATGTCCACTAAGAGGTTTCATAATTCATTTTTTTAAAAGATTTTATTTATTTATTTGACAGAGATCACAAGTAGGCAGAGAGGCAGGCAGAGGAGAGAGGAGGAAGCAGGTTCCCCGCTGAGCAGAGAGCCCGATGTGATGATGCGGGGATCTATCCCAGGACTCTGGGATCATGACCTGAGCCGAAGGCAGAGGCTTTAACCCACTGAGCCACCCAGGTGCCCCAAGTTTCATAATTCATTTAATCTGCATTTCATTTTAAGACTCTAGTGGTTAATGAATACATTCAGATATTACAAAACATAACCCCCTCCCCCTTTATGTTACACTAGGGAGTCAATAGAAATACATGACTTGCCTTTTCCTTTAAAAAAAAAAAATGATATGAAACAGTAATATACCCAGCAAAAAAGTTCTAGTAATAAAGTCCATAATGACAGTAACTTTAACTTGGAATATCAAGCTGATTGAAAGTAATGGAATGTTTTGTTTTATTTATACAAATAGAGACCTTACTTTTCTTCTTTTCTAAAAATTGACTTTTCACCAACAAATCCCATCTCCAGTTAGAACGCCCCTAGTTTGAGTTCAGCTTATGTTTCTTAATGACCTATCTTCTTGCTGATTTGTTGCATTACGCAGAAGATAGCAGGGGTCCTTTTGGGGAGCATACTTTGAACTACGCTAGAGGCTGTATATGCAATTTGAGAAAAGTCATGTAATACTCCTTTTCTATCGTCTTTCACCACTAAGTCAATACAAAAAGGTAAATATCTATCGCCCATCAGCAGGTTGGATTTTTTAAAAGAACATTAGAAATTAAAGCTTTTATTTAAAACAAATTCAGTCAGTAGAATGCAGATGGGCATGCAGCATTTTTAGGTGTCTATCTCATACTGAACTCTCTTGAATTTGTAATCCCAATTCATGTCAAAATCATAGTGACTATCTTTTACACCAAATGAAAATGAATTAGAAGTTATGGGTTAATGTCTGTGTATAACTATGGTAGATATCTGGCAAATAAGATAAAATTTAAAAATCATGACAAAAATTCTTTTTACTGAGAACTCATGGATATTTAGGACACTATTATCTCTACGTTTCCAGTCCCATAAGACTTGAAGATATAAAGCAGAAAGATGTTGATTTGTCTCCTAAACTACAACAAACACCTAAAGGTTCGCAGGTGCGTTCCCCATGACTTCAAATTCCTTCCTTTACAAATTAGTGAATATATAATTCCACATCTATAAAAGAATTTGTCTTGCTAGAACAGAATTCATTATTGAATTCTGTTGAATGAAACAGTGTTGCCATAAACCTCATTTTGAATACTGTTAGCATCAGAACTCGGAATACACTAGAATGTTACAATCTACCCAGTTGAGATATGACCTTATGATTGTATCTAAAGAGCTTCCTAAAATAGGATTTTTGAAGATTGGGAAATGATTTGCTGAGAGTAGTAGATACTCTAGTTTAGATTTAAATATATATAATAGTTTAGTAAGTATATTCGACAAATACCAACTTACAATGATGTGATAGTAATTCTCTTTAGTAAGGACCTATTTTAGTCCTGTGGTTTCCTCTTTTTGAATTGTCTAGGTTCTGTTCGTTATCTTTTTTATGGCTAACCTTTATCACATATCTATAACCCATGCTAATTGACACAGAGAACTTTTTAGTTTTGCATCAGAAATCTCCTGCCATTTGAGAGGCAGTCAAGCAGAAATTAGCTTTTCCTTTGCACTTTATTCCCTAACAAACTCAAGCCCAGACATTCTAAATTTAGCAAGAAATAAAGAATCACTCTGCGGCTTTAGTCTATGCATTAACCTTTAGTTACTTAAGAGAGAATTTACAAGGGAAACAAAAATGAAAAGTTACATAGAATTAGTTGATCTGACCAAAAAGGAATAATTTTGTTTACTTGACAAACATTTATTATTTCATATGTGCCATCATTCTTCTAGGTCCTGGGGATCTAGAAGCGTATAAAATAGGCAAAAATCTTCCTTATCTTCCTGGAGCTTACCTAATAGTAGGAAGACAGTAAATATGATAAATAATTAAATAGTATGTTTGATGATGATAGTAGCTAAAAAGATTAGTAGGTCATGAAAGAGGACTGGGCCAGAGTCGCTGTGCCATTTTAGATAGGGTAGTCAGGAAAGGCCTCCTGGAGAAAGTTTAGTGATTTAAGCATACGTGGCACTGTGGCTTATTGGTGAAAAAGCTCGGGGGTCTTTGAGGACATAGTTTTTATCTAGGTTACCCTGACCTACCTCCTTGTGACCCCATGATCTGGGAGTACCCTTAAGCCTTAGTAGACTCCTCAAATTTCAGACCCCCTGACAGTCCAGGGAACTGTCTCAGGGAAACCCAGTTCTCTATAAAGGAATCCCATCCCAATACACTGCATTTAAAAATTAAAACCCCATTTAAGAAGTTCACAGGGATCATAGCAGAAGGTTGCTCTGCTATACTTACTCCATGTTCACATTAAGAATTGTTTGTCACAAATGTTACTAAAACCTCCTGGTTGACTACCTTGTGAATGATCTGAGATGCACTTTTGTGCTTCTTCTCTTGATATAATGAAGCAGTGTATAATGACTATTTTATGTTAGGGAGAATGACTTTTCCCAAACCACCTTCTCATAGGAAAAGCCTGAACTCTAAGAAACTTCTGTCAAAACCATTATTCCACCTCTGTTGTAGATGCCTTGTCTAAAATAGTTTACACTTGCATAAAAATTGAATTTTATTTTGTCTGAGTGAAGCAATGCAGAGGTCAGGTTGGCTGCAACAATTTCTTATATTATAAAATTATGCATTAAAAATTCTATCTTATAAAGTAAAAAAAAATTTTCCCTTGGATTAACCATTGATCTGCACCATTTTGTCATGATGTTTCTGCTTTGGCGTGCATAATTAAGAAACTACTGTCTGGGGGCACCTGGGTGGCTCAGTTGGTTAAGCGTCTGCCTTCAGCTCAGGTCGTGATCCTGGGGTCTTGGAATCAGGCCTCACATCCGGCTCCCTGCTCAGCGGAAAGCCTGCTTCTCCCTCTCGTTCTGGCCCATCTCTCCGCCCACCCCCGCTTGTGCACTCTCTCTCTCTCAAATAAATAAATAAATAAAATCTTTTTTTTTCAAATAAATAAAATCTTTAAAAAAAGAGAAACTACTGTCTACACCTAAAATTTGGTAAACTGTAACTTTAAAAAAATGTTTAAGACACAGTCACAGGAAAATTTCTCATTATACTATAAAAATGAAATCATAAAAATAGCATTTCAGAGAACATATAATAGGTGACTGGAAATACATAATGTCTGCTTAATAAATGATACCTAACTCTTTTTAAAGTAGAAAAGAAAGCCACATCAGCAACTATTTTTTTCTTAAAGCCAAATTTTATGTCTTTAGCCCATTTTGGTAGGACAGTTGGAAATTTGGTTATTTATGTATAATAATACATATTTCATATGGGCTATGAATTACATTCTAATGAAATAAACTCACCATGTAAAATGCCATGAAGCTTTCTCTCCTTTTTTAAGAAAGCCTTAAGTTGAATTTTTATTAACAAGGTTTGTTAAAATGTTCTTAACTTTTTGGTAATGTTACTATTGACCTTATTTAAGAATAGAGACCTTGGCTATGAAGCTATAAGTAAAAATTAAAATAATGCTTTAGCATAGATAATTTTAAAATAATTTATATTTGGTCTGTTAACATTGTCTAATATTTTCCCCACATACTCTACTTCTTAGATGGCTTTTGGTTCTCACGTTGTATATCTAAAATTTTGAAAAAACTTATATAAGTTAATTATCTAGAAACTATTTAAAGTGTAAATTATGCTAGTATGTTAATAATTACTGGATCTGCATTAAATCCAACAGTGATTATGTTCTGTAAAATACTGAGACAGCATTGGTTTATTGTCAAGTAGAAATCTGTAAGTATACTAAATGGTAGCCATACAATTTTAATGTTCTTAAAAATTTGTGATAAAATCTATAACTTTGCAGAGTACTTCTTACCTCAGTAAACACTGAACACTGGGCAGGAAGCAAAAAAAAAAGTAAGATTAAGGACTGCATGAAAATATTAAAGGGATTAAGATCATTGAGCCCACAGTAAAGCATTGTCTTAATCACTACTATCTGCAGTAACAAATATCTTAATCTATGACTAAAATCACTGAAAGTTGCTTTAGAACTGTTCCAGTCTAGCAGCAGGAATGTAGTCAAATGTGAAATTTTTTCTCATTTGTATTTAAAGATTCAAAAAATGAAATAATAAGATGATAATTTGTCATTAGGTTATGAACTACTTCACTGCAAAGTCTATATAACTGAACAAAAGGCATTTATAATTGTTTTTGGCATTGTAGGAGTCACGGTGTTTGAGTTCTCTCTCCGTGCCATGGTACTTTGTGTGTATTACCTTATTCATTTCCTTTGAGTCTATGGAGTCATTACACTTACTATTTCTATTGCGCCTTCTGCAAGTAAAGGAGTTTATCTAAGGTCATATGGCTAGTACGTGATGAATCTGGAATTCATCGTCAGGTGGCTCATTCACATGTGAAACACTGCAGTTAGTCACCCAAGTCTCCATTGCTCTGCAGTTTTCAGCCTAATGCTTATTAGACCATAGTAAAACATTTCGAAAAAAAGGTGGTAGACTATCTTTATGTATTTTTAAATGAGATTCTGAATGTTTAACTCTAAAAGCCTTTTTAAATGTATATAAAAAATAATGATACAAATAATTTTAGAATATTATCCCAAAGAATTTCTTTCTTTGTTCTCTAGGAAATTTTTTTTTAAGATTTTATTCATTTATTTATGTATTTTGGAGAGTGAGAGAACAGGGGGAGGGGAGAGGGAGAGAGAGAATCTCAAGCAGACTCCGTCCAGATGCAGAGCCCCATGCAGGGCTCCATCTCACAACCCCGAGGTCATGACCTGAGCCGAAACCAAGAGTCTGACGCTCCCAACTGTCTGAGCCAACCAGGTACCCGTCTAGGAGAGTTTTCTAAAACAGGATTTAATGCTATCAGTACCAAAAAGGAGACATTTTAAATACAATCTGAAATGACACAAGAGGGTAACATATTACATATTTATATGTAGTAAATTAACGCAGTCTTAGTGGCTTGAAACTATGCACATTTTTTATGTCACAATTCCTGCAGGGCCAGGCACACTCTGGCTACAATCAACATGTGAGCCAGGGCTGCAGTCACATCTCAAGGCCTGACTAAGGAAGGATCTATCTCTAAGTTAATGTAATTGTTGTCAGAATTTAGTTTCTTCCAAGTTGTTAAACGGAGAGGTTCTGTTCCTTGTTGGATATTAGCCAGTAGTATCTTGCGATCTGAGTCTCTCCATAGGCAGCTTTACAACATGGCAGCCTATTCACCAGAGCCAACAACGGAGAGACTCAGTAGAGAATCTGCTACCAAGATGGTAAGTTATAGTCTCTGATTAATACAGTAGTGATATCCCCTCATCTTTGTTACATTCTCTTCCTCAGAAGCAAGTCACAGGTTCTGCCTACATTCAAGGGAAAAGGCCCACACAGGGGCCTGAATAGTGGGAGGTGGGGATAATCAGGGCCATTGCAGAGACCATTTGCCACAGAAAATAATATAGAAATAAAGAAGTGAATAGTCATTGGTAGGAGCTGAAGAAAAATACCCTTTTTATCAGTATGTTCCTAAAACACAAAACCAGGTGGCATTTCCTGTAGTGCCCACCCACCCAATTCACTCTCTGTCTCATCTTCTCCACATTTGATTACTGTTTCAGCTTAATGACCACTTCTTCAGAGAAGCTTTCCCTGACCTACCCCTCCCTAACCACCAGAGGCTCAATTGCCTGTCTCGTGCTTTTATGTTCTGAACATCTCTCAAACACATTTGTGATTTTACATTTGGCAATTTTCATTTGTGTTGGCTATTTGATGACTGATGAAGCTGTGAGGGAAGAAACCATATATCATTTTTGTTCAGCATTTTACCCCTATCACCCAGCGCAGTATATAACCCAGAAAGAGGAACTATGAAAACAAGTTGAAGGAACAGATGTTAAGGGTACTGACCTAGAAATCAAGAGACCTAGGTTCTAATGTAAGCTCTTTCACTTATCAGCTGTGCTCCTTCCTGTCCAATTAGCTTTCTGAGCCTTAGCTTTTCCAACTGTGAAAGGTCAATTATAACTCAGTGTTATGTATATGTGTATATATATATATGTATATATATATATATATACACACATATATATATATATAATTATAACAGTTAAAATTTTGATGCAGTTTTGTGATTTTATACAGTTGTTAACAAGTAAATTTCCACTGCATTGAATTTTTTCCCCAGAGTTTTCAGAAACTAGTCCTCCATTTTCTGATCAGATTTTGAGGTTTTAACTGGTTTGCAATAAGTCAAGTCCGGGGACGGGAGAAATAACATGAGAAGCCTAAATCAACATCTGGAAGAGGATTTATAATTTATTTATTTATTTATTTATTTATTTATTTTTTAAAGATTTTATTTATTTATTTGACAGGCAGAGATCACAAATAGGCAGAGAGGCAGACAGAGAAAGAGGAGGAAGCAGGCTCCCTGCTGAGCAGAGAGCCTGATGCGGGGCTCTATCCCAGGACCCTGGGATCATGACCTGAGCCGAAGGCAGAGGCTTTAACCCACTGAGCCATCCAGGCACCCTGAGGATTTATAATTTAAAGAACACTCCTGATATTCTTCAGAGTTTGTATTTGAATACCATCGCTATGATATGATTCAAAATGCTTTGCTTTCATCTAGACAAACTCTCACCAGAAAACAAAAAGACTACCTTGCAAGCATGCTATTCTTTTAAGATGTTGGCCTTCTGCCTTTCCCGTCAGCTGCCCAGTCCCCCATATGGACCCAGAAGGCTTGCTGAATTAGATGGTGGTACAGACTTAGACCAGTGACATCCTGAGAAAAACACAAAGCTCTAAGAAAGAAGACAGGCGTGTTAGAATTCCCTGTGCTGGAGTAGGAGACCATTATGTAGACTGTATTAGCATCACAAAAGCACAGCTGACACACTTGGCCTGTTTCCATCAGTACTGAATGTTGCCCTTCTTTAGTAAGTGCTGAGAAGTTCTCCTACCAACCCGTGTTAAGTCTGGTTTGTGAACTGAATCTGATGTATGCAATAAATAAACTTGGCGTTGTGTTCAGTATCCAGTCTTTGACATGACTAGTGCTAGAGGAAGATAAATACTGCATGGGAACCCCAGGAGCAATATGTTACTCTACCATTCCCAACATCATAAGTCAAGCTCATGTTTATTGAAATTTTTGTCATTGGTTGTTTCACTGGAACGGCACAGTGTCCTGGGGGTAACTAATGGCTCTCCTTCAGCCTTTCCCGGCTGGCTCATTTATAGTATGTTCGGGACAGAAGGGGAAGTCCGTTGACAGTGGGGACTGAGTATATTTTTGCAAGTTTTCTCTCAAAACAAATCAATGGGTTCTCTTAGAACAGTTTTTTTGTTGTTGTTTTGTTTTGTTTTGTTTTTAATCTGAATTCATGCTGTACTTAGTCGTGTATCTTCTACAATGAAAGACCCTGATTATGGAATTTATGTTTTCCTGTGTGGCCTACACGTGAAAAGCACTGCATGCACAAACCTGAACAGGGGGAATGGCAAGTGAGAGATGGGTGGCACGTCGGCTGCATTTTATTAGTAACTTGGGTTTAGAAAAATGCTTGAGTTGAGACCTTGAATAATACCTATAGTAGTGCAATTCTGAGGAGTCTTGAAAGTGATGTATGGTATGCTTCTCCCTGAAAGGACATCTGGACCAAAGTTAAGTTGCTTATTTCCCATTTTGTTCATCTAATCTACAGCAGAGGTGCGCAGGCTCAGAAAATAACCAGGCTGCTCTGCTATGGGGGGTGATGTGCCCCTCGAGGTCCGTATCCACAAACTTACTACGTGTGATGCACTATTTAAGTGTTTTACATGTTAACGAATGAATAAGCACAATGACCCTCTGAGGAAGGTGCTAATATCATGCCCGTTTAATAGAGAAAAAAACTGAGGTCCCGTGAGGTACATATAATTGCCCAATATCACCCATCTAGTATGTGGCAGAACAGAATTCACACCCAGGCAGTGGGAGCCAGTCTGTAAGTGCACTGGTGTGTTCTTAATCTTCCTCAATCATATCTGCATATAATCAGAATTCTTTCCCTTTGCTGCATAAATAGAGATATTAAAATGCTATGGAAGTCATTCCTTCTGAGAAGACTTATGTACCCTACGTTTACACTGTTAGACTGGATTATTAATAATTGAGTAACATAATTGTTAACATGTTCCATAATATAATCTCAGACATTGTTTGAGTTAATAAGATGGGGTTGCCAACTTACATTAGTTTTTCTGGGTTGTGTTTTTTTCCTTTGTAACTCATAATTCAAAAATATAATTAGATTTTCTTGTTGGCTTTGCAGACAAGAATGCTGAATAAATATAGACTAGGAAGGTGCATTTTAATAAATACTGATAATTGTTAATGAGACCAAGTAGCACTTTGGAAACAAATTTTGCATAAACTTACTTTCTCCATATATATATATGTATATATTCACACATATATAATACTTCTAATAAGTATAAAGTGGTAATTCTAAGTCATAAAAGCAAATTATATAGTAATTTCTTATAAACACGTATATGTGAGACAAAGAGAGAATGAGATGGAAAGCCCAGAAGGAAAAAGAGTATGTACCAGACAGTTGTGCAGCTAATATCTAAAGAATGTCAGTTGGTGCCAGATAATGTTCCAGGGACTGAATGTAAACACATCAACAAATATGTGTTTGTATTTCATACCATTTTCTTGGTTTAATTAAAATCTTAAGACGGAAACTGGCTAATGAAAAAAACTGAACAGCATATTTATTTATTATTTATTTATAAATTTGTTAATTAAAAAATTAGGGGGACATCTAGGGTGGCTCAGTCGGTTAAGCATCTGCCTTCAGCTCAGATCATGATCCCAGGGTCTTGGGATTGAGTTTGGCATGGGGCTCCCTGCTCAGTGGGGAGCCTGCTTCTCCCTCTCCCTGCTTGTATGAACTCTCTCTGTCTCTCTCTCTTACTCTGCTCTCTCTCTTATAAATAAAGTCTTTCTAAAAAGTTTAAATTTTCTTTTTTTAAATCATGATGTCCCTATTGAAGGAAGTCTTTCAGATAAACTAATTCAGACAGCTTTTTGGTGTATCTTATTCTTATACATACATAGAATTTTTCTTTAAGCAAAATGAATTAATCAAGCAGCTTCTTCACATTTGGAGATTGAAGCTTTCGAATCACTTTTCAGTGCAGATTTGCTGGTATAGTTGCTGGTTTTCCAGCCATCTATTCTCAATGCTGTCAAGATGATCAGTGACATAGGCTCTCTGAAAACATTTTCATCCCTGGGATTTTCTTTCAAATTCCCACAACCATTCAGTAAATTTTCATTTTGGTACTTTCTGGATTTTACCAGAAGTACCAAAGGAAAGTTTTTCAGGCAATAATCGGGACGTATTTAAATGTCCATTGATTTAAATGCTCATCAATTAATGAATAATTACTGAAATTGCAATTGGCTAGTTATTACACAAAGAGGGAAAAAAAAGTTTGTATGTACTCAAGCCATGACAACTACAATATGGTTTTCTCTCTAGGAGCAAAGTAAGGTGTTACTGATTATAAAATATATCACTGTTTCAGAGATGGTATAATAATATCTGTGTCAAGAACTGAAGGAACGGTTATATTTGGCCTCGTATGGAACTAGTGAGGGATAGCACACAATTTGTGAAGCACTTTGCGGAAATATGTTGGTAGGCTAGTCAGTTGCCCACGGAAACTTCCTAGCTTGTACTTGTCAGGTCAGTAGAATGAATCCGAGTGATGCCGGACTGGTGAATGTGGTTGTCTTCCCATCTCCCCAGGGCACAGTCACTGTGGAGTGGTGCCGGCCCCTCTTCAGGCTGCTTGCACATGACAGTATGTGACACCACTTTGGACGGGCTCCAACCTAGGGTATATTGGAGGAAACAGGTATACAGGAGAATGTGGGGACGGGGCACGGGGTGCCAGCAAAGTTTGCACAGATCTGCCGTGGGAAGGGACCTGGAGCCGAGGCCTAGCTGGAGGGGATGTCTGCAGGAGAATGCTGGGACTGGGCACACTGGTGCCTGCAGGTGTCTGTGTATCTAGGCTGGGGTTCAAAGGAGGGACGTGGCACCTGCCAGCTTTTTTGTTCTTGGAGGAGGATCCCAAGGATCTCTGTGCCTCCAGCACAGGCTCTGAGATGAGTAAATAGATCTCCCTCCTGTTTGCACCAGGCATTTCTCAACCTGTTGTTTCTATGCTGTATCTCAGCCTGCTGATTTTTAAAGTTGCATGCTATTAAATTGTTAAGCCCTGCTGATTATAAGAACTTGTGAAATTAGGCCCCTCTGGTTTTCGAAGTCAAATGTTATGGGGATTCAACTTCCCTTTGGTCTGCTGCTTTCCCCTCTCTGTCTGCATGTCTTCCCCCTCTCCTGTGTGCAATCCTGTGGGTCCGTTTAGCTCCCAACTACCTCTCGAACCTTCCTACCCTCTTTGATGTGGCCTCTTCTCTACAGTTAGCTGTGGAGAGTCTGTTCTGCCATTCTTCAGGTTGTTTTCCAGGTTCTTTCCAGGAATGTGATTGTTACCTAGTTGTATCCTTGTGATAAGATGCGCTTAGCACCCTCATACTCTGCCATCTTCCCTGGAAGTCGCTAGTAAACAGTTTTAAATAGTAGTGTGATACCATTTATCTCCACATAATAAAAAGTGGTAAACTAAATGATAAATTAAAATAGTCAGTGTTCTGGAAGGGAGATTAGCTTCTTACGCCTTAAGACGGTATGTGAATTTAAACAACTTTCTGGAAAGCAGGTTAGTAATAGATATTTTTTAAAGTCTTGAAATCGGCATATAATTTATGAAAATATATTGCTTCTAAAAATGACCTTCATGAAATAATCAAGGGCATAATAAAAAATGTACAAAGATGTTCATTGATTTTAAAGTCCAAAATTAGAAGCAACTTGAATGTCCAAGTATAGGGCATTGATTAAATAAGCTATTACCAATTGGTAAAATAGAATACCACAGAGGTGTTAAAAACAAAGTTACAGGAGAGTTTAGAGGACCTGAAAAGTGTTCATGACGTACTGTTTTAGGGAAAAAGTAAATTGCAAGTACGTATTACAGTGTGAATCATTTTTTGCAAGAAAAGTACGTTATAGTTATCCTTAAATAGAAGTCCAGAAAAGTCATTACCATAAGGTAAATAGTCATATTACAAGTAATTTTTGTTTTACTTTTCATAGTTGTTAATGTTTTATAATTATTTGCAATTAATACATATTTTTCAAATAATTATAAGGAGTTTTTTGAAGACCAATATACAAATTGTACACAAATTTTTCCTTACTACTGGGGGTTAAAAAAATGCATATAAGTACAGCAGTAGTATTTTTATTGGCTCAATATGTCCTTTGGATTTTCCATAGAATTCATGAGTTATAGAGCAAATGTCTACATACTCTGTTCTAGCTTCTGAAAGATGATAAACACTGCCTTAATATCCTTACTTGGAATTTTTTCCTAGCAGTTACAGATTTTATACTCCATTTGCTTTAACTGATACTAAATTGACCTTTATTTTTAAAGGCCATTGCAAAGGTTCATTCTTCTTGTTTCCCATATTCTCATTGATTAGGGATCAAGCAGTTGAATATGAGACTTCTTTTGCCAAATTGAATTGAAGTTTGAGGCAATTACCTAGAAACTTTAGCCTCAAGATATGCCCAAACTTTTGACTATGGGATCAGACAGACTTAAATAAATTAACAAGTTGTCTAATACTTGCAGCTTCTATGTAATATACATTCTCAGTAGAAGCTATGATCTTTGTACCATTCATTATCTCATTTTTACTCCATTAAAACAAAATTGCAGTAATAATAGGAAATGATAAATTCAACAGATAATCATTATATATTATTAGCTGGCATGTGCCATCAGCCTCTTAATGTAATTCTGTCCAGTAACTTCCTAATGAGTGGTTATGAGCATGGGTAATTTGTGTGCTTGTCAAGAACAGAAAAAAATTAAAATGGTGATTTAAAAGACTAGTTTAAAATTAGAAAAATTTTTGAAATAATCTGCTAAACCTCTGACACAATATAGTTTTTAGATATTCTAGAATACAATAATCTCTAGGTGGCTTTAAATGATTTTTTATTATTACTTCTCTTAAGGAGAAAGAAAATACAGATCCTTATCCATAAAGCTCCTGATTATAGATTTTCAAAATAAATAACAAAAAAGGAAGGTGATTTTCTCTTAATAAAGAATTTTGCAAATATATTAAAAAATTCTGAGTTGAAACTATGTATAATGGTCTACTATAATATATAAGGATATCATTAATATGATATCACTGTATCTAAAAAACATTGATTAGCTGCATAGTTTTAATTGTGCTTAAGGAAAAATAGATTCTTTTTAAAGATTATTTATTTTAGAAAGAGAGAGAACGTGCATGCACATGAGCGGGGTTAGGGGTAGAGGGAGAGAATCGTCATGCAGACTCTAATGAGTGTGGAGCCCTGAGCTGGGGCCCAGGAGATCATGACGTGAACTGAAATCAGGAGTCAGACGCTTAGCTGACTAAGCCACCCAGGTGCCCCAGATAGGAGACTTCTTATTTTAATTTTATTTATTTATTTGGTAAGAGTTAGAGAGGGAATACAAGCACAAGTTGTTGGAGAGGGAGAAGCAGGCTTCCTGCTGAGCAGGGAGCCTGATGTGGGCTCAATGATCCCAGCTGGGATCATGACCTGAGCCAAAGGAGAAGCTTAATGACTAAGCCACCCAGGTGCCCCATGTGGAGACTTTTTAAAAGCTTCCCCCCCCCCTTTTTTTTTTTTTTTTACTAGCAAAGGGAACATGCTGTTTTCATTTTTCTCAGTTATTTTGGGGCTTCATATATATTTTTTATTTTATTTCATTATAATGTCAATATAATAAAAATTTATATTTTTAGTAACATTTTTCCATGTTCTAATATAGACCTAATACAGACCTGTTTCAGTATATGTATTCTTGACAATTAGATATACCATTGATCTACTTGAGCATTCCTGATTAAAGGAAATCATTTCCCCTCTTCTCTCCATTAAGCTATGCTGCAGTTCTGTGTTTTTATAGAGAAAACTCTAAGCCTTGGCCTAAAATCAGGCTATTCTGTTATCAGGTATCTTGATTATGGGGAACCAGAACTATAGGCCTCTTAGCCATCTACTAAGGAAGAACTTGAGATTATCATGATCTTCAGTCTGTTATCTTTTTAAAAATTTAAAACACGATTACATATATAAATTTAATACTGCCTTAAAATAAATTTCTAAATGATGAAAAAAATTTATTATTAAATAAAATATATAACAAACCTGTATGTATTATCATTTACTTATTAAACACACCTGCAAACTGGGAGTTAATTAAAATACCTTTTTAACTTATGAAGCTTTATCTGATTGTCAGAGCTTTCTCAGGGTTTGTGCAAGTCCTGCTGAAAGACTTAACTTAAAAACTTATAGCTTTTATAAGTTGCCTTTGAGTTAGATTTCATTCTATTGCAACATTCCTCCCTCCCCCAACTCTATTTTTTTTTAAAGATTTTATTTATTTATTTGATAGAGACACAGTGAGAGAGGGAACACAAGCAGGGGGAGTGGGAAAGAGAGAAGCAGGCTTCCAATTCAGCCGGATGTGGGGCTTGATCCCAGGACCCTGAGATCATGACCTGAGCCGAAGGCAGATGCTTAGCAACTGAGCCACCCAGGTGTCCCCCCGCCTCCAACTCTATTTTTGTCATAGCATTTATCACCTTCTGATGTATTCCTGTATATGCCTCCCTCTTCTAGAATGTAAACTCCATAGAGGAAGATACCTATTTTTTTAATTTTTTTATTAACATATAATGTATTATTAGCCCCAGGGATACAGGTCTGTGAATCGCCAGGTTTACACTTCCCAGCACTCAACCTTAGCACATACCTTCCCCACTGTCCATAACCCAAACAAGCTCTCCCTACCCTGTCCCCGAAACCCTGTTTGTTTGTGAGATTAAGAGTCTCTTACGGTTTATCCCCCTCCCGATCCCATCTTGTTTTCATTTATTCCTTTCCTATCCCCTCAACCCCCCACATTGCCTCTCAACTTCTAGAGGAAGATATTTTTAAATTCTTTTGTTCACTGATACATCCCAAGTGCCTAGAAAATGTGTCTTGTATGTGGTTGGAACACATTAAATATCTGCTAACTTAATCTTGTCTTGGCCTCTGCTCTGCATTTTCTCTTCTTTTTTTTCACTTTCTCTTTCCATCTGTTTGTTTATCTCACTCCTATATTCGTGTCATTGTCTTAGGCAGTCTCTATATGGCACCCTCCGAAGTTCCAGGCTTAAATCGTCTTTACAGCTAGCAATTCCAGAGGAAATAGAGCTTTAACTTCCTAGTGGCCCTAGCAAATTCTCAGAGTATATACTTTTATTAAACTGGCTGGTCCATAGGCCCATTCCTGAGCCAATCATTGAAATGGGTTATGTGTAAGGTGGAAAAAGGGAATGCTTTGATTGTCTTGAGTGTTACTTAGAATTTGGCCTGAGCAACAGCAGCATCCTCTGGGAACTTGTTAGATATGCAGTCTCTGGCCTTCTTCCAGATGAACTGAATCAGAATCTGCATTTAAACACATTCCCTGGTGATATCCTTTTATGCCCCTAGTTGGAGCTAGAAAGGTGGGAAGGATAGTGTGGTCACCAAACCACAAAAACAAAAAGTGGGAGAGGAATGATTGCTCAAAGAGAACTTGAATGCTCTTATCAGAAGACAAAATGGATATTGGGCATGCGGCAAGAAGAGATACCCATTACAATTCACATGTACTCAGCAATTATTATGTATCAGGCACTGTACTATGCCTTTTTCAGATATTATATAGTATTTACAACATCATATAAGACATTATCAGATGACATACCCTGGGCTTCAAGTGACCAAGTAATTTATCCAAAGTTTTGTTGTGGAGGCAATAACAGAATTAATTTATAATAAAATGTCAAGTAGTTTTAAGTACCCTGGAGAATGGTCAAGCAAAATAGAGGGATAGAGCAGTGACCCAGAATGATGGGAACAAGGGATTGATTTAGATAGGAAGGTCAGGGTGAATCTGAGGAAATGAATTCTTAGCAGATGCTTGAATGCAGTAACGGACAGCTCATGGAAGTTTCTGGTTAATACCACTCTAGACAGGAAAAAGGACAAGTACAAAGCCATGAGTAAGGAATGAACTTGGCATGTTTGAAGAAAAGCAAAGAAAAAGGGAGTTGGGTGGCTCATTTAAGTCATGTAAGTGTCTAACTCGGTTTCAGCTCAGGTCATGATCTCATGGGTCATGGGATTGAGCCCCACTTTGGGCTCTGTGCTCAGTGAGGAGTCTGCTTGAAGATTCTCTCCCTCTGCCCATCTCTCCATGCACACATGCACTCTCTCTCTCTCTCAAATAAATAAATCATTAAAAAACAACAACAACAAAGGAAAAAAACAAAAAAGCCAGTGTGGCCACAGTAAAGTAAATACAGATGGTTAGATCATAGATATAATCAAGAACCATGTCATGAAGGATCTTAGGCAAAAGTTAGGATATTGTCAATTATTCGTAGCACAATGAAAAATTCATTAGAAGCTTTGGAGCAGGGTAGTGACATGACTTTCTTTTTATTTCAAATATGTTGTCCAGGGAGCAGGCAGTAGTGAATAAAGGATAGATGGAGAAATGTAAGATGTCAGGGGCTCTAGTTAGAAGCCTATTACAATGCTGGTTTAGTCAAGAGAGGAGGGATTATGCACCCAGGATGGCAAAGGAGATGTTTGATGGACTGAGGATATATTGTGAATGTAGAACAAATAGGACTTGCTAATGAGCTGAATATGGGAGTATGAGTTAAAGATAATTACTTTTATATTGTTTCCCTGAGAAAATGGGTGGGTATTTGTGGTGGTTGCTGAAACGGAGAATCTTGGAGATGGTGAAGTTGAAAAATCAAGAGGACTGTTGGAGACATATCAAATTTGAGATGCCTGTTTAAGACTCCAGGGAAATTGTTGGGTCAATAATTGAGTAATTATTTTGGAAAGGCTTAGGTTGCAGATAAGAGTTTGGGAAACATGTGAGAGTGTATTTCAAGCCATGGAACTGAATAATTCAGGCTCTACTTCACAGTCTTTCAGTGACACAGGCTAACAAAGGCCTCACCATCTTGAAGCCATGCCTGCTGTGGTACAAGGCTTCCTCAGTCCCTGGAGTAAAGGGAAAAAAGAGCTAGAGGGTCTTCCCTGGTCTTCATACCTGGTTTCCATCTTTAAGACAAGACTACTAGATATTTGCCCAAAGGATACAAAAATACTGATTTGAAGGGACACATGCACCCTGATGTTTATAGCAGCATTATCACCAATAAGCAAGCTATGGAAAGGGGCCAGCTGTTCATTGACTGATAAATGGATGAAGAAGAAGTGGTATGCATCCACAAATATTACTCAGCCATAAAAAAAGAATGAAATCTTGCCATTTACAATGACTTGGATGGAGCTGGAGAGTATAATGCTGAGAAAAATAAGTCAGTCACTGAAAGATAAATACCATATGATTTCACTCTTATGTGGCATTTAAGAAACAGAACAAATGAGCAAAGGAAAAAAAAAAAAAAGAGACAAAGACAAACCAAGAAACAGACTCTTAATTATAGAGAACAAACTGATTGTTATATGTAAGTGATGAATCACTAAATTCTACTCCTGAAACCAGTAGTACACTATATGTTAACTAACTAGAATTTAAATAAAAACTTGAAAAAAAAATATAATGAGATGTAGAGAACTTAGGGGGCACCTGGCTGGTTCAGTTGGTAGATCATGCAACTCTGATCTCAGGGTTGTAGGTTCAAGCCCTACGTTGGGTGTAGAGATTACTTAAAAATGAAATCTTTAAAAAAAAAAATCAGGAGACATTTGTACCTTTCCCCTATAGTTTAATGGCCAGTGGCAGTCAATGCCCTTGCCTAACTGAAGGGGCTGAGATATGTGGAGAAATATATGAATGTTGGGTGACTACTGCTGTCTCTCCCATAATGTCTCACTTGTTTTTTTAGGGCCCAACTAATAGTTGTTTTTATTTTAAATTTTTTTTAGTTTTATTTTAATTCCAGTATAGTTAACATACAGTGTTACATTAGTTTCAGGTGTATGATATAGTGGTTCAGCAATTCCATACATTACCCACTGCCCGTCACAACAAGTGCACTCCTTACTCCCCATCACCTATTTCACCCATCCCCAATTAACCTCACCTCTGGCAAATGATCAGTGTGTTCTCTGAACAGTTAAGAGTCTGTTTCTTGGTTTGTCTCTCTCGCTTTTTTTCTTTGCTCATTTGTTTCTTAAATTACACATATGAGTGAAATCATATCGTATTTGTCTTTCCCTGACTTATTTTGCTTAGCTTCATACTCTCTAGCTCCATCCAAGTCATTGCAAATAGCAAGATTACATTCTTTTTTGTGGTTGAATAATATTTCACTGATCTCACACACACACACACACACACACACACACACACACACACACACCATATCTTTATCTACTCATCTATCAATGGACAGTGGGCTGCTTCCATAATTTGGCTGTTATAAATAATGCTGCAGTAAACATAGGGGTGCATGTACCCCTTGAATTAGTATTTTCATATTCTTTGGGTGAATACACAGTAGTGTGATTACTAGATCATACGGTAGTTCTATTTTTAACTTTTTAAGGAAACACTATACTGTTTTCCACAGTGGCTACATCCGTTTGCATTCCCAGCAACAAGGGTTCCTTTTTCTCCACATCCTCGCCAACACTTGTTTCTTGTGTTTTTGATTTTCACCATTCTGAGAGGTAGTTTTGATTTGCATTTCCCTGATGATAAATGACAATGAACAACTTTTTATGTATCTGTTGGCTATCTGTATATCTTCTTTGGGAAATGTCTGTTCATGCCTTCTGCCTTAATTTTTGAGTGTTGAGTCTTATGAGTTCTTTATATATTTTAGATACTAACCCTCATAGTATCTTACTTCTAAGCAGGAAAATAGAACTACAGAGGGAAAAAAACCATCCTCACCAAAATATTAAGATAAGCCCACAGTATTTTTGTGCTTTTCTAACAGTAATTAAAGTAATTATCTAGGACTAAGACAAAACTCATGTTGTAGTAGCAATGCCATGGGGTAGCTTAGGAGTCTTAGGGTGAGACGGTTTTAGCTTTTATCAATACTAACTACCATTTTAAACCAACCAAATCTTTGCCAAATCTGATATGGGCAATTAATATTTTCTCTTACTTAATGTGAAATAGATGCAAATGAATCTTCAAACTCCCTTCCAATCAGAAAACTGCACATAAAAGCCTCCTGAGAAAAAATTCTGGAGCCAGGACTATTGCCTTTTAATGATGAAAAAGGAAATATACTAATATATAAGTAAGATACCTCAATTAAATTTGCCTACCTCAAAAATGAAACAGAACAGAAAAGTAAAACTGATTGTTGAATGAAGTCCTCTGAAACTACAGTGCCCTTCTTTTTCTCTTTTCCCTGGGTCCAGTGGAATCTCTTTAAATGATTTTCAAGACTATGTATTAGATCACTGCTGTTGATACAGCCCTTAATAGAAAGAAATTCGTGTAGTGATCTCTTTGTAAATGTTTTCCAGCTTCTTCTTTTGAAGGTTGCATTCCAGGTTGCAAGTTCTGAATAAGATTATTTTGAAAGCAAATATTTATGTGTTTAAAAAGCCCAAAGACCTTGTTGTGTTCTGTCCAAACACGAGCTAAAAATATCAATATTGTCTTTTAGAAGGAAATGGCTTGGCTGTTTAAGCATCGTCAGAGTGCTTTGTAACAACACTAAGGCATTTAATTTTAGAAAAACAAAAATTAAGAATTTTTAAGGAACAGTGGGGGAAAGGGGAAACTAAGAGGTGATGGGCTTTGAAGAGTGTCACCGCATTTGAATAGAGTGACTAAAATAATGGCATTAGTTACAGACGTTGCATTGCCCAAGCAATCATTCATTGTTTTATAGAATGGTTGTTAGGTTGTGCTGTTTGGCTGAGATAGAATGTGCCAAATACTGGGCATTTTTTTTTTCCTATGCCCAACTCTGGTTGCTTACTCATCTTAAAGAAACATGTGAAACACAGACTTTGTCAAAAATAATTTAAGAAAAGCAATCTTCTCACAGTTATTTAGTCATTTCAGTCAAATCATTTTTAATATTGATAGTAATGAGCAAATCACATCACCATGGTATAGAAATTAGTAGCATTGCTGTTTTTAATTCTCAACTAAAAAGCATCATTTTATGATCATCAATGAAAATACTCCTTTTAATTTCATATATTCTGCTATTACATGAATTGAACTTAAGTAGTTTTAATGTACACATGTGAGTATAAGCCATTTCTTTATTTGAGCTTATTTATTTACTAACTTACTTATCTAAGAATTTGAGGTGGCTCACATTTAACTCATAAAATAATACAGAAAAAGAAAAAATCAGGTCTGTGGTAAACCTAGATAGAATAAAAGTTCAAGAAGAAGAGATAAAGTTAGAGCACATAAGTGTTCATTGTGAGGATCATATTTATATAAATTTATCATGAAATCTACGCTGGTGAATAAAAGACACTCGGAAAATACGAGGATTGGAATTTTTATTAAAGAGAGACGGCTGTATTATTGCACAGCTCAGTTAAGCTTTGATTATGAGATACTAAATTAATACCAATTTACACTTACTTAATTATTCCATATAAGAAGTGTAAGTGTTTGGTGATAAATATTTGCACTTGAAAGTCATAACCAAAGGAAAAGCTGTTTTTTCTATCTATTTCATGTACTAATTGGTTGCTAGTAAGAAAATCAGTGTAGTAGCAGCTGCATATGCAATTGAATTTGATGGAATTGTAATTACAGAGGGGAAGAAAACTGACAGCAAAGTAAACAGAGGAAACCCATACTAAATTGAAAATAGCACAAACTGATTTGTGTGTTTCTCTGAAAAATTCCAGGTGTTGTCAAAGTGGATTATGGAGATGTGTCAGTCAGAAAAACACTAAGAGAAAACCTGAAGTGTAAGCCCTTTTCTTGGTACCTTGAAAACATCTATCCGGACTCCCAGATCCCGAGACGTTATTACTCACTTGGTGAGGTATGAATTATTTATTTTGGTTAAGTTATAAATATATTTTGCAAATGGAGCAATTCTGAAGGAGCTCAATTTTTTTTTATGTTGTGAATAAAATGCTTTCAGGGTTTTTAAATGGATCTGTTTTAAATAACTTCTCAAGTCATTTATGGTCTCAAGGACCAATAAAGGTCTTTATCATTGGGATTTGCAAAAGTAAGGGGATAGTTTAATACTAAATAGTATTTTCTTGTTTCTTTACCAACAGTTCAGAAACATTTTGTCATATGGACCTTACTCTCTTAAAATTTACTGTGAACCCCAAGAGCTTTGCTTTAGGTGGGTTAAAACTATTCATACTTAATGTATTGAACCTAAACCTGAGAACTGTAAAACCCATTAATTTATTAAAAATAATGTTCTCCATTACATGTTAATTTAAGCAATGCATTTTTAAAAATAAATATATTTTCCAAAACAAAATCAAATAGTAAGATTAGCATCAGTCATATTTTTGTAAATTACATTACTGTCTGGCCTGATAGAAGTTAACTGGAGTCTGTTTTGGTATTTAGTCTACTGTAATATCACAAACCAGGTAGCCTCCGTTGTACTTCATGGGAAGTGAAAGTGCAAACTGCAAGTAATTTCTTAGTGTTACTGTATAATTCTGTTGACTTTATAGGCCCACTGAAAACCATTGATCCTCTACCATTGTTTTCCAAAATGCCTATTTAAATTTTTTTTTAATTTAAATTCAGTTGATTAACATATAGTGTATTATTGTTTTCAGAGGTAGAGGTCAGTGATTCATCAGTCTTACTGTATAATACCCAGGGCTCACTACACCATGTGCCCTCCTTAAAATGTTTTCCAAAATATCTACTATCTGTAAAAATACATAGTTGGCTTCATTATGATTATATAAACATATTCATAATATATATTCAGTTGCTCAAAATAAGAACTGTTCCTTTATGAATTATATGTCTCAAATTATAATTTCTCACTTAATAAGGATCAGCTTAGGGAATCAAAACTAATTTAATATTGGTTGTAATTAAAGCATCTTGACAGAAATGATACAATGCACTTGGAAAATAATTATTAATAAAGTATGTCTTTAGGTTGAAACTGCTATTTTCTTAGGTCATACTAGTAGAATATCTGAACATGTGTGAAAATGTCTAATATTTTTTCGGTTCATTTGCCAAAAATAACAATCTGTAACTTTATCCATTCTGTCACTTTAATCCATAAACATTATTTATGATTAATTGGAAAATAATTGAAGCAAAAAATACTGAGACTGAGTGGACCCCTAACACAATTGGTTTTCATGTTTTTAATTTTTTAATTTTTTTGTAAACACATAGTGTATTTTTAGCCCCAGGGGTACAGGTCTGTGAATCATCAGGTTTACACACTTCACAGCACTCATCACAGCACACACCCCCACCAATGTCCATAACCCCACCACCCTCTCCCGACCCCCTCCCCCCAGCAACCCTCAGTTTGTTCTGCGAGATTAGGAGTCTCTTACAGTTTGTCTCCCTCCCAATCCCATCTTGTTTCATTTATTCTTTTCCTACCCCCCAACCCCCCAAGTTGCATCTCCACTTCCTCATATCAGGGAGATTGTACGATAGTTGTCTTTTTCGGATTGACTTATTTCACTAAGCATAATACCCTCTAGTTCCATCCATGTTGTCGCAAATGGCAAGATTTCATTTCTTTTGATGGCTGCATTGTATTCCATTTCTTTTTCTTTTTTTTAAGATTTTATTTATTTGACAGAGGGAGAGCTAGCAAGAGAGGGGAGCAGGGGGAGTGGGAGAGGGAGAAGCAGGCTCCCCACTGAGCAGGGAGCCTGATGTGAAGCTTGATCTCAGGACCCTGGGATCCTGACCTGAGCTGAAGGCAGGCACTTAACAACTGAGCCACCCAGACACCCCTAAAGGCTGTTTTTCTGTGTCCACATCCCTGGTCTAGTCATCAAATCTCGTTAGCCACGTAACATCTTTTTATAGAATCTTTCAGTTTTCATCTATTTAACCTTAATCTGAATAATGTAGTGCAAGGATTTACGTGTAATAACAGTGAATGTATGACCTTTTTTTAAGATTTTTTTTTTTTAATTTTGGGGAAAAATAGCATGGGGGGGAGGGACAGAAAGAAAGGGAAAGGAGCATCTTTCTCTCTCTCTCTCTGTCAAATAAATAAATAAATCTTTAAAAAAAAAAAAAAAAAAGAGGGAGGAAAGGGAGTGGGAGAGAAAGAAGCAGATTCCCCACTGAGCCCAAAGCCCATCTCAGGGTTTGATACAAAGACCCTGAGATCATGACCTGAGCCAAAATCAAGTTGGTTGCTTAACTGACCGAGCCACCCGGGCACCCCTGTACAACTTTCTAAGTGTGACTCTAGTTACTTAATAGTCCTGTGCCTCAGGGTGTTTTGTTTTGTTTTGCTTTGCTTTTATTAAGGGCGAGGATTGTTGCCACTGTTTTCAAATAATGTAACATTCTATGTAAGCACTAATGTTACAGGGATTTATATTCAATACATACATTACATGAGTGCTTTTTATTTATTTTTTTTTTTTAAGATTTTATTTATTTATTTGATGGAGAGAGAGAGACTGCAAGAGAGAGAACACAAGCAGGGGGAGTGGCAGAGGGAGAAGCAGGCTTCCTGCAGAGCAGAGAGCCCGATATGGGACTCGATCCCAGGACCCTGGGATCATGACCTGAGCCAAAGGCAGATGCTTAACAACTGAGCCACCCACATGGCCCACATGAGTGCTTTTTAAGCTAGAACACTGTTTACATGCTGGTTATTATGATATAGTGCTTCTAAAGATCCCCAATATCTAATACTTTGATTTCTTTACTGAAAAGTTTGTTTCAACAATTGTGAACCTGACTTGTACTGTAAGAAGAAGAGCATGTTTCTGTTCCTGTCATAGAGTGTTGCTCCTGCTGCAGTCAGGGGACTCAGCTGATGAATGAACACTGATTACTTTTTCTAAAAGGAGGTATAACCAGGGCCTATAACGAAACAGATATGAGTAAGGAGGACTTTCGAGAAATTTTCTGGGGCCACCAGAGTGACTCCTGAGAAGGACTCTAAAACAATCTAGATGTTTACTTCTGTGTTAAAAATCCAATTTTATGGTTTCCTGTACTACATCAAGGAAACCTAATTAACTGACTTCCTGAAAAAGGAAAAATAGAGTGTGGGCAAATTCCTTTGTACAACCTACAGATTTTGAATTAGCTGTCTTCTGTGATGGATCGGGTGGCCATATTTTAATGTACAGAAATAGTTTGAAAGAAAGAGACTGTACCTTTCTGGGTTTTTAAAACATATCCAAGAAGAGGCAGCTTGTATTAAACAAAACAAAACAAAACGAAACACACACACACAAAACAGGCCTTAGAGGCAGGCAGAGGAAGGTTTAAATCCTGACCTCACAGTCTAGCTCTGGAGTGGCTCTAGGTATCCTGTATGGCCCCCGTCGGCAGTGTGGAGATAATCAGAAAGGGATATAGTGATGACTGAAGACCTAGAGTACTTAGCACAATGTCTGGCAAGAAGTAGTAGCAGCAATAGTAATAGTTATTGTATTATTATAGCTACCATTTACTGTTTCCTTATTAAGTCAAACATTATGCTAGATGCTTTATAACAATTATATTATTTAAAAATCTCAACTCCAAAAATAAAACAAAAATCTCAAATCCATGACTTCAGTTTTGTTAGGATCCCAACTGAAAATGGAACTGACATGTAGAAAGTTTATGTGATTTATCTGTGGGTCATTGAGCTCACTATTAAAGTCAGGATTAAAATAAATGTTAGTCTGACACTAATGCTCATTTTTTCTTTAAGTTAGAAGGACAAAATAGGTTGTATTATTATAGTTTATTTATTCAGAATGCTTTCGTTAAATAAGAGGTGGAGTTGGAGCCTATATGTTACATGCTAAGGATAAAAAGTCCAATGACGAAGCCCTTTACTCTTAAGCCGTTCTACTGAAATGGGGGCAGGAGAGATGGCAAAAAAGAAACAAATAGTTAAGAAATTCAGAGAAATAGGGGAGTCTGGGTCCCTTAGTCAGTTAAGTGTCCAACTCTTGATTTTGGCCCAGGTCATGGTCTTGAGGTCCTGGGATCAAGCCCTGGGCTGGGCTCCACACTCAGCAGGAAGTCTGCTTGAGATTCTCTCTCCCTTTCCCTCCACCCCTCCCCACAGCCCCCATGCTCTCTCTCAAATAAATAAATCAATCCAAAAAAAAAAAAAAAAATCAGAGAAATTAAAGATACCCTACGTGAAGTATAGAGTCATGCTATAAACTGCTGCTTTAAAACCCCTGATAAATTCAAAAAAAATCTGTGAGATATGTTAAATTTTAAACTTTTTGGGATATTATTGTGCTGTAGTTTTCCACTTTGAAACCAGCCTTAAAGAGATGCAACCCAGCATCTGTTTCCATGGAAACAGAAGGACAATTTTACCAAGCACTACTTCCCAATTTGATTTTGCATAGTCACATATACATAATTTAAGACAGACATTTTGATAATGAGTTTGGGATGAACTGTTAATGGACAACAGACATTTACTTAAAGATTTTCTTTCTTACTGCCTGCCATTAATCATTTTTAGAAGAAAGTAAAAAGCTATCTTTCCTTAAATATGAGGGCATTTTTTTTCTTCCCAGATAGTTAATATCTCAAAGTGGTATCAGATGTCCAACCTACTTATCAAGATAACAAATGATTTCTTTGTGATATGTATATTTTTCATAGGTACTCATCATTAATATAAAATGAATTTGGTAGGATTTAACAGTTCACAATTTCCTTAAGTTTCAATGTTGCTCAAAGCCTATTATTTAATATTGCAGTGTATTGGTGAATAAAAACTCTTCTCTCTTAACTTCTCTTTATAACATTTTTAGCTATATTGAAAGATGCAAATATGATATTCAGTTTCTCATTATCCTATATCATCACCAGAATAATCATTAGGAAAATTATTGATACCAGTATCTTAATTTGTTATGTTTGAATTTTACTCAGGTAATTGAAATATTCTTTAACCAGCCCATGAATTACATGCAATTTTCAATGGGAAGTTAAAAGCTGTGCAATTGCTTTGAACTAAAACCTTTAAGTAGCTTAATGCAGCATGTGCCTTTTAGGCTCAGTAAGCATATCATAATGGAATAAAGAAGTCAAGTTCTTTCCAACATTAAATTCTTTCCTAACCAGCCCTTTAGCTTATATAGATTTAACATGTCGGGTTTTGATCTTGTTAATATAAAGGCAAATTCAAGTATGATAGGATTGAAAAATGGGGATTCTAAAGTCATAATGCTTCATATTTGGGGGCCTATGACAGGCCAGCATTTTGAGAAAAAAAAAAAAAAAGAAGTATTGTGAGCTATGTAGGGCAACAGGGAGAAGTGGATTTCTGTAGCCAAATGACTTAACTCTTGGGGCTTAACGGTTCACATTTGCTTACGATTTACATCTTGCTTCAAAGGTGTATAGACATCAGTCTCTGCGTTTCGGATTGCCTACTCAAGCTCAGAATTCCTTTTCCTTTTGTATCCTTTAACCGTAACAACTAGTTAAGATTCTGGTACATATTGGTACTGTATTCCATAAATTTTGTTAAAAAGCAAATTTATGTAACTAAAAATAGGCACTTGAAGCCGCTCAGCCGCAGGGATTAAGGGTACCATCAGTGACTGCCAAATTCAGACATGAAAACGCTTAGAGATTTACCCTCGGTTGGTAATCAGGAGATCTATTTATAGATTCGCAAATTCCTGACCTTTCGCTAGGATAACCAGCGAGGAAGGCTTCTTTTAGACGACTTACATGAATCAGAGCATTCTCTTTGCCCACAATTCTATTTCACAAACTCTTTGTGACCCAGTAGTTAATTTTCAACCTAGTGTAACTGAACAGGCTTATGTACAGGAAAAAAAAAAGATGTTACTCTTCATCAGATGTTAACTTTAAAGACTATTGGGCTGTGTAGCCCATCTGTGAACAAAGTGAGTGAGTTTATCACCTGAAAAAATATTTTTTACTTCACACTGCTGATCATTAGACTAGAATTAATTATAATTTTATTACTCAGGTAGATATTGGCACAAACAATTGGTAACATACTCTTTGCTAGTTGGGCATTTACTGAATTCTCCCAGTATTCTTGTTGCTTGTTTTTGTTATCCACTAAAGTAAATGTAAATGTTCAATTTTCCATGTTCTTTACTTTGTGTGTGTGTTGGACAGGGCTTAGTCTATCATGTAACCAGAACTTTTAAGTCTTGTAGTAACTAATCAGGGCTTTCTACTTACTTACTTACTTACTTACTTATTTATTTATTTATTTATTTGAGAGCTCCTGGGGTGGGGGGTGGGCAGCAAGGCAGAGGGAGATAGAGAATCCTAAGCAGATTCCATGCCAAGCACAGAGCCCTATTCAGGGCTTGATCTCACACTCCTGAGATCATAACTTGAGCTGAAATCAAGAGTCTAATGCTTAACTGACTGAGCCCTCCTGGGGCCCAAGCAGGGCATTTTAAACCTCAGTCTACATAAGCAGTCAGCTTGCATTTGTTAAATACATAGATATTGCACCCATCCTTCTGATTTATGCACAATTTGGTAAAGAGAAAATATACTTAAATGCATATTCACTAGAGCAATTATAATATGGAAACATTAACATTCAACTGGAATTCACTGCAAATGTGCCTATTTTCTTCAAGTAAAGAGAAACCAAATGAGGTTGACATATGTAAAATAATGATAATGAATAACATAATGTGCAATTGAAGGATAAGCATGTGTTGGAGTAATTAAAGCAAAAAAAAAGCTAGTTTAAGTTTAGATTATTATCTTTAGAATGGATTTTACATATTGGTTTTGAAATGCAAAGGTATGAGGCTGAGGGGGAGTATATGCCTCTTTTTTTAAATTGAGAGTTCTCATTGTTTCTTGCTGTTACAATCCAGCAGAGGGAGCATGAGCTAATGAACAAACTAAGTGGTAAGAACATTACCAACGATGCTGCTGAGTAGAAAAATTTAGAAAAAGGCTTGCTGATTTCAAACATAAAAATGCAAGTGGGAAAAATATCTCAATTTTATGTCATTAAAAATTGTTTTCAAGCAATAAAAGATTATGTGTAAACAAAGGCATCTCAAAGTAGACAATAATTAAAGTTAAAACTAAGCTGGCCCTATGCCACATAATCAAATCTATGCCATAACATAAAGAATGATTCGAAAGAATTTTCCAGATTTGAGAACTACCAGTGTGCTCTACTTATGTGGATACAGGTCATAAAACAAAATCTGTAAGGAATTTCTAATGAATGAGAGATCATCAGTGGTTGTTTGCCTAGATTTTTCTCAGAGTTACTGGCATGGCCAAGTAATTGGTGTTGTCGGATAATATGGTACCAGTGACAAGATCAGGGTCTTTCCTAAAATTCGCTTTTTTGCTTAAATAACATTCTGTGAGCTTCCAGGGTATTCTTAGAAAGGTTCTGATTGGAAAATCATACGAGATCATCCTAAATCAGATCATCCTTTGCATCTCAAATATAAGGAGCATAGACTGAACCTTTCTGTATGCCAGTATCATAATTTGCAGTAAGATTTGCTTGATGAGGATTGTCAGTACACATTTATGACCATTTTTATATTTTGAAGACAGTATAGCAGATTTCCTATAGTTTTGGTTTCATTGACTTGAGAACAACCTAATGTACACTAACCTGCCTTCTAAGTGTGCATGCATTTTTTTTAAGTCTGAATATTATAGCTCTAGTGACATAAACCTTTTTTTTTTAAAGATTTTATTTATTTATTTGACAGAGAGACAGTGAGAGAGGGAACTCAGGAGGGGGAGTGGAAGCAGGAGAGGGAGAAGCAGGCTTCCCGCTGAGCAGGAAGCCCGATGTGGGTCTCGAACCCAGGACCCTGGGATCATGACCTGAGCCAAAGGCAGACGCTTAATGACTGAGCCACCCAGGCACCCCGACATAAACCTTTTGATATTGTCTCTATTTAGATGAAGTGTCTCTTTTATTTATTTAGTTAGTTAGTTAGTTAGTTAGTTGGCTTTGATAACTCCTGTTCCTGACATTCTGTGTCTTACCTATTATGCCTAATGTCATCCTGGCCATAGCCAGAAATTATTTACATGACCTCAGCCCAGGAGTGTGGCACTTAGCATGTAGACTTGGTCCCCTAGGTTTGATCCTAGCCTGCTTTCATGTTCCTTTTTCCATGTGTCTTCACTATTGTCTGAATGACCTGTTGTAACCTTTACTCAGGTTAGCTACAACCCAGCCCTTCTTGCTCCTTCCACACCTCCTTTCTGACAAATACTGCCTGCCTGTCTGGATGTCAGAATTATAATAACTTTCAGTTCCTTATTTGGGCAAATTATTTAACTTCATTGTATCTTAATGTTTTCATTTATGAAATGGGGGTAATAGGTTGGTGGTAAATTACCTATTATATATAAGTGCTGAGAACAGCACATAACACATACAAGTACAATTGCTAATTATTATTATTGGTGGTTGTGGTAGTGTTAGTCACCTCATCTCATTCTGACAATTATCCTGAACCCCCGAGTCCTATTTGTTTTTAGCCCAGATCACAAGTCTAGCCAACCTCACCAGCTTTGACTTGAGTTTCTGTTTTGTATCTTCTTAGCCCCTGCTATATCCTAAGGGACAGAATATTACATGGCCAGAAATGATCAAACCATTTTGTGGAATAGTTAGAACACATCCAAAATAGCACAAGATTCTTTTCATGAAGTCCCTAAATCAGTCTGTCTTGGAAAAAAAAAAAAAAAATATTAGCAGCAGTGACATAGTTAAAACAGAAAGTGCATCCAGGATAGCAAACCAAAAATCAATGAAAAACACTGACCACAAAATCAGATGACAGGTATTCTCACAAATCCCAAAATATGAGCTATCACTTTCATGGCCATGTGATACTCTGTGGAAGGAAAGCAAAGGAAAGTGATGAGATGCCTGATGGAAATGAGACCAGATTACACCCAAATTGCCAACAGATACAAATGAGAAATTGCTTCAGGCCAGTTTGAGAATAGTAGCTGAAACTAGGAGAGGTGTTTTTATACAATCCAATTTGTAAGTCAGTGCAAAGTCTCCTTTCTAATGTCTGAAAGGCCTGAGCACCCTGAGACCTGTGTGGATGTCTTAAAATTCACTAGTGGAAATTCTTCTTAGGAGAAACTTCAAGGAGTAAAGCACAATTGAGATAATATTTGTAGAGACAATAGGGACAAAGAAAATGGGAGGTCCAGATGAAAATAGGAGCAATGAACAGAACCCAGAGATCTCAAAAAATAGAAGGCATTTTTTTTCAACTCTTCAGAAAAGTACAGGAGCAGGAGAGCTAGACTTGTAAAGTTAGAAGTGGTCTCCTGTGTAAACCTTTCCTGTCAGGGACAGCTGGAAACCTTTGCCCTTCAGCTTCCCCACTGGGTACAAAAGGAATCAGCTTTACTATGAAAACCTCCCTTTCTTTCCACCAGCATCCAGAATTTTCAGACTGATTCACAAAATAGCTAAGCCTTCAGCTACCAAGTACTCCATCGTATGCTCTTGATACGAGGGGTTTCCACCCTGAATATACATTCAAATCATTTGAAGAGCTTTATGCTCTCTCCTGGTCCTACTCCAGACCATTTGGATCATAATCTATGAGGGTGAGGCCAAGCAGAAGTACATTCTAAAAGCTTTCCCAGAGGGACCCACTGAAAAAGAAGTTACTTTAAAAAGAAAAAGTGATTGTAATTGTAATGTCACCATTTAACATCAAGACACTGCACACCTCCCTCCAGAATGGTAATTGCTAAACTTCACTGCACATTAGAATTACCCGTGGAGGGGCACCTGGGTACTCAGTGGGTTAAGCATCTGCCTTCAGCTTAGGTCATGATCCCAAGGTCCTGGGATCAAGCCCCGCATCCAGCCTCCTGCTCAGTGGGGAGCGTGTTTCTCCCTTTCCCACTCCCCTTGCCCCTGCTTGTGTTCTCCTACTCTCTCAACTAAATAAAATCTTAAAAAAAAAAAATTACCTGGGGAAGAATTTAAAACCCCAATGGCCAAATTATACCCTCTACCAACTAAATGGGAATGCACGGACTTGGGAAGCAGGCAACAGGATAATTTTAAAGATGCCAGGGGATTGCCCAAAAAAGAAAAGAAAGAAATGGTCTCCTGATCAAACCTGTCTCTTAAAAGACCAGGAGAATTGGACTCATCCAACAATAAGAACAGCAGCAATAATGGAAGAGACTGGCCACAATAAGAATAAAGAAAATAAGGAGGAAGATGATCTCTCTACAAACAAGGCAAGGACACCAAAGCTTTGTGCTCATAGATGGGAAAAGTGCAATCTAATATTTCAAAGCAAGCTAAAAGAAATTGTATAATGATAAAATGTGCAAAAGAACACTATAAATCAAATTTAGAAATACCTCTGAAATAAGGGCCAGAAATGCAGTAAGGATTTAGAAATTAAAGAAGGAATTCATTTAGAAACAAAGGCTAAATTTGAAACATCACATGAGTCAGTAACCCCAAAACCTCAATAATCCACTTTTAATAGAAGGTGGCATATAGAGAGATAAGCAACAAGATCCAAAATAATAGATTTCCTAGTGAGAAAAATCAAAGTAACAAGACAAAGTGAACATTAATACTTATAATTAAAGAAAATGTGCCTGAAATAAAATTGAAACTGCATATTGAAAAGGAATGCTGGGGAACCTGGATAGCTCAGTGGGTTAAAGCCTCTGCCTTCAGCTCAGGTCATGATCCCAGGGTCCTGGGATCAAGCCCCTCATCAGGCTCTCTGCTCAGCAGGGAGCCTGCTTCCTCCTCTCTCTCTGCCTGCCTCTCTGCCTACTTGTGATCTCTGTCAAATGAATAAATAAAATCTTAAAAAAAAAAAAAAAAGAAAAGGAATGCTGTCTATCTGAAAGGGTGATCCAGAATAAACAATATTAAGATACATTGTGGTAAACCTATTGAACTTAAAAAAAATAAAATCAGTTTGGCATTCAAGCAAATAGAGATTTGTAAAAAAGAATAAGGTAAAGAAAACCAGAGTATCGTCAGACTTTCCAAAAGCAGCTACTTGTGTTAGAAGTAAATAGCAATAACATTTTAAAGATACTCAAGGAAATAAATGGTGGGCCAAGGACTTCATATATACCAAATTGATTTTCTAATACAAAGGCTACAGATATATTTATCAACATGCAGGAAATCAGAATATTGTTCCTAGTAAATGGAAACATCATTTGTCCATTTGCTCAAGCAAAATTCTTGATCTCTTTTCCTCCTCTCATAGCTTATGTCAGCAGATTCAATTGCAAGTCTTACTTGGTTCTATCTTAAAAACATCCCAAATTGGGACATCTAGGTGGCTCAGTTGGTTGAGCATCAGGCTCTTGGTTTTAGTTCAGGTCATGATCTTAGGGTCCTAAGAGCATGTCCCAACCACCACCCCCCACCTCACCCCAACCTTTGGGCTCCAGCTCCAGGCTCTGGGCTCCATGCAAATCTACTTGGGATTCTTTCCCTCTGTCCCTTCTTCCCCTTCTGCCCCTCCTCCCACACGCACTTGCGCTGTCTCTCTCTCTCTCTCTATAGAAAATAAATAAATAAGTAAGTAAATCTTAAAGTAAAAATATCCCAAATTTGACCTATCCACCTCTGCTGTTATCCTGTTAGTTCAAGTAGCCACCATCTCTAGCTGGCATGACTGTGAGAGTCCCCTTAAGTGTTTCTCTGCTTCCATTCCTGCCTCCCTCTAATCTGCTCTCCACACAGCAGCCAGTATAAGCTATTAATAGTCATCCTCATGTGTAGAAACTTATGATTTCCTACATGATCTGGTCTTGGATACCTCTCTCCTCCACCCTTGTTCCCCACACCCTGCCCCATTGCTAGCTTATTTCAGCCAGTTTTCTCAGCTGCAGAGAACATCCTTTGGCTATTCCCTCTCTCTAGAATGCTGTTCCATACACATGGAAATCCGGCTGCTCTCTCAATTTACTAAGGTATCTTTTCAAGTATTGTTTTCTCCAAGTGGCCTTTCCTAATTCCCTATCTGATATAGCGTAGTACTTTGTCTGCTCTTACTGTACTTGATAGTTCTTCACGGAAGTTCTTGATCTTCTGTTATATTATGAATGTATTTGGGTATCGCACTCTTTTCTTCTAAAATACAAACTCCAGGGAATGGACTAGGTTTACTCTGTTCACTTCAGTATCCTCAGTACCTTAAATGGTACATGAAGTACACATATTCTCAGTAATATTTGTTGAGTGAATGAGTGCATTCACTCATAAGAGAGGCTGTAGACCAAGTGTACCTATTATAAAAAGTAGATAATGGGGGGATGCCTGGGTGGCTCAGTGGGTTAAAGCCTCTGCCTTCGGCTCAGGTCATGATCCCAGGTCCTGGGATCAAGCCCCACATCGGGCTCTCTGCTCAGCAGGGAGCCTGCTTCCTCCTCTCTCTCTGCCTGCCTCTCTGCCTACCTGTGGTCTTTGTCTGTCAAATAAATAAATAAAATCTTTAAAAAAAAAATAGATAATGGGAACCTGGGTGACTCAGTTGTTAAGCACCTGCCTTTGGCTCAGGTCACGATCCCAGGGTCCTGGGATCGAGCCACCCGTCACTCCACAGGAAGCCTGCTTCTCCCTCTCCCACTCCCCACTGCTTGTGTTCTCTCTCTTGTTGTCTCTCTCTCTGTCAAATAAATTAATAAATTCTTCAAAAAAATAAATAATAGTCTCTTACTGGGGACAAAATACTTTGGAAGCATTCTTGTTCTGTGCTTAATTTGTCAAAAAGTAGGTTGATATGAATCTATCATGTCTCTTTGAAATGCTTCTGTCAGAGTATGTACTGGCCTGAAAATGGCTTTGAATCTTCTGTCATTCAGCAAAGAGACAAAATTTTATAAATGACTCAGCTTCTAGCCCCTGTAATTATTAACTAGTATTTTTTCAAGTACCAGCAATCTAGCCAAGGTCCTTTGAATCAGATTGCATAGATTACATGTAAAGGTGAATTAATCATTTTATGAGATATTTATTCCTGTAAATATTATTGTTTACACTCTCCCATACTTTTTTAGATTAATAAATAACAATACATCATTTTACTGTTTCTCAAGAAGTCTGTCTTTTGTGAAATGTTAACAAGAAAAGTTCATATAAAGGACTTAAAAATAAAGTTATATGTGGCATACTGATTAGATTATGTGAAACATAAACAGACTGATATACAGCATCATCTATCAGTTGTTACCTTTCTCACTCCTGTCCTAGCTACAGGTCCCAAAAAATCTTTAACCTTTGCGTATAGGCTCGGTATCCTCCAGTGCCTGAACCAACCTACACCAGATAACCCAAACTTACCAGTATGGAACTTGAACAGCATTTTTCTTCTTGAAGCTTGTAACTTTTCTCTTTATTTTTTAAAATATTTATTTATTTTAGAAATAGAGTGCACATGTTGTTGGCGGGGGTGCTGGTGATCAGAAGGAAGGGGAGAAGGGAAGCACACTTTCTGCTTAGCAGGACAAGGGACTCTGTCCAGGACCCGAGGTGGAACCAAGAGTCTGAAGGTTAAGCTACTGAGCCACTCAGGCGCCGCGCCCCCCCCTTTCTCTTTGATAGTCACGGTGTGTTCTGCCCTTTCTAATGGGTTGCTGCTCAGATTTCTCCATGGGAGCATCTATAATCCTGCTCTAAATTTCAAGGCATTGGAACAGGGCTTGACAGTTGTGCTCAGTTCTTTCCAATCCTTGCAAAGTATGAACTCCGGTCCCCACTCTTCTCAGTTGCTGACTGGGGCCTTAATGCAGATCACACCATTTTTCCCAACTCCAGGAGCCATTACTTGACTTTGGGGCTCTGCATCATACAAAAAAAGTGATTCATATATACCTAACCCATCCGTTTGAGAAGTTTTTGATCTTATTAATTTGCCAATATGAAGAAATGAGTGCTTAAAGCATAGATAACTAAACAGATACATGCAAGTAATGTATGAGTGAACAGTGAAATATGCATGTTCTAAGAAGAGTCAGAGATAAGAACTTTTCAGAAACAGAGTGGACAGATATCAATACATACTTGGGGTTTAAAATAATAGAAGAAATTAAAAACATTCCATTTTTTCGAAATGCCATTTTTATTATTCATTTGTGCTTGATTTAGTAATTTTAGCATCTTTAAATTCAGTGAATGGCTTTTGTAATTACATGTGTCTCAAATACATATTAACATTATGTTAATTATGGAACTAATGCAGTATTTGAGTATAAACCGAGAATCTTATGTTTGCAGTTGGCAGTTTAATCTTGTTTTTAAGGGATTTTTAATGTGAAATTACCATTTAGTCTTGTAATAGCTTTTCTTAGGGTCAACTCTTTTCCATTAAGTTTGGCATTAGGGATGAAAAAAGATGTGTGACTATGTTTTAGCTACAGAAATAAACAATAATTAATCTTTACTAACAGGATGGAACATCTAGTAATAAAACAACCTAAAACACATTAATTTGAATATTTAACCAATTTGTTTCAATTCCTTTGCATATGGTACCATAGGAGTTCAAGAATAGACTGGCTTTTTGAGCGGAATTTGGCAACTGTACTAATTTTAAGAGGATATGGAGAAGAATGACTAATTTGTAATGTTTCCTCTTTCTCTGATACTGTGCTATAAATGAGGAGTGCCTCTTGATTAGATGCTAATGGCAATGCCATTGCTGTTCACATTTACTACCGTAGGAGATAGAAATTGACACAAAATTAAGACTGGACATGGAAAAATAAATATTTAAAACAGTGTGTTCTTCTTGGGGAAATTTCCTTGCAAACATGCATCATCTTATTATCAATCTACAATCTGATAACACCAGGAAGATTTTCTCACTTAAATCACTATCTGACTTCTGTTTTTGTGTGTTTCCTTTAGATAAGAAATGTTGAAACCAACCAGTGTTTAGACAACATGGGCCGCAAGGAAAATGAAAAAGTGGGTATATTCAACTGTCATGGTATGGGAGGAAATCAGGTAAACTCTCTCTCTCTTTTTTTTTTTTTTTAATCAACTTCGTCTTTGGGGGGAAAGTATTGCTGTGAAAACTGTCACAGTAAACCATGACTCACATGCCAATAACAGTAAAGTCTTAGCTTAGGAAATTAATGGACATTCAAATCAAGAACTACTTTGGCTATCTTATTAATCCCACTATCTTAAGAAAACACTACAGAATTTAATAAATAAATACTATAGCATTTAAATAAATAGAATTTAATAAGTGAGCCCAATTAATGAAGATAGCCAAATATTTTTGACTGATCTCATTTCACCATATATGAGCAAATGAACAGTAAGTTTTATTCTATTAACCAAGTAGTATAAAATAATCCCTCAAGAACAGTGATGTTTTCCAACAGTGATTATTCTAAATTTCTTTTTTAAGTGTTTATATATATCATGTTTTCTATAAATTTCTGAGGTTCAGTAAAGTTGAAAATGCGTGATAAGCACATCTGTTAGATTTGCACTTTGGCTCTCTGAAGATGCCCTTTGAACCAGGTAAAAATGAAGTGTTTAAACAAAACTGATGGTTGATTAAGAGTCTAGGCCAACCTTTTTGTGTGTTGCTGTCCAGTTATCAGAGATCTGTCGGACTATAACAGGGATCCTTGTACTCTTTTTAATAAAATGTTTGACAGTGGCTTGGCAAGGTGGGTCATGTGGAGGCTGCCTAGCCCTGAGCCTTCAGGTGGAGCAGCCCTACTGTCGTGGCCATTTTGAGAGGCAGAATTTAGAGTTTGTAGGAATTCATAACAGAGTTTGAGGTAGCTAATCCTCTATAGACAAGCTGTCCAAAAAAATGAGGAGAAACACATCAGTGAGTTCTTCATCTAGTGTATTAGAGTGAAATTAGGAAGTAAAAGTTATTCTATGCAGCACAACATCATGGTTATATTGGTAATGCAGCTGAATACAATGGAGTACTATGTAGCCATCAAAAACCCCCAAAATCTTGCCATTTGCAAGGATGTGAATGGAACTAGAGGGTATCATGCTAAGCAAAATAAGTCAGTCAGAGAAAGACAATTATCATATGATCTCACTGATATGAGGAATTTGAGAAACAAGACAGGGGATCATAGGGGAAAGGAGGGGAAAGATGAAACAAGATGAAACCAGAGAAGGAGACAAACATAAGAGACTCATAATCTCAGGAAACAAACTGAGGGTTGTTGGAGGGAGGGTGTTGGGAGAGATGGGGTGGCTGGGGGATGGACACTGGGGAGGGCATTTGTTGTGGTGAGCACTGTGAATTGTGTAAGACTGATGAATCACAGACCTGTATCCCTGAAACAAATAATACATTATATGTTTAAAAAAAAAATCTCCAGGGAAAAAGCAGTAGCCCTGTTGCATTTTGACCCCATACTTCAAATAGGACCTGTGTGATTAAATGGAGAACATTCAAAAATTAAATTTTCCTCTTAAAAAAAAAAAACAAAAAAAATTATTAAAATCCTAATTAGTGTTCTAAAATTTCAACTTAAGCAGAAAAATATTTAAATCAAACTTTCTAAATTACAGCATGGAAAAATAACTTCATGAAAGAGAATAATAGGAAAAAACAATACAGACAGAACAATGGCAGAGCATTCACAAATGGTCCAGCTTTTATATTGATTCAGAGACCTCTACTACCAAAACCAATAGAATCCCAGTGAATTCATTTGGAAATGGCCAACAGCTTAACTGTTCGTGGTCTAACTATGCAGAGTTTAATTTTTTCCAAATGGAAATAAGAGATCTGAAGGTAGTCAACTCTTGACATTTGTTCAGGTCTTCAGTGACTTTGTCAAGAAATCAAAAACTTTCTAACTTTCCATTCTTCAGTCCTTAAAATTAACTTTTACCATCAGCTGGTCACATGAGGGCTGCTGAAACTCTAGACATCATATCCACATTCAGGGCAGGAAGAAGTTGGGGTAGAGAACTGCAGTAGTCATGACTGACCTTTTATTGGGAAAAACAAAACTTCCTAAAGGCTTTTTACCCCCCTCCCTATAAGTCTCTTTGGCCAGAAATATGTTACTTGAATACCTGTAGCACAAAAACACAGAATATTTTACTACCCTTACATGTGTAAATGTCCTTACAGTTCATTTACCATGGATACTGGGTGGACATGTAGAACTGTCTCCAGAATGTGTTTCATCAGCTGATGAAAAAAGTCAACTGATTATCTGCACCATGATGACCTACAGAATTCCAAAAAAACACAGTATTTATGATTTCATCCTAATTCTAAGGCAGATGAAAATGAAGATAGGAAATGAAAAGGAAGATAATCTAGATGAATTATGCTCATTGATTTTTAAGTTGCCATAATTAATATTAAAAAATACAACCAGGCATTCCTGTATTTGTCTAAATGACACAAAACACCTGGATCATAAATGTTAAAAATTACATTACTCATTTACAAGTGTTCAAATACCTAGAAAGAAGTTATGCCACTCTACCATAACCTTCTTATTATCAGGGACTATGTCTTATTCTTCTCTTCATCTCTAGTACTTGGCCAAGGGCCTGGGATATGGTAGGTAACTAATAACTAACAGTAGGTAAATAGATGAAAGAATTCACAATCAGAGCAATAGACTTGGGGTACCTGGTTGGCTCAGTGGGTTAAGCCTCTGCCTTTGGCTCAGGTCATGATCTCAGGGTCCTGGGATCAAGCCCTGCATTAGGCTTCCTGCTGAACTAGGAGCCTGCTTCCCCCTCTCCCTCTGCCTGCCTCTCTGCCTACTTGTGATCTCTCTCTCTTTCTCTTTCAGATAAAAAATAAAATCTTTTTTTAAAAAAAAAAAGAACAATAGACTTATACCATAGTACTACGTAGACATTGCCATAGAATAGTGTTATTGTCATGGTAACTGGAAGTATATAAAGACACCAGTCTTAGGGATTCATAAATAAAGGGAACAAACAGTAAGTAAAAACCCATACCTACGTATATTCTGATGTTTCTACACTGTCAACTTAATACAAGGTAGAAATTAAAACCAGAGTTTTTCCATCTACATGATTAGTTATCGATGTCTACAGATAAGCATAGAAGAAAGTTTATATGACCCCTTTTTGCTGTAACAGAGCAATGGACACAGCTAAATATTTACCAAGACAGGAATGTTTAAATAAATTGTGGCTCATCCATAGTACTGAAAACTCCAGTCACCAAATTGAGTGAAAGAGGTCTATAAGTATTGTCATGGAAAACTGAAAAAGAGGGGGAAAATCCATAATAAAACTTACTTTGAATTACCTCATTTATGAACAATGTATGTGAACGTTTTTCTCTATAAAATATCTATAATATCTATATTTGTATAGATGCAATATAATCTGTTAGAAATGCATACAAATTTCTCTGCAGTATAATTACCTCTGGTGAGAAGAAGGAGTTGGAATGGGAAACTTTACTTTTTACCCCACATTTTTCTGTATATACGTATTACTTTCAGAGTTAAACAAATAAAAATAGAGAAAATTAAACTATTGAGAATAAAAGAGTAGCATTTTATTTTTCTAAGATTTTATTTATTTGTTTATTTATTTATTTATTTGAGAGGGAGAGAGAACATGAGCAGGGAGAGTAGCATTGGGAGGGGGAGAAGCAGGCTCCCCGCTGACATGGGGCTCCTTCCCAGGACCTTTCAATCATGACCTCAGCTGAAGATGTTAACCACCTGAGCCACCCCAGTGTCCCAAAAGAGTATTATTTTAGAGCATTGCTCTGACTTGATTAATTGTGTCATTTATGGTAAATTATTTAATATTTTTTAGCTTTACTATTATAAAGTGGGTTAAAGACTTTCCCCCAATTTTCTTTTTTTCCTCTAAAGATTTAGTGAAATTTATATAACTACTAACACTAGCTTGGCATATACTGGACACTCAGGACATACACTGGTCTATTGACATTAATTATTCTCTTTACATATTTCGGTTTCTATTCTCAATTGTTTCTCTTTTCTCTGTAAGAAAATAGAAGTGTTCGTTCAGTAGCTAATGCCAGAGGCAAGGTAAATGCACACACTTACTATGATATTGTTAAGTTTAATAAAATGAACTGCTTCTCCTGTTGTTTTAATATATATTATGAAAAAATTAAACCTTCACATAAAAGCCTACTATGATTTATACTTTGATGGAATTCAATATTTCTTGGATGATTGATCCTAGTTCGTCCCTAATTAAGGAGATGTTTACATTTTTTACTTACTTTAGAAAAGAACAATTTTGGGATTTTATTCTCAGAGCTACCTTCCCTGTGTTTTATTGTTACTCTTTTATGTTACTATGGAAGCAGTATCTATTTTTATGGTTATTTTGTTTAAAATTTTTAAAAGTAGCCCCAACCCATATAAAATATTCAAGTTTCTCACTCTTGCTTTTGCACAAAATTCATGAGATGTTAACACTGTTGTTTTGTTTTGTTTTGTTTTTAGCATTTCCACTTGGTTTCATTTCTAAATGAAGGTGTTTTGTGTTTGTTGACAACTATCCCTTAACCATTTCCCCTTGCATGGGAGTTTTGTTATTATTATTTTTTTAATGTTCTTGGAGATATCAGGAAGAAACTTACTTTTCAGTAGTTGCCAGAAATACTTTTCTTAAACACTTAAACACTCAAATACCCAACATGCTCTCCCTCCACCCCACCCAGGGCTTGGGATATGGTAGGCACCTAATAAAAACTAGCCAAGAAAATGAAAGAATGCTTGGAAGTTTCTGTAGCAACAATACTGTAAAAATAAGATACCAAGTGTAGAATTATTATTACATTCAACATTTGATCATCTTGAGGTACTCTTTTTTTTTTGAGGTATTCTTTTAGAACCTTAGTAATAAAAATCTTCTGTTTCAAACAATAATGACATAAATAGAAAGTCCATTCCTATCTGTTCTTGAAATGCTTTCATTCACAAATAATGTGATGAACATTAAACACTTTCAAAAGAATGAAAATAAATAGGAATTTGATTAAAACTTGAATATATATTTATATACCGTGTGTGTGTGTGTGTGTGTGTGTGTGTGTGTGTGTGTGTGTGTGTGTGTATGGGAAAGAACTTACAGTTTCCTAGTAGAATGTATATTACTGGAAGTTATGGGATTGTCTTCTCTTTACTTCTGAAAAGATGAAATTGATTCCTGGAAGCAGTTCCATGTCCCCTATGATGCTAATACCTCAGATTTATATCTTTATCTCCAACCTCTCTTATAAACACTGGAATCTCTTGCCAGTTAATTACTGGGAATCTCTGCAGGCATCTCAAACTTAGCTGTTTTCAGAATGTGCTCATTTTCTTCTCTTTCACATAAGCATCCAAAATTTAAACCCAACATAGACATTTCTGAAGTTTGGTTGGTCACCCAATCCTCATATTATCGTGAAAATAATATACCTTGACTCTGATGTCTAAGACTGTTTATAACTAGGGCCTCTAACTTTTTTGACCTATGTGATCAGAAAACCTCCTTATTACCACACATCATATGGAATTCCATGCTTACATTCTACATATACCACTTTATAGTTAAATTTGATGAAAATCTCCAGCAATTCTCCACTGCCCTATGAATTACATAAAAAATTCCTTAGTTATGTGTAGTTATGTATTCCTTAGTTAGGTATATATACAAAACCCCACATAGTTTCATCCTCATCTGACTTCCCAGCACAGTCTCATTTGATATTCTAATAGTTTGTGGTGGTGTTTTTTTTTTTTTTTTTTTTTTGTCCCGTAGACATATGTCTGATACTTTTCCATTCCCTGTAGGCTCTGTGCATTTTCATATCTCTGCAGTTCACTGACACTGTTCTGTGTACTTGCACTGTTGACCACATACTACTCCATTCACAAACTTAAGACATACTGTTTAAAACCCAAATAATTTAACTTCTTTTTGGCTATCCATTGGCTAACAACTTAACCTGAACAGGGCATATTTGAATGGATACACTATAACTTATTTAATTAATCCCTATTATTTAATACACAGTACCATTAGAGAATTTTTACTGTTACAGGTGAGGCTCCTCAATAACCTTGTAGCTAAAATCTTGTAAGCATCTCTATTTACTTCTTTAGAAATACTGTCTGGGGGCACCTGGGTGACTAAGTGAGTTAAAGCCTCTGCGTTTGGCTCAGGTCATGATCCCCTGCATCAGGCTCTCTGCTCAGCAGGGAGCCTGCTTCCTCCTCTCTCTCTGCCTGCCTCTCTGCCTACTTGATCTCTGTCAGATAAATAAATAAAATCTTTATAAAAATACTGTCTGGAAGTAAATCGGACAAGTCAAAACTTTTGCAACATTATAAGGCTTTTAATACATTGTGACAAGTTGTCCCTTTTAAGGTTTTACTAGTTTAATGGGACTAATTGCTAAGCTATGAAGAGGCACTATGGTAAATATTTTACATACATATCTGCCTTTCATTCCCACAACAATCTATGAAGTACGTACTATTACTATCCTGATTTTACTCATGAGTCTAATGGGAACCCTGAGAGACTGGTAATATGATTAGGAGGTAAAGCCTGTTTGAATCTAAATCTGGCTGATTCCCCACCACATATATGTTCATTGCATTTATATTGATATCTAATCCTGCTCCCCAGGATTGTGATCAGACTGAACAACCCTAAACAGGCATTGTATTTTTGCTTTATTCTGTTTTCATCTTTGCCAATTTAGTATGGAAGAAACATTTTATCTTTTTAAAATTATATCTCTAATGCTAATGCATTTAAGCAATTTAAAAATTGACATTCATACTTTGTAGATTTTCTAGTCAGCTTTTTGCCTTTATCTTTGCTTACATTTTCATTGGTGGTTGAGGGAGCTCTTGTTTCTCTTCTCCACTTATAAAAATACTTTATTGAGATTATTACCTTCCATGATATGTGTTCCAGATTTTCTTTTTCAGATTTGATATTTTGTTTCTGGTGTGTTTTCAAGTACAGACTTTTAAAGAGTTTATATATTTAAATCATTGCTTGCTTTTATGCTTTCTCTTTTTGTTGCAGAAGTACCATTCTTTTTTAATGAGGTACTTTTTTTTTTTCAGCATAACAGTATTCATTGTTTTTGCACCACACCCAGTGCTCCATGCAATCTGTGCCCTCTCCAATACCCACCACCTGGTTCCCCCGTGTGTGTGTGTGTGTGTGTGTGTGTGTGTGTGTGTGTGTGTGTGTGTGTATGGGAAAGAACTTACAGTTTCCTAGTAGAATGTATATTACTGGAAGTTATGGGATTGTCTTCTCTTTACTTCTGAAAAGATGAAATTGATTCCTGGAAGCAGTTCCATGTCCCCTATGATGCTAATACCTCAGATTTATATCTTTATCTCCAACCTCTCTTATAAACACTGGAATCTCTTGCCAGTTAATTACTGGGAATCTCTGCAGGCATCTCAAACTTAGCTGTTTTCAGAATGTGCTCATTTTCTTCTCTTTCACATAAGCATCCAAAATTTAAACCCAACATAGACATTTCTGAAGTTTGGTTGGTCACCCAATCCTCATATTATCGTGAAAATAATATACCTTGACTCTGATGTCTAAGACTGTTTATAACTAGGGCCTCTAACTTTTTTGACCTATGTGATCAGAAAACCTCCTTATTACCACACATCATATGGAATTCCATGCTTACATTCTACATATACCACTTTATAGTTAAATTTGATGAAAATCTCCAGCAATTCTCCACTGCCCTATGAATTACATAAAAAATTCCTTAGTTATGTGTAGTTATGTATTCCTTAGTTAGGTATATATACAAAACCCCACATAGTTTCATCCTCATCTGACTTCCCAGCACAGTCTCATTTGATATTCTAATAGTTTGTGGTGGTGTTTTTTTTTTTTTTTTTTTTTTTTGTCCCGTAGACATATGTCTGATACTTTTCCATTCCCTGTAGGCTCTGTGCATTTTCATATCTCTGCAGTTCACTGACACTGTTCTGTGTACTTGCACTGTTGACCACATACTACTCCATTCACAAACTTAAGACATACTGTTTAAAACCCAAATAATTTAACTTCTTTTTGGCTATCCATTGGCTAACAACTTAACCTGAACAGGGCATATTTGAATGGATACACTATAACTTATTTAATTAATCCCTATTATTTAATACACAGTACCATTAGAGAATTTTTACTGTTACAGGTGAGGCTCCTCAATAACCTTGTAGCTAAAATCTTGTAAGCATCTCTATTTACTTCTTTAGAAATACTGTCTGGGGGCACCTGGGTGACTAAGTGAGTTAAAGCCTCTGCGTTTGGCTCAGGTCATGATCCCCTGCATCAGGCTCTCTGCTCAGCAGGGAGCCTGCTTCCTCCTCTCTCTCTGCCTGCCTCTCTGCCTACTTGATCTCTGTCAGATAAATAAATAAAATCTTTATAAAAATACTGTCTGGAAGTAAATCGGACAAGTCAAAACTTTTGCAACATTATAAGGCTTTTAATACATTGTGACAAGTTGTCCCTTTTAAGGTTTTACTAGTTTAATGGGACTAATTGCTAAGCTATGAAGAGGCACTATGGTAAATATTTTACATACATATCTGCCTTTCATTCCCACAACAATCTATGAAGTACGTACTATTACTATCCTGATTTTACTCATGAGTCTAATGGGAACCCTGAGAGACTGGTAATATGATTAGGAGGTAAAGCCTGTTTGAATCTAAATCTGGCTGATTCCCCACCACATATATGTTCATTGCATTTATATTGATATCTAATCCTGCTCCCCAGGATTGTGATCAGACTGAACAACCCTAAACAGGCATTGTATTTTTGCTTTATTCTGTTTTCATCTTTGCCAATTTAGTATGGAAGAAACATTTTATCTTTTTAAAATTATATCTCTAATGCTAATGCATTTAAGCAATTTAAAAATTGACATTCATACTTTGTAGATTTTCTAGTCAGCTTTTTGCCTTTATCTTTGCTTACATTTTCATTGGTGGTTGAGGGAGCTCTTGTTTCTCTTCTCCACTTATAAAAATACTTTATTGAGATTATTACCTTCCATGATATGTGTTCCAGATTTTCTTTTTCAGATTTGATATTTTGTTTCTGGTGTGTTTTCAAGTACAGACTTTTAAAGAGTTTATATATTTAAATCATTGCTTGCTTTTATGCTTTCTCTTTTTGTTGCAGAAGTACCATTCTTTTTTAATGAGGTACTTTTTTTTTTTCAGCATAACAGTATTCATTGTTTTTGCACCACACCCAGTGCTCCATGCAATCTGTGCCCTCTCCAATACCCACCACCTGGTTCCCCCAACCTCCCACCCCCCGCCCCTTCAAAACCCTCAGATTGTTTTTCAGAGTCCATAGTCTCTCATGGTTCACCTCCCCTTCCAATTTCCCTCAACTCCCTTCTCCTCTCCATCTCCCCTTGTCCTCCATGCTATTTGTTATGCTCCACAAATAAGTGAAACCATATGATAATTGACTCTCTCTGCTTGACTTATTTCACTCAGCATAATCTCTTCCAGTCCCGTCCATGTTGCTACAAAAGTTGGGTATTCATCCTTTCTGAGGGAGGCATAATACTCCATAGTGTATATGGACCACATCTTCCTTATCCATTCGTCCGTTGAAGGGCATCTTGGTTCTTTCCACAGTTTGGCGACCGTGGCCATTGCTGCTATAAACATTGGGGTACAGATGGCCCTTCTTTTCACTACATCTGTATCTTTGGGGTAAATACCCAGTAGTGCAATTGCAGGGTCATAGGGAAGCTCTATTTTTAATTTCTTGAGGAATCTCCACACTATTCTCCAAAGTGGCTGCACCAACTTGCATTCCCACCAACAGTGTAAGAGGGTTCCCCTTTCTCCACATCCCCTCCAACACATGTTGTTTCCTGTCTTGCTAATTTTTTAAATGGCATTTACATCTGCTTTAAGGAGCCAATATCAAAATTGGCAAATAGGTCTTAGTCTTATTGGTCATGTATCTGACACTATTTTTTATTTAAAATTTATATAAAATATACCTGTAATTAGATATAAGATTAATATATTTATAAAATAACCATTTTACTTTAATAACAAGTATCAGTATAAAATTTTAAAAAATCCAGTGGTGAGTGTTTCCCTTTGAATTGCAATATCTTTTTAATCAAAAGGGGGAAAAAGTATGCATATTGTACTCATTATTTCTAAAGACAAAAAAATATATAAAATGATGGAAAAATACTCATATTTTAGCAAATGCATTTATAATGTTCTCTTTCTCCCTGGAGCCACTCATTTGGAGGCAGCTAGAAAGCATATGGAAACATTCCATGTAATTTATTGTAGTAAATGATTCACAGCCATTTTTCAAGGTAGGAAGCCTTTAGGGAAGCTTACGCTAGCCATTTATTAAAACCGTGTGTTCTGCCAAGGTAAAGAAGAGATCATTAGGTTTTATCAATACTTTCAAACAAATGTCTCCTCTAAAATGCGACGACTTATATTTAAGAAGAATCTAACCTTATGATAGTAAACAAATCTTGAGGGTAAAAAAAAAATACTTCCTGGCCTTATTACAGACCTTCTCCTAGAAAGAGTTTTATTATTTTAGTAATGCATTCTGATGTACTCACAGATTGTAATGAATACATTCATTCAACAAAAATGAATTGACTTTACGGTTTGCATTTTTATCAGCATTATAATTACTTAGAAGCCCTTTCTACATTAATTTGGTCCCCTTTTAGTAAAGTTTGCACAATAGAATTAAAATCACCAGGGTAAATTTGCAAGTGAAATGAAATGGCCTAAGAGGAAAGAAGGAGCATGTCCCATTCATTAAATGTTTAAATGAGCTGGATACATGCAAGCTGGAGGAGAGCAGCATTATTTATGTTAAAGGAATATCTGGTAAGCCTGGAAATGATTGAAATTTGCAGAAACTTAAACGTAGGATGTGATTCTGCCTAGTTTTCCTGGTTGGAGTGTTTTCTGGCATAAAAACAAAGAGCAAATCTGTTGTGTTCAAACCCTTTCTTTTCCTGGTAGGAGTTACTCAAAGATTGTGGAATTTTTTTTCTTAAGGTTTCCTATAAAATGAGCACTAATATTGGCCATTTCTTAGATTTATCTTTTCTTCTGGGTATAATCTTATATATCTCTACATAATGATCATTAATATCTATCACCTGACATTTTTTTTCAAAAGCTCTGGAAGAATTGGCAGTGCAAGTTAACCTAGAAAGCACTTTTACTATTTTACTGTAAAGTACTTAAAATTAATTCCCTGAAATCCCACCTTCATTTAAATAAGCCAAACCTTTGGCTTTGAGCTTTCTAGCTAATAAGTACAAAATTGGTTATATGATTCATTGTGTAAATAATATAAAAACAAGCCACCTTCAAAAAGGTTCAGTTATTCCTAGTGTTGAAATGATAAAAATTTCTACTCTGATTCCTGGTAAAGAAAGCAACAAGGAGGGACACTAGACTAAACTTAAAGGGACACCAGTCTCTGAGAAGTCATCTAGGGGGCACCTGGGTGGTTCAGTCCCTTAAGCATCTGTCTTGGGCTCAGGTCATGATCTCAGGGTTCTGGGATCAAGCTCTATGTCAGTCAGGTTCCCTGCTCAGTGAGGAATCTGCTTCTCCCTCTTGCTCCTGTTTTCTCTCTCGCTGTCTCTCAAATAAATAAATAAAAGCTTAAAAAATAAGTCATCTTAGGAAACAACAATGATATCAAAGTATGTCATGGCACATAGCAGGACAAAAGAAATATTTATCCTGTTGATTAATTGATTAATTATAGTGTATCATATTAGCCTATGCTCTAAAGAGCGTAAAATTAAATTTCTATAGGGCTTAAATGTTAAAATACTTTAAGGTCTTTGGGAAATTCATGTAAATTTATATACATTTTACTAATGAGTTTCCCAGATTTTTTTTTTAAAACCTCCCTTAAAAAGTTAAATATCACAGTTCTCATAAAGAAGAAAGTTTAATACTAGTTTAATAAAATCCCAATACACACACACACCCACCCACCCCCTTCTGTTATCTCACACCATCAGTAGAGCTTTTCTTACTGAGAAGGGTAAGCCATTAGCACAAAACTCTAGCAGAAGAAAAATGTTAGCAGCATCAGTCTGTTCCCTCAGTTTACCCGTTTATCTCCCCTGCAGCCCATGTTAAGTAGACGCACTCCAAGCTTTCTGCTAACATTACTAACATAAGCTTGTCTGCATTCAACCATTCAGTCCCAACAGAGCTTTTTCCCCTCTGCGCTGTTTCAATCTTCAGAAACTCATTCCTCTCTCCGTTTTATCTTTAAGTGCTTTTCTCCTGATTTATGCATAATTCTTCTTGACTCAACACCTTAGTCTTATCATTACTCTGAGCTGCTTCCTTGTTCAAGTAATCTTCCTCCTGACATTTCCATATTTAATATTAAAAGAAATAATAATGTGAATGCATGAATCTACTATATATAAAGAACATTAAGGTCCTTTGAAATGATCTCCTGTTTCTCCTAAGACCACATGTGTACCTAAATTTCAACTGAGGATGTAAATAATTAATTTATCATGTAAAGCTGTTTATAGCAAGTGCTGTAATTCTTTCATCTTGGCTCAATCTGGTAGTAAAAGCCATTTTATTAGCTTCTAAGTAAGGTAAATAATGTCTATGATTTCCAAATTAACGGTGTGGGCTAGCCTATTTTTATATTCACCGGAAGTGAAGCAGAATCCATACTTAAAATTACTTGCTTTGCTGTACCTAAGAAACTCCTTTTCTTAGAGTTCTTAGTTCTATCATAGTTATTAAATTCTATAGAAGAGAAGTAACAGGTAAGGGTATTTCTAGGTTTCTGTTTTTCTTTTAACTGTGAAAGCTTGATTTTTCCAGAAAAGAAAAGGTAGCACAATAAAGCATCGGTAACAAAAAACTAAGAAATTCATATTCAGCTGCTTGACTAACCAGTGCCAGGGAAGGAAACATAAAGTTTGGGAAAAGGAAAAATCTATAAAATCTGTAAATATTATGGCCAGATAAAATGCCAAGTATAATATTTTTGTAGTACCAAGATTCTTAAAGTGGTCCTTAGTTAATACTCACCAGTTTTTGAAAGGAGTTATCAAGGGCACCTGGGTGAGTCAGTCAGGTGAGTGTCTTGGTTTCTACTCAGGTCATGAGCTCAGGGTTGTGAGATCAAGCCCTGCACTGGGCTCCAGGCTGACTGTGGAGCCTGCTTAAGATTTTCTCTCTCCCTAACCTTCTGCTCCCCCCACCCCCTCCACTTGATCTCTGTTTCTCTCAAAGAAAAAAAGAAAGAAAGGAAAAGAGTTATCATATATAAGATATTATGAAGATAAACCAACTAAAGGCAAGCTTACATATCTGTGTGACAGAAAACAAAATGTTTTAGAGTAAGTATATATTCCATATATATTTATATGTTTAAATATATGTTTAAATATTTTGCATGGTTAGAAATGTAGGCATAATAGCAGTGACAAAATATCAACAAAATGCCTTTTATATTTTAATGGTCCAAATTCTATATTCTTGTGTCAAATAAATAAGAATTGTGTCTCAAGATATCATGGGAATGTCATTGGTTTTCTGTATAAACCATGAACAGTTCTCTCTCATTTTAGTAGGCAGTCCTAGTTAATAATCTATTCTCACCATTAAAACCTATCATTTTTATTTAAACAGAAATATACCAATAATTCCTTCTTTGCATAAAATATTTTTCTAAGATTAATTGCATTCTACACTAAATTAAAGCACAGATCAGCAGCATGAGTTGGTTTAGTTATTTCTGTTTTTAAAGCTTTTAAGAATAGAGCATGAATTTTTGGTCCCAGTAGCCTATGACAGTGAGGGGGGTGAATCTGTTCTATATTGAACACTATTCCCCTAGTACACCTTTATCAGATGCTTTAAATGTATTAGAATTTGATTCTCAGAGTAACCCTAGTAGGTATCGTAAATGGGTTTCGTTTTTCATATACCTTATTATACTACATCATACTTGATCTGAGTCAGTTTTTGTAAGAAGTTAAGATAACAGCCGAAGACCTGAGTGTCAAAATTGCTCTCTGCTTATCTTAGTCTGCTCAGGCTTCCATAACACAAGATTGTAGACTGGGTGGTTTCAACAACAGATGGACATGTCTCTCTCAGTTCTGGAGGCTGAAAGTTCCAGATCAGGGTGCCAGCATGGTCAGGCTCTGGCAGGGACACTTGCCTGGCTGGTATGCTGCCACATTCTGGCTGTGTCTTCATGTGACAGAAAGAGAGCTAGCTCTGGTCTCTCCTTTCCTTTCCTTTCCCTGTAAGGCACCAATCCCATCATTGGGGTTCCACCCTCGTGACCTCATCTAAACCTAATTAATTCCCACAAACCTTACCTGCAAATGCCATGACCTAGGCTGCTAGGGTGAGCATAACAACTAGGGAGAGGGGGGAAACACAAACATCCAGCTCATAGCAGTGGCTGTACAGAAGTTCATTATCCTTTCGGCCTTTAGTTTCTAATACTGTAATTGATATGGCTGAACTAGATGTTCAGCAGTTCTAGTATTCTTTTTTTTTTTTTTTAAGATTTTATTTAATTATTTGTCAGAGAGAGAGAGGGAGAGAGAGCAAGCACAGGCAGACAGAATGGCAGGCAGAGGCAGAGGGAGAAGCAGGCTCCCTGATGAGCAAGGAGCCCGATGTGGGACTCGATCCCAGGACGCTGGGATCATGACCTGAGCCGAAGGCAGCTGCTTAACGAACTGAGCCACCCAGGCGTCCCAGTTCTAGTATTCTTTATCCCTATTGTTAGATAAGCAAGAGCAGCAAGTCCAGATGATTTGTGAAATCTTTGTTCCAAGGGCAGACACATGAATTTAGAAAGCTAGAATTTAGGGGGGGAATAAATAAATAAATACATATATATGTATGTATAAAATTTTATCATATATATTATATATAATTATTTATATATATAATTGTTTTATTATATATAATATATATTATATATATAATTGTTTATATAAAATGTCTTAGAACAATGTGAAAATTTTAGGCAATCTGTCAGACACCAAAACCTAATGATTTAAAGAAAAACTCTGTTAATCAAGAATTCCTTGAACACCATATGTATACCCAGCAATGTACGGGCACCACGAGGAATATGAAAATATACCCAGAACTCAAATTCTTTTTTTGTGTATAGGGAAGTTGGTAAAGATGCTGTTTGTTACATAACATGGAATTCTTCCATGAGTGTCCCTAAGAGAATTTCATACTGCATTGAGTATTAGGAAGAGTTGGTTGTCTCCTGAGAAACAGATTTTTCCTTTTCTTTTTTGCTGCCAGACACATGGTTTATCCAGAGAAAATTAATAATATTTTGGTTTATCCAGAGAAAATTAATAATATCTTATGGCAAAATATTTATATTGGCCTTATTTGAATTCTTTTGTTCTTTTAAACATTACCATTTTTATGCAGATGAATTTTTTCTCTCTTATTTCTCTCTGTGTGTATGTTACATATATATGTAAAATTCTGTTTAAATCTACTTCTACTTTTTTACAAGATGAAATCTAAATAAACAAATAGGCACACAATCCCTATACTCAATCCAAATGAGAATACAAAACAGTCATTGTTGAAACAAAAAGTCTGTGTACTGCTATGCCTTAGGGGGCATTCAGCGAAACCTCTGATAAGAACAGGAGTGGGTCTGAAAGACTTCACAGAGCTGTCAGGAAGCACAGAGAATGGAGTGTCTGCAAGGACAGCGGGGATACTGGTCCAAACTGAAGAGAAGGCCTGGACTGAGGAGAGTGGAACATCAAGTTTTATAAGTAGAGGAGCTAAGATTATAATAGAATGTAAATGTCAAGCAAGGGAATTTTGATTTGACGGGACAAAAGAAGCTTTCAGACTGCAAAGGTTGTCAAAAGAGAGGTTGTAGCCTATTTCTAATACAACCTCATGAAAATACTTGGACGTGAACTTCTGTTATTAAAAATGACATGGTGAACACAGGCAAAAATGAAAAGGGCTTTTTATTCTTGTTATTTATTACCCAAGTATAATTTCACCACAAGCAGGGACAGACTATATAACTTTCTTTCAGTTCATTTCTTTTATTCTTTTATCAAAGGACTTGATCCAATAGAGAGCAAGGAGCCACATGTAGTATATACAGAACTGATACCTTTCCATTAAAGAAAAAAAAAGGCTTCAGTAGGTTACCATAGAAACAGCCTAGCATCCATTCCAGTTTTTAATAAAAGACCTTAGTCTTCTAATGAAAACCTACCAGATAGTATATTCCTACTCCAACTTTCTAGCTGCTAACTCTCTAAATAGATAAGGGGATGTTCTTTATATTTAAAAGAAGTAAAACATGTGCATCTGGTGGGGAAATGCAGAATGTTTTTAAGAGACACTCCTTCTGCAAAAATATAAAATAAAATAAACCTGACAAATTCAGAAGCACATTTTTTGCTCATTGCAACATCAAGGAATGATCAAAGTGGTCTTTAAAGCTCTCAGGGGCCAGTGTTCAATCCATGTCTTACACATGGCTAAGAGCAAATGCCACTTCTATGTGGCAAAAGTGGTCACATTATAATTCCATCTACTAAAGAGAACTTGTCTTCATCTTGCCAGTGAAACAAGTGGCCCAAACGAGATTTATTACACGAGTCTTAGTGTGTTACAGACTAATCTAATATAAAGATATGGTCCCCAATTTTAGACTCAAGTTTTTAGAGACATGTTAAAATTTATTTCTAAGATCTCCTGTAAAGAATTCCAAGTAATTTAGGTCGATAATACCCCTTTCAGAAAGTAGAATTTAACTCTGTTGCCCACCTTGCATGTGGACTCTGCTTATTGACTTGCTTTCAAACAGTAAAACATGAAAGCTGGTGGTGGGGTTATAACTTCATGGTGGAGAAACATGGCCTTTACTCCCTTGGGTAAGTGACCAGGGCTCTGCATCGTGAGTCATGTTGGCACCCTACACTTCTGATATGATGTGATGAGAATGGTCCTTCACCTTCATGGTCATTGTCTCAAAAACATTCTAACCACAAGATAAACATTAGACAATCCCACACAGAGGGACAGTCTGTAAAATACCTAAACAGTGTTCCTCAAAACTATCAAAGTCATCAAAAAGATGACAGTCTGAGCATTGGTCAGAGTAAGCTAAGGAGACCTGATGGCTAAATGTAATGTGGTATCAGATGAGATCCTGGAAAAATATGAACATGGGATCAGATGGACACTTTAGGGAAAAACAGTGAAATCTGAATAGTCTAGAGTTTAATTCTTTAAATATCCAAGAAGCAGATGTTAAGTGTGTGGAAGAGCATGGGATTTGGGGGCTGATAGACTGTATTTCAAAGACAGGTTCCCATAAACTGAGTGAAGTGGGGGAATCTGTTTGATCTTTTCATGCACCCTGTTCCTCGTTTGTAAAGGAGGAAATACAATGCTTACCTTGAAAGACCACTAAAAAATCTATAACATATGATATGTGGTCTATCATATCTCCATAAACAATATACTTAAAATGACTTCCATCCTCACAGCAGGTACTCCCCAAATGGTGTGTACTTTCTCTCCTTCCATTTGCTTGCATCATAGCATCCAAAAGCCAGACAGAACCTCTGTCCCTTTGCCTGAGCACCTGTCAGAGTAGTCTTTCACTGCCAGAGGCCACTTTGCCCACCTAGTTAACTAATCTCGCAGTTCTGTGGGTCTAATTCAGGCAAAGCATGGCTGGTTCTCTGCTTGCGATCTCACAGAATTAAAATCAAGGTGTTGGCCAGAGCTGAGACCTCACTGGAGGGTCAGAGTCCGAGGTTCCTGGTTATCAGCAGATTTTAGTTTCTTGCAGTTGGAGGACTGAGCTCCAATAATTTTGTGTTATGGTGCATGACTTTTTGTGTTTTTTTTGTTTTGTTTTGTTTTTCTGGCTCTCTGCCAGTTCCTCCTCCCACCAGTGGGGAAGCTATTAGTTCCCTTCCTATGCTGGCCCCCTCTAAAACAAGACTGTGTGTGTCTTCAAGGCCAGTAGGAAAATCTCACACTTTAAGTTGGCTAATTCTAGGTCTTATGTAACATAAAGTAATCATGGAGTGACTTTCCTGTTGTGGTAGTCTCACTCACACTCAAGGGGAGGGTGTTTATGAAGGGCATGTATATTGGATAGGAATCTTGGGGCCATCTGAGAATTCTGCCACAGTCACATAAAGAACAACATCTACACGTTCAAGTGTATCCAGTGGGATATCCAATTGGGCTTAAATCTGCAATTTATATTCTTTAGTACTACAATAGTTAAATGTGAATAGCTGGAACATGTTTATGTATTAGATATCTTGAATTGTAGACTCCCTTGAAAACCCTTCAAGACGGAGTAAAGTGGGATGCCTGGTGGCTCAGCCTTAAGTGTCTGCCTTCAGCTCAGGTCATGATCTCAGGGTCCTGGGATCAAGCCCCACATCAGTTTTCCTGCTCAGTGGGGAGTATCTTCTCCCTCTCCCTCTGCCCTTCCCCGTGCTTGTACACTCTCTCTTCCCCATCCCCCCATCAATTAAATAAATCTTTAAAAAATCAATTAAATTTAATTAAATTTAAAAAGATATGCACAAATGATGCCATGCCTGCAATAATGCAAATAAGTAGGTGAGAGTAGTTAAAGTGATACAAGAAGAAAATGAAAAATGTACTAGAACTTCAGGTTGGGTAGTAGTCTTTTTCTGGGCAAAGTGGAATTAAGATAGTTCTTGTGATGAGAGCAGAACATACCCAGTCAGGGATGGAAAGATGAGGTAACTTGCTGATCACCAATTCAGAAATGTAAAGTTGTAATATACAGTTATATCAAAGTAAAAAGAGAAAGAGTTAATGCATCCTGGACGATGTTGAGGACAGGATGAAAATACTGAACATGAGATGCACACCCACATCCCTTTTTTTTTTTTTTTTTTTTTTTTTTTTGAGATTTTGTTTATTTGAAAGAGAGAAAGAGAGCACAAGCAGGAAGGAGGTGCAGAGAGAGAGGGAGAAGCAGACGGGGCTCCATCCCAGGACCCTGAGACTATGACCTGAGCCAAGGCAGATGCCCAACTGACTAGGCCACCCAGGCACCCCCCACATCCTACTTTTAGCAATAGAGTTTGAGAGCATTAAATCTGCAAAAGACCATAGATACCATCTAGGCACATAAATCAAGATCACATAGAAGCTACCTACTCTCCTTACCTGCTTCTACCTAGACCACTGAGCTGACAGGCCAGAGGTGAAGCCTGAAATCAGTTAAGGCAGAAAAACATCCTACTTGGGAGCAGAAGTCTCTTGGCAGCTCCATTGATGAACTCAGCTCCATCTCCTCATTCCTCATGCTAATTTCACGATGGGATGACATACAGTCAGAACATTCTGAAATAAAAATCACATTGCTGAAGGTCTAATTTTTGTTGTTAAACAATTTTTCTTATTATTTCAATACAAATTTACCTGGGCCATTTTTACAGAATGAGGGAGGAAGAAAACTATTAGAATGTATGTGAGAGCTTTTTAAAATAATTTATCCTTCTGGATTCTTGTTAACAGAGTTTTCAAATTGACTGCACTTCAGTTACCTAAAGCAATCTGCTAGAGGGCCCAAAGTTCCAAAGTAACAAAGTGATAAGATGTAAGAGGCAGTGTAGTCAAGTGAAAGAAAAGTAACCAATGAGATTGGGGTCCGGAGAAACTTCAGTCACTAAGTGGCTCTGGCCAAGTATGTGAATCCTGTAACTCCATTGGCTTAAGATTCTTCAAAGAGAAAGCGAAGCAGTTGACATATAGTGACAGAGCCCCTTCAAACTGAACTTTTACACTAAATAGGAAGAACTCAACAGAAGTGCTTTATAAATTCATAAATTCATCTAGAAAAATCACCACCTCTATAATAAAGCTGAATCAAATGCACTTACAAGCCTTTTAAACACACATAGGATATATATGAGTGTAATGTAAATATATGAAAATTAGTGTGTATTGCAAGGTATTTCTTCTGTTAAGATGGAAGAACCCCTATAGCAATGCAGAGCCAACAGAGGGCGTTTGGTTCCTGAGCCTCTTCACAGAACAAGTGAACCAGCTCTGCATCTTGCTTTGCTTCGACAGTTTTGCCAGCAGCTGCTATGCTACAAATCTGAGCAAAATTTGCTTGCAGTTTTTCAAATTTCAGATTTTTCAAAGGGGTGAACATAAATGCCTTTGAACATACTCCCCAAAGTGAAAAATCCAGAACAAACCACATGTGTATGTGAAGTAATGAAAATGCTTACATTCTCTGAAAAAAATGTTAAGATTGTAAAGAACTGAGACTGAAATTGGAAATTGGCTGTCACCTTTTATATGTTAGGAATTGTTCGTAAACTCATTTGAGTACATCAGTTCAGAGACAGAAATTAATCTGGTCCCTATAAAGTCTACAATAAAAGCAGGTAATTCGGGGCGCCTGGGTGGCTCAGTGGGTTAAAGCCTCTGCCTTTGGCTCAGGTCATGATCTCAGGGTCCTGGAATCGAGCCCCGCATCAGGCTCTCTGCTCAGCGGGGAGCCTGCTTCCCCCTCTCTCTTTCTCTTCCTGCCTCTCTGCCTACTTGTGATCTCTGTCAAATAAATAAATAAAATCTTTAAAAAAAAAAAAAGGTAATTCACCTCATCAAAGTCAAGAACCACCTTATGAAGATACATTTCAATAGAAAAATGATTGTAAAAATTATTGATGCTTTCGGAAATCATAACTGAATGTTAAAATTTCAGCCCAGACAGCAAGATAAAATAGATGTGAAATCTAAAATCAGACTTCCCTATGCAGAATTTGCAGACACTTTGGAAACTACTTCCATGACTTTTAGACCCTTCAACCATCATACAGAATCAAAGGAGGCATGTAAGTTCCTTAGGGCACCATAACAAACTTGCACAAACCGTTTGGCGTGAGCAATAGAAGTTCATTGTGTCTCAGTACTTGAGGCTACAGTCAGAAATCACAGTGTCAGGAGGGGCTTATTTCTTCCAAAACCTGTAAGGGAGAAGCATTTGTTGCTGCTTTTAACTTGTGGTGTTCGCCTGCAATCCCCATGGCCTGTGATGATGCATTGCTCCGATGGAGGCATTTTTTTCTGTGTATGTCTCCATCTCTGCCTTCTAAGGACACCAGCCATTTCGGGTTAGGCCTCCACCCTCTCCAGTATGATCTCCTCATCACTTACCTAATCCCATCTGCAATGACCTTACTTCCAAATACATTTACATTCTGAGGTGCTTAGAGGTGAAGGACTTCAGCATTTCTTTTGGGGGACACAATTCAACCCATAACAGGAGGTATCACAAGATGGAGAGGATTCGGGTTTTCTATGAAAAGAGCAGTTGCCCTCCCTCTAGAGAAGAGGGGGTGGGATTCTAGTTTCCAGGGACAAACCTTACTGAGGAGGACTCAAGGCAGGGGTACCTTCCTGGTTGTGCAACCCATGCCCTCAAGAAGAGCCCTACAATTGGAAAGCCTTAATAATTTTTGAACAGTAAATCCTGCATTTGCATTTGGCACTAGGCCCTGCAGATTACACAGAACACCATTTTAAGCACTTGTTTGCTGTGTGCTTGCTGCTCTTGGGGAATGTGGCAGGCTGTGACTTGACTCACACGTCGTAAAGCTGGCCTGTGACAACTGAAGTGACTCTACCGCCTGAGTCAGCTCGCCTCCCCAAGTTGCTCAAGTCGTAAGAAGTGGCCCACTTACAAAACACGCGTTGTCATCTTCATAGCACGCAGTGAGAGGTGCTTAGCAATGAGAATCTCCCAAGAACCATAAATGCTCCCAGGAGAAGGAGCTTGAAATCTCTGCCATGCCAGAGATCAGGAAGGAGTTACCAAGAGACAGTTTAGGTAAGACCTCTTACAGAGGCTTTTATGACCCTGGGGGAATCAAAACCCAGTTAGCAGCCTTCAGGAATATGGGAGTGGGCAAGACAGATAAGAAAGAAAAGAAGTTCTCAAGATGGTAAAATAGAGAAGTTCACCAAGCCCTAACCCACTGCAGGCTTCCAGCCTAAAGCACATCCAATTTCAAGAAAAGGAGATTTGGGATTACATTCCTTTCAGAATTTCGATTAATAATGTTAAACAGATCATTCTAATTTCTGAACTGAATTCCTAGGGGTCCTGGACAAGTAAGCAAAAAAACCTATAGTTTCCATCTAGGAGTAGGGAAAGATGCATTATTTCCTTCAATGTAACGGTGTTAGGGGCTGAGTTGTGTCCCCCTCCCCATTCGTATGTTGAAGTTCTAATCCCAGTATCTGAGAATGTGACATTTGGAGATACAGGAGCTCTAAAGATGTGATTGAGATAATTAAAGTGGTCCCTAACCTAATATGGATGTTGTTTTTATAAGAAGAAGTGATCAGGACACAGGCATCAAAGTAAGACCATGGAGGACACAGGGAAAAAATGGTCATCCACAAGCAAAAGAGAGAGGTCCACAGGAGAAACCAATTGCACTGATAACCTGATCTAGAACTTGTGGCCTCCAGTACTCTGAGGAGATTAAAAGCCATCTAGTTTATGGTACTTTGTTCTGGCAGCCGTAGCAAACTAATGTAATAGGAGACAATAAAAACTGCATTGTTGTAGTCATCAGAGTAGTTTTGGAAGGGCCCACAAAAACGGAACAAAGGATCTATCACTTCTTATAAGATAGCTGAACCTAGAACAATTGAGTAAAATTGGCCTCTGTGGTGGTTGTTTCTACAGCAAGCGTGACCAGCAGACTACAGAAGAAGATGTCTAGTGCTAGATGGCTGATAATTTTATGTGTTAGAACAAATATGAAGATTAGTGCAAAACGGAATATTCAAAGCACCATAAATTATTGCATCTATACAGTTCATGTAAAAAGCTCTGCTTACAGAAGACGTGGTATATATACACAATGGAATACTATGCAGCCATCAAAAGAAATGAAATCTTGCCATTTGCGACGACGTGGATGGAACTAGAGGGTATCATGCTTAGCGAAATAAGTCAATCGGAGAAAGACAACTATCATATGATCTCCCTGATATGAGGGAGAGGAGATGCAACATGGGGGGTTAAGGGGGTAGGAGAAGAGTAAATGAAACAAGATGGGATTGGGAGGGAGACAAACCATAAGTGACTCTTAATCTCACAAAACAAACTGAGGGTTGATGGGGGGAGGGGGGTTGGGAGAGGGGGGTGGGGTTATGGACGTTGGGGAGGGTATGTGCTATGGTGAGTGCTGTGAAGTGTGTAAACCTGGCGATTCACAGACCTGTATCCCTGGGGATAAAAATATATGTTTATAAAAAATAAAATTAAAAAAAAAAAAGCTCTGCTTACTACACTTTGCAATAATGTTAAGTTGGTACATATAGGAATATGAATGTAATTGTACAATGGAACGACAGGACAAACTTATTTAATATATGTATGAACTGTGTCACACGTGGTTTCTAACACATATAGGTGCTCAGTTAATGTTAACTTTCTCCATATTCCTCTTTTATAGTGGATGGAAGGACACTGAGATTGATTATTTTACTCTGCTTCTAGTCCCCTTCGTTTAAAGTGATGAGACTTTGATTTAATGCATTGTTACTAGAATCATCCTGGCATTGCAGCAACTGAAATACGTGCTAAATCTAGTATTTGTGTTAACTCACTTCTGGTTTTCGTGAGAATCAGTATTGATAACCAGTGATAAAGCAATTTGAGTGGTAACTAGAAAGGGGGGAATAGTGTCCAATTTTTGTAAAAGAACATACAAGTAGACTTCACTAATGAGGGACTCGATCTTGTAAAGCCATCACCATGTGTGATGCTTAAGTTAATGTGCTTCATATGTGTTCAGAATTGAAAATCTTACCTTATAATCAGGCATAAGTGTTTTAACTGCAACAGGAGAGCAGGTCAGGCAGATACTCTGCCAGGAACTACACGTACCAAACTGAGATGTGGGGTACTGACACGGGTAACAGCCGTAGGGAGTCCTCACTTCCTGGAGAATCTAAAATGAGATGTGAGGTTGTCCCCAAAGTCGTAAGAAACTCAGTAGAGGCTGACTATATATGCTGCAAGGGTCAGGACACTCTGTCATTGGTATGAGAGCCCCTCCTCAAGACTGTGTGCCAAACCCTAGGCAAGAGCCGAGCCTGGTGGGCTCCTGTTCTAAAATTCTTTGGGAACTGGACGTACTATCAAGGCAGGAATCCATATACAAGGCCATATCCTGGGAGCACCTCTAGGCCTGGGGTAATAACGCTAGCTGTCAGCCACTGCTATCTGTGTACCTGGATCTCTACAAAGTACTTTGCATGTAAAATTTTCATCTGTCCCAAAGTGAGTTCCATGAACCTCCTGCAGTAGGAGATATAAAAAGCATGAAGATGACAATTATGGGTAAAAAGATAATAGATATAAAGGGTAAATAATTGAGATCAAGCCTAATAATTTCCAGGTAAAAATCAAGAAAGACATATGTATACTGATGCACTTTTTATTATTATACAGAATATAAACAATCTTAGGAACACCTCTGCATAAAAATGAGATTCTCAGGTATGAAAAATAAATTAATCCTGTTAATTATTCATTAGGATTTGTTAACCAATTAATGCCAGAAAATAAAGCATTATATACATATTTTTTTTAAGATTTTATTTATTTATTTGAAGAGAGAGAGTGAGAGCACAAGCTGGGAGATGGAGACGGAGAGGGAGAAGCAGGCTCCCTGCTGAGCAGGGACTCCCCCCAGCGCAGGGCTCAATCCCAGGACCCCAGGATCATGACCTGAGCCGAAGATAGCTGCTTAACCAACTGAGCCACTCAGCCATCCCTATACAGATTTTTTTAAAGAAAAATTATTTGTGAGACAAGTATTTTTTTTCAAGTGCAAAGGCCAAAGAAAGATAACTTCAGATAATATATATATGCTCAGAAAATATTCTACAAATATATCTTTCTTGAATATAAATCACTTAAAATAGCTACTGATTGACCATAAATGAATTAAAGTTAGGAATTAAGGAGCAAAGAATGTGATTGACTTCTCTCAACAGGTAAAGTCTCCAAACTATTGTAAGAGATCTGAGGAGAAATCATTGTTCAGGCCATAATTATACAAAATTAGTGGCAAATGTGTACAAAATTAGTGGCAAATATGGATACTTTGGTGTTTCCATTTACATTGGCATCTGTATACAACTAAAAGTATAATTTCTATGTGGAAAATTACACTTCACATTAAAACAAAAGATTAAAGAAATTTCTCTAGAAATTTCCCTCCTTCAAATTAAGGTTTATTACTAGTTCATTTACTTAAATATGTTTATATGAAATTAAATATTGTATTAATGCAGACCATGTTTGGAAAGGATAAAGTACTAATTATCTGATACGTGTTTCTTTTATTCTCTTAATTTAATCATAATTTCCATTAAAAGTGTGAATATTAAGGGCACCTGGGTGGCTCAGTGGCTTAAGCCTCTGCCTTCAGCTCAGGTCATGATCTCAGGGGCCTGGGATCGAGCCCCACATTGGGCTGTCTGCTTAGCAGGGAGCCTGCTCCCCACCGGCCCCCCCGCTCTCTGCCTGCCTCTCTGCCTACTTGTGATCTCTGTCAAATAAATAAATAAAATCTTTATTAAAAAGTACTAAAGATAGAAATTTTTTTTCTGAATGCCATACATGAGATCTATATTTTATATAGTTTAATTAAATGAACTTCATATATTCTCAAGTTTTTACATCTTTGTGAAGAATTTCTTTTGAGTTTTTCTCCTACCACCTATGATTTTCAGGGAAGCCCTTAGTTCTGGAGAGGCAACCCTTTCAAGACTAACTCGTTCAGCTTACACACTAGGGCTCCAGAGTTTATAGGGTAATATTGAGCTGACTTCCTGTAATTTTACCAGTCTGTTTTGGGAAACTAAAAGATCCTCAAATAACCTTCCTCATTACACTACCTCTTGACATTGTAAGGAAAAAAATACCCACAGAATACTGAAGCATGCTTATCAGAGCAAACAGAAGAAAATAACTTCCATAATTATTAACTTAATAGCTCTTGTGACCCTTTAATAGTCAATGTTATAAATAAAATATTCATACCAGGAGTTTAAAAAATAGAGATTATTACAGTATCAGTTCAAGTTAGCTAACAGTGAATCTACAATCCACCGTAACATTTCTTGGCTATTTTGAGAAGTACTGTAGCCAAAACCAGCTATAATCATATGATAAAGATAAGTATAGAGCCTACCTTTTTTTAATGAGGTCTCTAGAGAAGCTCATTCTACAATGTTTGGAAACACACTGACAGTATTTAATAAAATTTACATGATGTTCTTATGGAGAGAAAGATTTAAATGTCTTCATGAAAAACACTGTTCTCTCTATAGAATTAGGGAATTGGTCATGTGGTGAGAACAAGGGCTGTATAGTTATATCTATACATATATATACATATATATAACTATATCCCTATAGTTAACTTTATTTTACTGAGTCTGTTGTGAGATATATAAGGCAAGTACAGGGCAGGAAATACGGTGCCAGCAAATAATGTGTTTAATAATTTGTTAAATTGAGGCTTCACAAAAACCTTTAACACAGATAACACTGTCCCTATTTTCCAGTTGAGGAAAGGGACTGAGAGATGCAAACTCAGTTTCTCAAGATCACACAGCAGAGACTGTTTGAAAACACAAGTTGATATGAACGTTTCCACAGAGAACTCTGCTATACTGTGACTTTTTTGTTTTTACGGGATTATTTCATCAGTTGAATTTTATATTTTCAGGTATTTTCTTATACTGCTGACAAAGAAATCCGAACCGATGACTTATGCTTGGATGTGTCTAGACTCAGTGGACCTGTAATCATGCTAAAATGCCACCACATGAGAGGAAATCAATTATGGGAATATGATCCTGAGGTATAGTCTTTTCCTTAACTTACTTACTATTTAGTGCTTAAATCCAGTTATATATTTCAAATACATTTCAATTCTGAGCTCTTTTTTCTGCGCTAGAAAAACTGTATTTTCAAGCATGCATTCCTCTGATAGCATTAGGATGGTATAGTATATAAATAGGGTTTTTTCAAACGCATTCATTAGTATAAAAATGAATAAGGAAAATAGTCATTTTTATGTGTTTAAAATGTGTGTGTACATGCTTAACATATATTAGGCAAAGGGGCCAGCTATGGTTATCTGAGAGGTGTGTATGAAGATACACATTATAGGACAATATCAACAATATTTCCATTTTTCAAATTTTATACTGTTTTAATAGGTGAAATTTGTCCTTCTCAATTTAAGGGGAAAAAAAGAGGGGGGAAAGCATGAATGCTTTTTATAATAGTAAATACTTTGCAAAATTCAATAAAGTAATTAGGCCCATAATCAACTAAACAGCATTTTCTCAATATAGCACATCTTTCTGATAGAAGAGTGGGAGAGAAAACAATAAAATTACAGTTGGGAATTTATAGCCGGGCAGTGTGTAAAAACCAGATCAACCATCAGATGGAGCTAATAAAAAAGAAATATCTTCTTCTCCATAAAGAAGTTGCCTTGAAACAGCTTCATTTCTTTCAGTTCCCTTGGCTTAGCAAAATGAAGTGGGTCATCTGTGTTACATTTTCCACATTATTAAATGGTTGGTGACTTATTTAAGATAAGAAATAAACTACTCTTGCAAGATAAATAATGCACTAGAGGCAAATGAATTTCACAAATGCAGTGTTCTACCTCAGCCCAAGATACTCAGCCAGTGTAACATTTAAAAAAACTAATCCACAGAGTCCTTGGTATTATTGATATTGCAATAAGGCCTTCTTATTTGAATGTCATTTCAAATTGCATGATGTAGTTTCTTAATAGGAAAACTTATTGAAGTTTTACATAATTTGAAACTGATTGTGTAGGGTTAAAATTTGACCTTAAAATTTATATAATAGAACTGAGCTCTCTGGACTTACAATGCTCTTCTGGGACATAAGGAAGGGCAAACATCTCGAATCTTTCCTATAATAGACCAGTGTGTTCTCTTCAGACTCTTGTGTCCCCGGTACCTTGTTTACCTCAGTCTGACCCCCATATTTTTTCCTCTTGAGCTCTCATCATACCACCCTTAATATTAAGACTGCAGAAGATATTTCCTTCAATAATACACGGAGGTAAACCTGGAACTTTGGCTCCCTCCCTCTTCTATTAGGAAAAGTACGATAAATGTTCAGATAAAAGAGAAATCCTGAAAGTAGTATTTTTTTAAATAAAATTTTTTGTTGTTGCTGTTGCCCTTTAGTTTTCACCAGGAGCTCAGGACTTTGTTGGGCTTGCATGAAAAATGAAGAAATCTAGCATATATTTCTAAGGGAAGGGGGATGAGTGTATATACTTTTTATAAGATGAAGCAATGTTGAATTTCAGGATACCACTTTAAATCTTCAAAATTTTCTTTAATCTTTGAGTAGATGATGGCTGCTATAGTCATAAGTCAGATTCTTTAATTTCTGAACTAACCATATTGTTAGTATATAGGTGTATATTTTACATTTTTACCAGCCAGCAGAAAGATTTTTGAATACTAAGGGATTTTGACAGTCTTAAAAGAGGAAAAAAAAAATAAAGGTTGCTTCACCTAGGACAGAGAAATGGTTTTTGTAAATTGACTATTTTTGATAACTAGTATTTATCTGTTGTAGGATTTTTCAAGCATTGCGATATTTCAGATCATGTAAACTTTGTTTCTAGAACACACACGAAAAAAGCTTATAATATGCTATAAATATGGAGAAATGGTTTTTAAATAATCTGATCATTGTGATGATTATGTAACATAGCTTACTCTATTCTCCTATATGTTTATGTTTTCAAAATTAAATTGTGGGGATACCTGGGTGGCTCAGTCAGTTAAGCATCTGCCTTCAGCTCAGGTCATGATCCCAGGGTCCTGGGATCGAGTCCTGCTTCAGGCTCCTTGTTAAGTAGGGAGCCTGCTTCTCCATAAGCCTGCCGCTCCCCCTGCTTGTGCCTTCTCTCTGACAAAATCTTTAAAAAAGTTAAATTGTGATGTTCAGCCTGCCAAAATTCAATATTTTAAATCATATAGGGTTTTTTTTGCCAATTTTATGAATGTATAAATCATGATGGAGAGAAGTCACAAAAGAATTGAATAATTATAGGAACAATGAATTGCCTTTCTGGAAATTTCAGCTTTGAAATAAGACTGATTTTATTTGTGGAAAATGTCAGAAAGAAACATTTTTTTAAAAAGAAATGAAAATATAATACACGGGGTCATTTTAGTCTATAGAATAGTCCCAACCCTCGCCACCTAAAGTGTAATTCTAGGACTAGTAACATCACCTGGGAACTTTTTAGAATTTAGGAACCGGAGAACCCTGTATCAGAGTCTGCCTTTTAACAAATCCCCAGGTCATTTACATACATATTAAAGTCTGAGAAGGGTAGATCTAGACAGTGGCCAAACATCTACTCATCTTTCTTAGTCTTTTTATACACTGTTGGAATTATTGCAAAGTTAGGAAAAAGGCATAAATACGCTGTGGAAAACGACAGGCCTCCAGGAGAGATGGGGGAGACATAAGGGGCCCAAGGGTGAGAGATGCTGAGATGGGAAAGAAGAGTCATTGCCACATCGGGCTGGTCGTCTGGCATCCACCCTGTGGGAAGTAGGAAGTGCTGCCTGCTACTTTTTAAATTCAGTTCTTTATCTGCTGCTGTCAAAGGCAAAATTATTTTTCTTTGAGAAACCTCTGAGGTGGTGTACTATCAAAGCAGAATAAAACTTGGTGGAGGTCACAGAATTATAAGAGCTGAAACTTTTCTTAAAGTTCTCGTCTTTCAGCCTTTATCTAGAGGAAAGTAAGCACAAAGATCACACCACCAGCAGCAGGGACCGGAGTTCACTTCTAAGGAAGTAATCAAAGAAAGCTAGTTACCAGGACAATGTGAAACTCGGTGTGAACAGCTCAAATATTCCAACACTTTGTCACCCATAGTACTTTCAGTTTTAGAAAAGCAAGTCATAAATAGCAGCAGAATTTTTGGAATATGCAGAGAAAAACTGAAACCAATTCATAAATCCTCTTCTTAGGTGAGGGGTGGGGGCAAAGAAAGGGAATGAAATTTATTGTCTGCAATTTCATCTGTTTTCTCAAGCAATTCTAACAATAGGCCTGTAAGATTATATTTTTATTTTTATTCTTTACATTATTAAATATAAGAGTGTTTAAATAGCTTCTCTAGGTTTTAGACCCCAGGTTTCTGGCACGGAATTTAGCCGTGTTTCTACTATGCTACCTTGCCTCTTGAGGTCATTGAGAAACTAGAAACAATTAGGCATTTTAAATGATGCTGACCTGATAAGCTAAATGTATTACTATAATAAATGAAAGGAGTGATTAAATATTATCAGTTATTTGTGGTACCAAATTTTATTCACATAGAATTTCTCCTTAATAACTGGAAAGATGTTCTGCAATAAACGTTGTCTACTTAGTTGAATAGTCATAAAAACCACTTTGTCAGTATGGTCTAATTGCTAAAAATTGTCTGTTTTGTTGAATAGTCATAAAACCACTTTGTCAGTATGGTCTAATTGCTTACAGACTTTACACATATTCATTATGATCTAATTGCTTCTCCTTTTATTTGAATGAAACTAAGCACATGTTGGTAATAAATACATGTCTTTGGCCAACTTTGATTTGAAATATAGAGGTTCCTACTTTCTTAGCTAAGTATTTTTTAGCACAGTCATGAATTTAATTCAGTTACCACTTTATAGCTGGCTAAATATGTTCAGTTTGGGGGCAACTGAGCACCATTAGCAGAACTACAAGACCCTCAGCTGGTCTAGCGTCTCTTAAATAAATTACCTGAACATTTTGTTGCCATGAAAGTGATTGCCATAGAACTAACACAGAAAAGGAACCCTAAATTGTGTCTCACTGAAACATTTTTAAGGATATTTTTAGGGGCACCTGGGTGGCTCAGTCAGTTAAGCATCTCCCTTCAATTCAGGTCATAATCATGGACTCCTGGGATCAAGTCCCGTGTCCCGCTCCCTGCTCAGCAGGGGAGTCTGCTTCTCCTTTTCCCTCTTCTCCTTCTTTCTCTCAAACAAGTAAATAAATAAATAAAATATTTTTAAAAAGATTATTTTTATAAAGTTCTGTCATCTATCCATTCTGTTTTATTCAGATTTTCTCATATTCTGTTTGAACACTGCAGTTGTGTTCCAATCCATCTGAAATTTACATTTTCTGACAATAAGTGCACATAATCACATTTCTTTTAGAACATCCAAGCAGCTATATACAGTGTAAGAATCTAATTTTAGAACAGAACACTTATGCTCAACAAACACTATGCAACAAAGAAAAAAAAATAAGGGAGCAAACTATGATGCTAAAAATAAGTCTTGTTTTTCATGTGACTGAGCAAGTTGACTGAGAAGATGAATTCAATATCTATCTGTATCCAGTGTTTCCTAGAGTCACAAGATAAGGGATTTTTTTCAGTAGGGAAAATATGTCGGATTGATATTTACTGAAATCACACAAGCTTATATTCAGACTTTACTTAATACCTCCTCTTTTATTTACCTTTATCAGAAAGCAGGTAAATGGCAGTATAATTTCAAGGTAAGTAGTCTATAATGGCAACACGGCTGTTTCCCTGTGTAGCACTCCTAATGAAAACAGTGGCTCAGTTTACCTTTAGAAGGCTGTGTGTATCTGACTAGTATTACCTTTCCACATTCCCACTGACCCATAGCTGTGGTTTCTTACGTAGACTGAAGTAGTGAATAGGAACTGTGGTAGTATAGTATTGCAATTTTAGTTCTTGTCTCTTAAACATTTACACTTGGTCTTTAGCATACTTATATTCTGTTCTAATAAAACATGGTTCACCTTGTCAGGAGATCATACTTAATATTTTGAATAACAACTTTATTTTTTTTTAATTATGATTTTGCACTTAACCAATAGGGAAATTTTACTGCCTTGGCTATTAAAGATCTGTAACAGTCTGTTTTTTCTTACTTTGTTCATTATCATATATAACAGTCAATTGAGTTTCATTTTAAACTTTTTAACTCTTTAAACTTCATTTTAGTATGGCATCTTTTACACAGAGGCCAATATGATTAACTCTTTAATCAACCATGCAGTCATTTCTGTTCATTAAATTATCAGGTTTTTTACTTAGTGCTTTTTAATAAAGAAGGTACAAAAGTATGACTTGATTTTATAATTTTGTACGTCTTAACTTTGTCATGAACCTTGTTTTCCTAGCCTGATTCCCATAGTCCTTGCCTCTTCAAAAGGATAGATGGAGGGATCCTCCATGACACATCTTGTCTTAGATAGCAAAACATACAGGTGTGTTTAAAGGCAGGAGTTACGAATTGTTTTCTTGTATATCTTAAAGCAGTATGTCTAAAATTCTGTCAGAAATACTAGTGCTTTATACCTCAGAGGAGAATAATATTATAAACAAAAACCAATCTAGCTTAGGGTTCATATTACCCTGCTTTCTAGTGAATATTTTAAATGAAGCAATAGGAAGAGATACGTGGCAGTATGCTTCCTGTCAGCTGGAATGTCACATTACCTTCAAAACTGAGTGAATGTGACAGTCTTCCAAAGTTGTGAGAGGCCTTAGCAACAAGTATGGTAAGGGCTGATTTGCTGCATAAAAAGGAGTTAGAAGAAAAAGAAGTGTACACCCAGGGGCGCCTGGGTGGCTCAGTGGGTTAAGCCACTGCCTTCGGCTCAGGTCATGATCCCAGGGTCCTGGGATCGAGTCCCGCATCGGGCTTGCTGCTCAGCAGGAAGCCTGTTTCCCTTCCTCTCTCTCTGCCTGCCTCTCTGCCTACTTGTGATCTCTCTCTGTCAAATAAATAAATAAAATCTTTAAAAAAAAAAAAAAAAAGTGTACACCAGTATAAAAATAAGCAAAGTCTTGAATAATTAGCACAGAAGAAATATTTAAATTAACCTTATTTTTCCACTTTCATGGGCTATTTGTAACTATTAAAAATACATAAAAAATCATTTCATCTGTGTTCTTTTCTCTTTATTATCCTGTCTATGTCAAGAAATGTTTTCATGGGACACACAATACTGGTGTAGTGTAGTAAAACTGACACACATACAGTACCCTGGCATATAAGCACAAGAAATGTTAGCTGCTACTGCTATTAGTACCAAATAATTATTACAGATTTTTAAAAACTTTGCCATTATATATTACAATGTTCATACCTTTTGACCTTGTGATTTCCCTTCTAAGAATCATTTCTGAATAAATGGCTGTAGATGTGGAGAGAGATGATCAGAGCTGTTTGTGATAGCATTATTTATAATAGCTCCAAATTGGAAAAATACTCCCTCTAAATGGAAAAGTGAAATGACTTTTGGCAAATCTACTTTGTAAAAATTGTGTATTTCTTATGTTTTTAGATTAATGATAACAAAGGTGATAAGAATTGATAAGAAAACCCACAATAAACTGGGAGTATATTTAATTGGATGACCACAGTTAATACATTTGCATATTATAAATGCTAGAAATAACTAGAAAACACATAAAATATTAGTAATTGGTATCTCTTCTAGACAGAATATTCAGAAAAATAAGTAAACTACATTTCTTTTTCAAACAAATAAAAATGCTAAATGTTTTTGTGGGTATTTTGTAAAATGAAAAATACCCTTTATCTCAATGAAATTATTTGAGATTTCTAATTTTTCTTCTGGTTTAATGGGTTTTCAGAAGCACCAGGAGTGAAAGTTCTTTGAAATTTTTTCATGGTAATTCACATGATAATATTTTGGGGGAAATATTACAAATGTATTTATGAAAAAAATTATAGTATGTTTATGTTCTGGTTTCATTTTAAATCAAGAGCAACTTTATAATTTATTTTTGTTTTTAATAACAGATGAAATTCACAATCACTAACACTGGGGTCTTTGATGTTAACATGACATTTACCAGGAAAAATTTGGTTTAAAAAGAAACATCACTGAAGGTAGAGGATTAACAAGCTTAGGAATTTTAAACAGGATAGATAGGAAATTCAGGTATGGCTAAAAAAACAAAAATGAAAACAAAACTAGCCTCCTTAACAAATCAGACTATGTAGTTAACATTATCATTTTACAAATAAAATTATATATGATCTTACCTTTCATATCTTTATAAATCATTGTCTACCATTGTCCTTGAAATGGAAAATCTAATGATTTGTGTCCATTGAGCTGCCAAAGGAATGTAGTCCAAGTTTATCAGAATTTATTTTCTGCATTGGCCATTCACCATGTGTTTCAATCAAAACTTAACAAAGTGCCTCCCGTGGGCAGGCACTGGGCTTGATGACGTATGCAGTCATAGTTCCTGGTCTTCCTGGAGCTCAAGCTCCTGAAGAGGAAATATATGAAAAACAAGAAACTAATTAATTACAAATTGTGTTTAGGAGAATTAGATCAAATTAAGAGCCCAAGTGGAGCTGACCTTTTTCTTTTTCCCGCTCTTCCTTAACTTTCTAACTGACATTTAGCTGAACGTGGCCATGTCGATGTGCAACCCTGGTTAGACCTCTGAAAACATAATGGAAACAGGTTAACACAGGTTAGCCCTGTGAAAACATTATGGAAATAATTCGAGTACCACACTGTACAGAGTGAAGCAAAGAGTTAAAGCTAAATCATCCCCTGGATTTTCCACTGGGTCCACTCAAATTTAGGTCAGAGGAATGAAGCAGCCAAAAACCATAACTGAAAACTCTCTAGATAGCCAACAGTTTTGAATATCTCCTCACAAAATAACCCATTTAGCACTAAAAAAAAAAAAAAAAAAAAAAAAAAAAAATTATCACTAGAATGAACAATGAGAATATACCTTTTCTGCCCAAAATAACCTTTTGCTCAAAATGTTTCACCATTTGATCTCAGCTCTTCTCCAGCTTTCCAGCCTTATCTTCATTTACCCCTACTTAATACAGTTAATACTAACGCCATCTAAAAGGAGGTAGCTCATACTTCCATGGGTGCAATTATTGTGTTGTGTGCTTGCCATCCTTATCCAGTAGAAATTGTATGTTGCCAAGAATGATTGATTTATTACTGCCTTTGTACTTGATTTTGTCATTATTCATTATTTTCTTTGTCAAACAGACCCACACTCTTCTTCACATAATCACCCAGTCCTGTCTCTCAGTAAGCAGAGTAGCTGATGGCTCCCAGCAGCCCACTGTGGAAACATGTAATGATAGCCCTTTGCAAAAATGGCTACTAAGAAACTATACAAGGATGGAAGTTTTTAGAAATATTTTTAAGAGTCCTACTGATTACATTCTCTAATAAGTTTTGGAAGTTTGTGTTGTAGACTGTGCTAAAATTATTTTACTAATTTTGTCATGTTCTGTTACTGAAATCTAGAAACTTCTTTAAAATGTACTTAAGAAAAATCTTGATGTGCTATTTCTCCATGGAATTATTTTTCTGTCTTTAACTTCTTAGCTGCGTGTTAATTTGGAGGCTGACTATATTAAGTAGTGTTTGCTCTATTATTAATTAAAAGTATTTTCCAGTTTTCACTTTATTTCAAATATTTGTATATGCATAAATATAATTAACAGAATACATTACATTAGCTCCTTTTAAGGCTAACTATAGCCATGTTTATGTAACAGTAGATTTTGCATTAGAGCTGAGAAAAATCAGTTTAAAAAAACTAACATAGCCAAAAAAAGGATTGTTTTTGGAACATTAAAATTAATTAATTTTGTTAATTTTTATTCCAATACTTCCACTGTGTGCACATTTAGGACAGCTTTTCTAGAATTTATTTTAACCTGAGACTTTAAGCAAATGCATTTTTGAAAACTAAGATGTACTTTTCAGTAACATTATAAATTATATCTAAGTATTTCTTTGTGGTTGGTGAAGTGATATAATAATAAAAGCTTTTAAAAAATTTTACCTCTTATCACTTGTGTGATTTGTGAATATCTCCTCAGTAAGCGATAAAATGAATCATTCAGCTGAAGTCAAAAAACTGTTATGGAATTTTTATAGAGTGCAAATAAGAATATGTCCTAGTTCTTGATCTTAAGGGGATTATTGTCCTGTAAATAAAGGATATTACATTGTGCAGTACCTTCCTGTGACAACACATGGGAAGTTAGGGCATTGTTCTGGTTCCAGTGAACCAGGTAAAGGTTGTGAGTAGAAGGCACAGTTGAGCTTGGAATGCTCCTGACAAGGCTGAATGAGGTATAGAGAGGTGCGGAGAGCCATTAGAACTACCTTTGAGATGTGTTAGAAAGCTGGAAAAGTCTGGACTCCTTGCACAGAGAACTGTGTATGTGTATAAGGCAATTGACATACATTATGTTTGTTTCCAAAGCATACTTGGTAGTGTAATGCCTAACAAGGGGTCTTATTAGGCTTACCTAGACATTTAGTCTCATGAGTTTACTTACAGAATTCTCGGACAGAAACCACAACTTACTTCTCTCAGCAGACCTCTTAGCAGTCCGTATTAGCTTAGGGGAGCCAGCTTTTCCACAGGTGACAGCCCACTGGGAGGGGATGAGAGCCATATCAGGCGGGTGTGGCTTTAAGACTCACAGGAGACAGCTCTGTAACAACTCCATAGCCCAGCTCCTAAGACCCAGAACATATGCAAAATTCCAGTCTTGACACTTTTGAGAAGTCCACAGTTGGGTTTCCTATCAGTTATTTATAATGTAGTTGATCAGATACAGATGCAGTTTATTCTTCAGAGGTTATTTTTACCATCTGCCATGTTGCCTAGAAACATGTTAACATCGTTACTCTTATCAGATTGCTAAGGGATCACAGTTACATAGTTGACTAAAGGTTAACTTTTTTTTTTTAAGCGGAAGAGAAAAAGGCATTTTTAAATACTCCTAAGTATAATTAAGCATTTTCTGACAAAGAATCTGATTCCTCAGAATGATTTGGTAGCTTGCCCAAATTTTCATGGCTAGTAAATGGGGGAGCAGGAACTCTCCCTAAATTCTGTCTAATCTGACCCTATCTGACCCTAAACTGTCTAATCTTTCTACTGCACTCCATTAAAAAGGGGAGGTTTTTGGTGAGTTGCTTGTTATCTTTACAACGGTGGCTTTTGACAAGTGAATTTCTTCAAAGAAAATACTTGTTACCAAAAAAAAAAAAAAAACCTAATCTTTTTAAAACTATCATTATTTGTGTACCTAACTCATAATTCGATCTGATCCTTAAAGTCATATACATTTGAAAATAAAAAGATCTAATCAAAGCAAGCAAAGGCAAATGGCTTTTTTGAAAGAGGACATATATACACAAAGGACCTCAGGTACATAACAAAAAGAATATTTTATTGATTTTAACTGAAATTTTCAGTTAAATTTTCAGAAAAAGTATTTTGTTCTATATCCTTTTTTTCATGTTGGTTGCTGGTTCATAAGCCAACAGCATCATCCCTGGCACCATAAGAGTAAATTAACCATCTTCTTGCCTGTCTTTGGCCTTTGGCCATTTCATCCTCTCTCTCTCTCTCTCTTCTTTTTTTTTTTTTTTTTTTTTATAAATAGCTTGATTTCATGTATTGAAAGAACAACAAAGGCCTCAATCTTGAAATCTCCTTCCTGTCTAATAGCCTTGTGCTTTTAATTTCCTGCTCATTGCCAATGAACCATCCCACCACAATCCTATTTTCCCTTCAGTCTTTCCTCAGGATAGTGCAGCCCAGGATATGCAGTCCTAATCCAAACAAATTAAAATTGTCCAGGCAGTGTTTCTCCACTATTTTTATTGCATGCATCCACTATGCATTTTTTTTAAACCCAACTTTAGTGTTATTTCCAGAGCTGCCCCCTGCAAAAATGTTTACCTTTTAGTATTGGCAACAGAAGTATAGGGCATGCTCTTTTTTTGAGATATACCTGCAAATCACCCTCCATACATTCAAACAGTTTTCTTCTGGTTTAAGGTGTTTCATATAAAATGGTTCTAAGCATCGCCCATGAAACTGAGCAGAAATGTATATAATACATATGCTAGATTAATATGCCTAAAACACATGGACTTAAAATGTGAATCCGGGGGTGCATGGGTAACTCAGATGGTTCAATGTCTGCTTTCAGCTCAGGTCATGATCTCTAGGTCCTGGGATCAAGCCCCAAGTCAGGCTCCTGCTCCTGACTCAGTGGGGAGTCTGCTTTTCCTTCTCCCTCTCTCCCCTGCTCATTCTCTTTCTCTCTCAAATGAATAAAAAAAAAAAAATCTTTCAGATGTTCATTTGAAAAGTTCAAAAAACAGGATTTCAAAATATAAATATAAACTCAAAAGACATGTGATGACTGGTTCACATGCTAAAATTACTGGAATTAAATTTCAGCATTCGGGTACTGAGAGGATGCTTATTAATGAATATCATTATTATTCACAAAGTAAAATACACATATGATATTTCAAAACATATGACCATAACATCTCTTTTTATATTTGGTTTGATATTTTTTAAGATTCTTAAAATGAAAACCAAAATATGGTGAGCATACGATCAAGTAACACAGGTCTTTGTTGCTATGATAATCATTCGTCTACACTGAATGTCTCATAGACACAGATACTATGGAGTGCTTAGTATTTTGAAATGGGAACATCTCTACAGGTTTTGTTCATTTGGGTCACAGCTGTGACATCTCTTTGCATGTTTACCAAATGGTTACTGAATTCACACATGCCTAAGAGAACTAAGCTTTTGTGAAAGCATGTTAATATTTGCAGCCCTCAAGTGAACTCCAAGCTCACAAATGGCCTTTTTGCAAAGGAGACTGAATTCTTGGAAATGCATGATAAATGTCAGCCAGTTTCTTTAGCCATCTGCAGCAAAAGGTGCATTAGACAATGGATGAAACTGTAACAATGAAATTTGTGTAATAATTCAGAGCCACGTGCACAGTTCATTTTACAAACCTATCACTGTGTGTACTAAAAAAATTATGAAGGATTTTTAAGATTCTCTTTTAAATCTCTTTAAAATTCTCTTTAAATCTCTTTTAAGATTTAATGAGATGAACTAGTGAAGTTAAAGATAAAATAGGTTGCACTGATTATTCGTTATCTTTTACAGAGACTCACCTTGAGACATGTTAACAGTAACCAATGCCTCGATGAACCTTCTGAAGATGACAAAATGGTGCCTACCATGCAGGACTGTAGTGGAAGCAGATCCCAACAATGGCTGCTAAGGAACATGACCTTGGGGGCATGAAGATTGTTTCCCCAAAGCCATGAAAGCATCTACACTTTTGTTTTTCCATTATTTCAATTAGGGAAAGATAATTAACTTTGCTGAATTGAAAGTTTTAAAATCCTTTTAGTATTCTAAAATACAGTTGTTTATAATTCATTTTTAGGAATGTTTGCTTATTTCCCTACTAAAATTTGTATCTGATCAAAAGAAGCACATACCATATATAAATAACAGCAAACTGTTATTAAGCAAACATCAGAACAACTTGAAATATAAATTGTGTTTGCTTTAAAAAAAAGAATCTCTATTGCCCTCATCTCATAAGATCAGTCAGGGCTTTAATTTTGTTTTTGTCGTAGTGATTAAAAGAGAAACAATGTAAATGCCTTATAAAATATCTTCATTGTGATATATTATCAATTGTTTTAAAAACTCACTGTTTCTAATGGACCTTCATGGCAACATGTTGAATTTCTATGTCAACAACAAGGCCACATATTGAATTATTTCTGAGCAGTGAATTCATCGTACAAGATAAGTTTCAATTTTGTAGGAAAAAAATTAAATTGGATATTGACTTCTCAAAGAGTCCTTACAAAAGCATCACCATTAAACAAAATAGAGGAGAGTTTGAAAGTTCAATTTCAAGTATGTGAAATCAGAGGAAACTAGCTAGGCATTGAGGAGAGCAAGATGAAGTGAAACTGAAAAAAATAAATCATTTTAAAAGACATTCTCTTCGGGTTCCAATCACTCCTAACACAGGTTGAGCATAACAGTCATCTTGGTCCCAGAGTTGATGCTGGAAACTCCATTCTTAACCACTGCCTCTGTCTCACAGAAACTACACAGACCATTTTCTCTTCATGCTAGAGAGTGACTTGTCTCTAACGCTGTACAGAATTGTAGGTGAAGGGTATAGTACTTTCCATAATATTTAATTCTTTTACATTTGAAGGTTCTAGTTAGGTCACTATTACCATTTTAATTGTATGTTTTAAAAAATAATGTGCTACTATCAGAATTTCACTGCCATCCAATAGTTTCTAAAGTTTTCACCAGGGGCATGAACTCAATACACATCCATTAAACTTTTATTTTAATTAAACTGCTTGAAATAATTTGCCATAAACTATAGTTCAAGGAAGAATAATAATTAGGCCAGCTTCACGTGTTCTTTTTCCATCTTAAAACCCTCTATGTTCAAAATACATGAGCAGAAGATGTGAAAAGGAAAGAAAATTTATCTGAGATTCGTGCTAAGCCTTTAGTTTTAGGATCTGACACTGTTTAAAATGCTCATAGAGTTGTTCAGCATATGTATCTTATTCATTATATGTGCACTCGGCTGCTAAAAGAAATTTAGGGGGAAAATGGAAGAAGCATCCTCTGGAGCAAAAGATGCTACATTTTTGGCCCCATCTTTTCTTAAAAATCCCTGAGAGATACTTTTAATCAGTATGGCTACACAAAAATTCTCTCTTTGTCTCTATATGTCTCTCTTTCTCTCTCTCTCTCTCTCACACTCACACACACACACACACACACACACACTCACACACACACACTGCTTTATGAAAAGGAGGACACTTTCTGAAGGCCAGTAAAATCCTGTGTGATTTTCCCAGCTAGCATCCCCTCTTTTGGCTGTACACTGGTACAACTCTAAAGATTTCTACAACCCGAAGCAATTCAGGTTTACTCATTAAAGTGTACACACCCCTCACCTCAAGGTGGCTGAGAATCCGTCAATCTCCTAAAATTTTAAACAAAAGTTTGAGTGTTGGGGCCTATTGTTTTGAGGAAAGAATCTCTAGCTTAGACCAAACTTCAAAGGAAGCTATGCCTCCCAAGAGTTAGTGAACCACTGCCTTAAATTGATAAGGGCCTCACAAGACAACCGAGGCTTAACTTAACCATCACATTTTCCATTTTGCTCTCTTTTCTTCCTGTCCTGACTAAAATACAGTAAAATGTCCCTGCACAGCATTCTTCCTTAAACTTGAAGAGTTCAGACCCGCAAGGACTCTTTTATACTATCTGTTCCACTTATTGTGGATTTGCCAATCAAAATCCTTACATTATCTATAAAATGGTCAATTTTTTTTTTTTTTCAGAATACAGCTGCTCCATGGAAACTGCCTTTGACACATTTCAGCAGCATTTTAAAAATTTGAAAGTCCGTTATGGTCATAGCAACAATACAGGAAAAATCAAAACTGTGGAAGTTTCATGCCAGAGATTTTCAGAGAACCCTCAGATGGTTTAAACACATTGTTTAAATGTGAATTAAGAGTGTTTAATAAACAAACAAAAAATGCCATAAAATAGAAAACACCAAAACCCAGAAAGCAATGACTAACATTCAACTTAAGCAAAAAGATCTATTTTACTCAATACAGAACATTAAAAACGATACTGGCTTTACAATGGATTCGTCTTAACTGTGGGGCCAGACTAACAAATATTTCAAATGATTTCGAAGTTCCCCTTCTGATGTTTTCCCCACAGCAGTTAATGCCAATTCCATCTTTCCAGATGTTGGGATCAAAAACCTCTAGTCACTTTTGATTCCTCTGTTTTTTCTCTCAACTTTCATCTAATCCATCAGCAAATTCCCTTGATTCTATATTTGAAATATAACCAGAAGCCAACGACTTCCCACCTCATCCACTGTGCGCCACCACCTCTAATTTTTTTAAACTGTGGTATGCTTATAATTTGGTTCCCCTGATTGCCCAACCCTTGCCTCCAACAGTTTGTATCAGTCACAGCAGCCTTAGTGATTTTGTTAAACATCAGTTTGATTTTGTCACTTCTTTGCTCACAACACTCCAATGCCTTTCCATGTTTAACGAAATCTCTTAGAGCGGTCTTCAAGGGCCTCTCTCTCCACGCATGTGCGCGTGAGCCCCGCCCCC
>NW_019154085.1:52673993-52717308 GCF_002288905.1 Enhydra lutris kenyoni
GCCCCCCCCCCCCCCCCCCCCCCCCCCCCACTCCGCATCCTCTCAAGGGCTCCTTTCTGAGCGCATCTCCTCATGCCTCCCCTTACTTGCTCCACTCTGGCTGCCAAGCAGGTTTTAGTCTCCATGTTTTGCTCTCTCTGCCCCACAGAGTTCTGTCACCTCACTTTCATTAGGTATCTCTCCAAATACTGTCTCATCGGTAAGGCAAACCCTTCTTCCTCATGCCCTCCCTATCCCATGTATGTTCTCTGACAAACTATAAATTGGCTTTTTTTTTTTTTCCTGTCTACCCTTCCACCTCTCCCCTCACCCTGCTCCCAACATTCTGATCACACACCCTAGAATGAAGCGCCATAAAGGCCAGGCTTTGCCAGTTTTATTCACTGTGGTATCCCCAGCATCTAATATAGTTCTGGGCTCAAAGTAAGTATTCTTTAAATATTTCTTGAATTAATGAACTGAAAGATGTGTGTTAAAGTTGCTAAGTGCTACTGTATCATATCTTTTTTTTTTGCACAGCATTTTAAATTTTAAAATAAAACCTAGTAATATATTTAGACAAGATTTGCATAACTTTGTCTCCAAATGATAATTTTCTTCCTAATATTCTTTACATTAAAGTATGGACTATATTTTGTTCTCTGTGGTAAAATAGCCTGCCTTATGGAAGTGAAATATGACATTTTATAAACATGCTGCTATATTATGTAAGTTGCTTTATGAAGATAAAATTTTTATTTTGATTTTTTGGTTGTATTCAATGGCTACCAGAAGAAGTGAGATTTTTTACTTCTTGAGTAGAGACGTATCATCCTCTTAAAAGTCATATGTATTTTCATAGTTTCATAGGTGCTATTACTAATTTATTTTCTAAGTACAATTCTATAAATGGAACACAAACACAGTAACACAGTAACTTTGAGAGGAATTTACAGATGATCTATTCCTTTTCCATTTACAAATTTTAAGACCAACATCCAGATATGTAATGTGGCCTGCCTAGGGACCAGATTAAACTATAAACAGTGTTGCCAGGACTCATCACTGTTAATATAACCTAATATTGTCTTCAATTAAAAAACATTCAAAAATAAAGTAGAAAGGGTACAATAATGAGGAAGAAATGTCTTCATTAAACATTTTGTGATAAGTACATTGATTTTTTTTGAGATATATTACTTCTCACTACCTTTCATATTTAAATAAGATTAGTTCTACAAAATAATACCACAGGAAATAAAGATCTATAGCAGAAATAAAGAAATTAACAGGAAACAGCATGATTACAGAACATCCTGGCATTACTGGGCAAAATGGGTTTCCGGGAAGCAAAGCCTCTTGAGCAATAACAATGGAGCATACCCTCCCCTCACTTCTATTTTCCATATAATTATGTTCAAGTTAAAAATGACTGGCCTACAGCTTGCACAGAGCATTAGACCCATCTATTACTGTGAACACTGGATAGATTCTAAGCTATGCAGGTTTAAAGACCACAGGGTAATCAGCAGAGAATTCTAGGCTTCCCGGTAGAACTCTCTAGTCAACACAACCCATAAATTCGATTTTGCCATGGTTCTTAGAAAGAGCATAATAAATAAAAAGGGGGAAAACAGCAAAGAGAAAAAGGAAGAAAGAACCACTAGAGTAAAACAACAAGCATGATTTTACCTTTTTTTCTTTTTCTTTCTTTCTTTCTTTCTTATTTAGTGGGAAGAGAATAGTATGAATTGGTTCAGTAAACCTTAAAATATTGGCTGCCTACCTAATTATCTTTTACCACTTGAGAAATGATGATCATATGTGATCACAGGCATTTTATTTGCATCTTATTTATAGATGTTCAGTCTCGTCTCAGAGGAGGCAAAACTTACATGCATTCATAAGTCCTGAAGTAAGTCATAAAATCATAAGTCATAAAGTCTGCTGATTTAACAAATATGAAGAATTCAAGAAATTCAAGATCTTAATGGATGTGTGATCATCCACAAAGGGTCCTTCTGCAGAGCAGATATCTGCAAACCTTGAATAAATTTCTAATTCTGTTGGACAGCAAAAATTCATTTAAGTCTTAAGGCAGTTTGTGTTTCAGGATTCAGCCACTACCCTCCACTTCCTCCTTATTTTTCCCCCAGTAGGTCTAAGCATGGAATAGATAAAATCAGCACTCTTCTGTACAGCACATGAACACATCTGGTATGACTACACCATGCTCAAAATGCTATTAAGTATCAGTTGTTGTAGGAATTTAAGGTGTTGAATGAACACCAGCAATGTATTTTAAATAGTTTGTGTACATTTGTGTCCAACTTTTGTTTCGTATTGTTCAATAAATTCTAAAGGCAATTTTCATTGTATGTGTTCAAACAATGTCTCTGAAATACTAGTGGTGCAGGGCAGCTCTTTCATTAACCATCTTTTAAGATAAAGGCCATTTCTATGTTAACCAGTGTTGTCATTATATAAAATTATTTGGTTTTTATTTTTATCTGGGGAGAACAAATCTCTTAATACTGGGTATTTAATGAGTCCGAATGAGAATGGAACATTAAATGATTAAGGCTATATCTATAATGGTTTTAAAAAATGAAATTTTCATCATGCACTTAATTTGGTGTAAAAATGAACGTAAGCTGCTGCTTGGTTTCAGTTGTACTTTCTGCTAAAAATAGCACAAGTCAAAAAAGAGAACTTGATGATTATATGATTTTTCTTTTCTTTTGGAGCTTTGTTTTTCCATTGAGTGTAGCCACAGCTAAAGTGAAATAATTTCAAAAATCTTTTAGATATATGCTTGGCACACAGTTCTTTAACATTTATAAAAGTAGCTTGTGCATAAGGAATTACACATTTTAAATATTGTAAGCATTACTAAATGGTATAATTGTTCTTTTGCCATAAATTTAAATATTTATATGTTTTTGTAAAATTAAAAAATACCAATTTAGTTTTCCTTGCTATATGTTGTCTTTAAAAAAAAAAAAGTTGTTAGCATTTTAAACAGATAAGTTCAGTATTTTATGCTTGTGCTTCATTTTGTAGATTATTTAAATAAATAAGTGCCTATGGATATCTCTTAGCAGTAAGAAAATATTGTGATCCTAGTACAATTTTGATAGCAAAAATATATATAAAATAGAAACATTAAAATGTGCATGATTTTAAGAATTTATCATTTTATTTATTTTTGTTCTAAAATGATTTGAAATCGATATTTTTTTCTCTTTCTGTTTTATAAAAATGACTTGAAACAGAAAAGCTGAAGTGTTTCATATTATATGATGAAAGCTATTTGCCAGACTGCTGTGAATCCTGGCCAGTTCCCTGGACCTGATCCTGGAATTCCACAATACAGTCCGTCAGGGTTAGGAGGCAAGGATGGAGGAGGCTGAGAACTCCAAGGGCAGTGAGTCCCCAGAACAAACCCGGCAATCCTAACCACACACAGACTGAAGAGAGAAAATGATAGATCATTTCCTTTTCTAAGTTGAAAGAAAGAAGAAAAAAAAAAAAGAGAGAGAGAAGGAAAGGAGGAGGGTGGGAGTATTCTAACACTATTTTCATATCTTATTCTGCTCTAAAGAAGACTTACCTAAATTATGATTCAGAAGCTCATTGATTTGCAAACATTGTAAATACCACTGGTTTTCCGAAATTTTTTCTATGACTGTCAGTAAGAGTGATAAGGAAAATCTGTGTTCTGAGGTGGCTGACGAATCCAGTGGGGGAATCCCAGTCTTACCCCAGGGTCATTGTAGGCTTTCCCCCAGGCCCATCGGTCACAGCTGTTAAGAGTGGCACAGATATGGAAGTACAAGTGCATAAGATACTCCCTTTGTCTGTGCTCGGGCTCAGACCTTGCCAGGTTACTCTCCTTGGGGCCCACTGGCATGAAATAAACCTCTGATCCTCCAAGGTCCAAGTGCTGCTTGATTTTTTGGCCAGGATCCAGTCTGCATTCTGTAACATTTGGTTCCCTGACTGGGAAACCCAACCATGCTGGCCCATTATTGCGGCCGGTTTGAGGGCAACGGTGGGAACGAGGGGTCCTAATGGAGAAGGTGCACCCTGCATAATCTTTGTCAGTCTCCCTCCCAGTGGCTTCGGACCAGCCTCACTCTGCTGTTCCCGCCAGACTCAAAAGACACTTGGTAGGTGAGAACCTGGTTCCGACAACAGATTCTGGTAAGGCCCCCAGGACCAGTCAGACCCACCCATCCCTGTGGAAGCGGGAGCTTGATCACCTCCCAGAGGCCCTTCAGGCCCTGGGGGCCACCCTAAATAAATTACAAAGGTACACCATCGAGAGGGCCCTGATCTCCTTAGGGTCGCAGGTGCACTCCTTCTAGGCAGGAGACTCGGTCTGGGTCAAAAATTGGAAAAGGGACCTCCTCAAACCACAGTAAACAGGGCCTCTCTCTGTTGTTCTAACCACCCCTGCTGCCCTCAAGGTCTCCAGTATCACCCTGTGGGGCCACCACTCCAGACTAAAAGAGTGCAGTACCTGGATGTGAAGCTGTACCAGTGAAAAGTCCAGCCAAACCCTGCAGACCTGCTCTGGCTTCACCTTGGACAAGACCCCACTGACTAATGGACACCTGCTCGCCGTGGTCCCTAGCTCTCACCACCACGATATCCCTCATCTGAGGGGTCGGACTCTACAATGTTGCCCCTTCTGACTGGACTTTCCCCCAGAGACTTGCTATTGTTATTATTTATTGGATGACTCTAGGGTGTTTTACGACCCTTACTTATCCATGGGTCAGGCTAGCCACAATGGCTCCCTCTAACTAAGCTCGTGGGCCCCACTTTTGTTGGCCCTCTGCTGTCTACTCCTAAGGGCATTTCACTATGGTTTTCCTGACCCCAGTCAGTCCTGGTCTTCTGCTACCTGGTGTAGGTCCCTCTTCACTGCCTCTAGCTTGCCCAACCCGGCAGGGGGTGGTGCCCAAACACCCCACACAATCATTAATCATGCACGCCTGTCAGTCCCTTACCCAATCTTTCAGTACGCCCTGGGAGCCACACTCCACTTACATGAAAACCTCCTAGCCACCCCTGACACTCCCCCAAAGCCATTCCCCTTCTCGTGAGCCTGTTGGCTGTGTTGGGAGCTGCCCTTAGTGCCACTGACGTGGAAAAGTCACAGGTTCGGTACCAGGGGCTAACTCAACAACTCTGGGCAGATTTTTCCACCCTCCCTCAGTCAGCCCTGGCCCTGCAGCACCAGCTCCATTCGCTGGCCTCAGTGGTCCTCCAGTACAGGCTCGGGCTCCACTTTACAGCCACACAATGGAGACTCTGCCTCTTCTTACAGGAGAAAATGTTTCTGGGCTAGTACGTTGGGTGTAGTCCAAGAAACTCTAGCCCAGTTGCCAGAATGAATAAATCGCTGGTGGGAGGCACTCTAACAGGTGACTTTATGAGATTCCCTCTCACAAGGGTCCCCTGGGTTCGCCCCCTCATTGGCCCACTCCTATCCTCCTCCTCACAGTAGCATTTGGTCCTTGTATTTTTAATGACCTCACCGGGTTTATCCCTGCTATTGCCAAGGTCACACGCCAGGTGCTCCTCACTCACAACTGCCCCATAAATAATAAAAATGATGCCCTCTAAACCAAGTGTTTAAAGGGCATCAAAGGGAGGAATGATAAGGAAAATCTGGTTCTGAAGTGGCCGACCAGTCTGGCAGGGGAATCCCAGTCCTGGCCCCAGGGCCATTCCAGGCTTTCCCTTAGCCCCACCGGCGGCAGCCGCAAGAGTGGCACAGGTACGGAAGGAAAAGTGTCTAACCTACCCCCTGTGCCTGGGCGTGGGCACTCAGACCTTGAGAGATGACTCTTTTCTGGCCCACTAGTGTGAAATAAACCTCTGATCCTCCAAAACAAGAGCGCTGCTTGGGTTTTTTGGCCAGGATCCAGTCCACATTCTGTACCAAGAGTAAAGGATATTTTCTTGCTACATGTTGTCTTTTTTTTTTTTTTTTTTTAAGATTTATTCATTTATCCCAGAGACAGAGACAGAGAGAGAGAGAGGGAGAGAGAGCAAGGAGAGGGGAACCCAAGGAACCCAAGCAGGCTCCCCACGGAGCACAAAGCCCCATTGGGCTCCCTCTCACGACCCATGAGATTATAACCTGAACTGAAATCAGGGGTCAGACACTGCATACTCAATGGACTGAGCCACCCAGGTGCCCCAATAGACTTTGTATCTTACACACACTAAGTCCCTTCTTAGTGTGTGTAACCAGATGGGACTCCCTATTACACCGACTTTTCTCTGCTCCGTTCTGTTCTCTTAACTCTCGCCCCCCAGTACAGCCTAGCATTTCAAATACTAAGCAGGCTAACTCAGTAAAGCAGCTCCTCCCACCTCAGGTTTTGGTCGTCCTGTGCCTTACCCTGTTTAGCTTCTCTTCAGCTCCTGGTAGAAACAAAATGGGTCTCTTCTGCTCAACACCTGCACATTCCTGCCTCCTCAGTGGGAGGAGCTATTTGCAGGCCTTCCGCCATCTCCCTCTTTTCTGACATAACAATTATTTTTTTCCACATGATAGAAGATATTAATTACCAACCTCAGCGTCAACTATTAGAGTTGGCAGATAGAGAGTTGACTGAATTTCTGCTGACAAATCTCTTCACCAATTTTGTGGTGTGGAAACCTAGATGAACATGCAAACATCTCTTCACAATTTTCTCTGCTAATGAGACACATGAGTGTGGTGCAGCAAGCACCCTTCATAGACCACATGATTACTTATTTAAGGCAGAGACTAAGAGATCAAGATGGTCTAAACAAATGAAATTGGCCTTCATAAAGACGAGTGGCATCTGTGCTCCCAGCTCCTGCCCTGACAGCCACCCTCTTTCATCCCTCTCTTACTATTGGACCATTCCAATTGTCTCTCAGCTGCACTCACTCCCTTGGGGGTCTCTTCTAGAACTGTGGATTTCAATACATGCCATGTGCTGCTCGCTACAAATGTCTCTCCCAAGGTCCAAACTTTCAAATCCAACTATCTCCTTGACATCCACTGGATGACTACTACCCATCCCAAACTTTATGTGTATGAGACTGAATTCCTTATTTCACCCTACAGATATGTTCAATCCAAAGAGATCTTCCAGCTCAGTTGATGGCAACTCCATTCTGCTAGTGGCTCAGTCCAAAGATATTGGTGTCCACGAAACCTCCTTCTCAATTAGAAAATCATACTGATGCCGCCTTCACAATATTTCCCAAGTCCGACCACTGATGGCACCTCCACTACCCCATGCCGGGTGGGGGTATCATCAGATCTACTGTTCTTGGTTGTACCCTTGTTCTTCCACAGTCTATTCTCAACAGACAACCAGAAGGATGCTCTAAAATGTTACCTGGTAGATCTCTCCTCTGCTCAAAATCCTCCTGTGGCTTCCTGTTTTGCACAGAGCAAAAGACTGTGGCCTCACAGGAGCCTAAAAGGCACTTCATGATCTGACCCCTGTTAGCTCTTTGGCCTCCTTTCCTATGATGCTTCTCCTTGTTTGCTTCATTGCAGTCACTGTCCTTGCCATTTCTTTGAACATGCCAGGTATGCTCTTGGTTTAGGGCCTATGCTGGGAGTAGTTGTTCTGAGATATCCACACGTTAACTCTCTCGCCTTGATCACAACTTAGATTCTCAGGGGGACTCCCTTCCATGCATTTTAATACCATAGCCTACCTCCCCTCTCTCGCCAGATGAACCAATCCACAAACCCTGTCTCACTCTTTTGTTCCATAGCACTTATCACCTGCTGATGTATTATCTAATTTACTTATTTATTATTTTTAATGATTACTTATTACCTCTTTCTCTCCAACCCCCACCCCACCCCTACCAAGCATTCACCACTTGAAGGTACAAAAGAGCATATCATCATTGTGATATGTTGCATGTGTCTAAGACAATGCCCAGCATGTACTAGGCATCCAATAAATATTTATTGACTATTAATTTTCATCTTTTCTCCCCTCTACTAGTGTGCTATATTCTTATATGCAGAGGACAAATGGGAGGCAGAGAGAAGGACTTTAAGATTTGTCTTGTTATTTTTGTGTTGATATTTTAACCTCCCCTTTACTTTTTAAATGTCCTCCTACTGAAAGGATTACACTCTCTTTCTTCATTGCAAAACTATTAATTTTTAAGATAATGGATGCATTTGGAACTTGAGACAACTCCATAATTATATGAGTATTAGAGTAATTAAATTTGATATGACCCAGATGAGCATTTTTCCTTTAATAGAAGCGTGGTATTTTGTGATAGGATAATGGAATGTTAGGATGACAAGGCAGCTAGAGATGTGATCAACCCCCGAAACATAAAAAAAAGTTTGCTATCACAGGCTAACTTTATTTTTACAAATTTATCGTAATTTCTAAGATTTGTTTCTGCAAACTATATACATACCACTTAGACATCCCTAAAGATGTGTGTTTATGGAGTTAAAGAAAATACACAGTATATACATTTATAAATTTCATATTTAAAAAAATACTGAAAATTAAATTTTACCTGCTGTGCCATTTATCGGAGTTAAAATTTATGTGCACAAGTCCCTGAAGATGGGCAAGTAAATGGGGCTCTCCCTCTTCCGTTTCTGAAGTGGTGTCACCTCTGCACTCCGACCCCTCAGTCTTCTTCCACGGCAGATCCAGGAGGCTCTCCCCACTGTTTCACCTACAACAGGGAGTGAAAGTCACGGGCTCTTGTTAGCTACATCATAGCCAGCTGACTCTGAGGATCTAATGACAATTGCTTGCAACTGACAGAAATCTATTTCAATAACCAGTCAAGCACCAGAAGAGCTTTTCTTGCTTAGATAATAACCATGGAGATGAGCCCTGACCTTTTAACCTTGTAATCAGAGTGCAGAGGGAAGAATGCGGTTTTGAAACCAGGTGACTTGTGTTACCATCTCACGTGGGCCACATATTCGCAAAGCCCTCAAACGGCCTGGTCGTTATCAGCCAACGTGCCCACCTGGGGCATACGTACCTCAAAGTGCAGTTGGAAGGTTAGCATGATTCAGGTAAGTGCTTCCTGAACAAAATATAAGGTACACAGGGCAGGTGTATGCTGTGTCTGGCATGTTCATTGTTGATTCTCCATCTAGTAGAAGAGCTGACACAAAGGATGCTTTTGATAGAAAAGAAATGGCCAGGCATCCTGTGTTTCTCTTATCCCTCCACCACGTATGGAAATTGGCTTCTGTTTTGCACAATAAGCTGCTAAAAACCCTGTGTTTATCCCTGTGGCCCCACAATCAGTGGAATAGAATTTAAACTAGAGCACCCTGAGGCAGACACATTCTGGAATTTAGGAACTTTATGTAAGAAGCTCTTCAGATCAGCTTCTCTGAAAAGAAGCAACTTAGATTTGCAGAAGCCAGAATGCAAACATTTTTAGCTGTTCCCCGGTAGCCTGCCATACTGAAACACAAAACTCTTTGTGAGAAGCTCTACTGATCTCTGATTCTGGGCTCTACAGATAAATATTTTTGAAAGATTTCCAATGTTACTGGAGTTATTGCTGCTTTGTTTTTCAAAAGATGCAATTAGCAGCAAAGCTCAAGTTAATGTACATGTGCTTATACATGAGTCATTAGAGAAATTAGTTGTGACTTTACGAAATGAAGTATGCTGTAGCATTGAACTTAAAAATACGATTATTATCAAGAACTAAAAATTAGAACCATTTGTCTTCCCCACAGTGACTTGTTGGAATATTTTCTATTTTTTTTTTTTAAATTTTAATCTATTTACAGAGAAAGTCACTAAGTCAAACACTTGTATCGTTTGTGATTCTGAAACTATTGGGTTTTGATCAAATGCTGGATTCTCTAAAAGGATAAATTCATTGATTTTTTTTATACTCTGAGTTTTGCTAGGAAGCTTGGTTTAAGGATATTTTTTTGTGCAAGTAAGTGATCGCAGTGTGGTGTGTGAGGACTTGCAGTGTGCATCATCATTAAACATCAAATAGTTACCACATAATTAGCTATATGATGTCACTCTCCCAAAATTAGAGAAAGGTGAAAAACATCTATCTGCACTTTTTTAATAGTTAAATTCAAATTGGCTCATCAAGTCATGAGCGTCAAAGAGGGTAAGGAACCCAGTAAACCAGAAGAGATCTCTTCATTCTTTACTCTCCATTCAGACAGAATGTTTCAATCTGATTTCTCCTCCTTTCTCCCATTCAGCTCCCTCCACTTACATGCCAACCAAATACACAATTAGAAAGATGATGTCTTTTTGGCATTCTGGAAATTTGCCAAGATCTGAGGCAATGGAAGGTAGGATTAAGAGAAAAGTTGTTGAAGAGCAAAGTGAGAGTTTTTTTTTTTTAATTGAAATTCTTATAAATCTCTGTGGAAAAAAAAAATATTGCCCTGATTAAAATAACATGCACAGCTTATGAAAAGTGTGATCTGCTAATCTAAGTGCACTGAAAACAAGAATAATATATTAACATGCGTCCTTATGCTTATATGCTAGTATTCCATGGTTAGAGAATATGGTTAAAAAATCATTCTCGGGGTGCCTGGGTGGCTCAGTCACTTGGGTGTCCAATTCTTGTTTTCGGCTCAGGTCATGATCTCCGGGTCCTAAGATTGAGCCCCACATCAGGCTCTGTGCTAGTGGGAGGTCCACTTGAGATCCTCTCTTTCCCTCTACCCCTCACTCACATGCTCTCTCTCCAAAAAAAAAAAAAAAAAGACATTAAATAAATCTTTTTAAAAAATCATTCTCAAATTAAAGCTCTTGAGCTAACATGTAATTAGGTAAATCTAGTTTCTGACTGATGTTCTGTGATGAGACTGCAGCTTGAATATTAAGGTTGTGATGAGATGGGTAGACAGAAATGCTCACGCATTCACTATGATATTGATTGACTTATTTTGTAACTTCCTGCCTATTATAACTACTTTCAAAATAAGAAGTGTCCCTTCTAGGTCAAATCTGTATAGTCAAAAGAGAATGTGATGTTCCATCAAAGTATAGTTTGATTCAACTTTAACCTAAAACTTCCATAATTACAGCAAAAGTATTTTACAATAACATGGTGTATTAGAAAGGACAGCCTTGAAGTTGATAGATCACAATTGACAATTGCAGCATTGGGAAAGTATCTTAAAAATGTTGCTTTCATGGCTGACCACAACCACCCATCTCCACCTCATAACCTCTTCTGATAAGAGATCACAATTCGAAACCACAGGAGTGAGTACATGATCCAGATTGAGCCAATGGAACTCTTTGTCCCTGACTGTAGTGATTATTCCCAAAATGGTGTTGTGATAGAAGCTAAACCAATTAGATTTTTTTTTATAAGTGTTCTATTTGGAAGTATTGGGAAATATTCTCATTTTTTCCCTAACAATCAATTGAAAGAGCCTATGTTCCAGCTTCATGCAGAAATAAGTTGAAAGAAACTACAAAGAGAGAGTAGAGGATAATGAAAAAGTGAGTTTCAGAATGTCACTAAACATCACTAAATCCAGTTCTACCCTCATCCTTTCTTTCCTTTGACTAATGCATCAATAACTCCCTTTTTTCCTTAAACTAGTTTAGATTGGGTGTTAGGCACATGCAAATGAGATTATGCTAACTAATCAATTCTATCAACTGGCTGAGCCTGTTTCCTTATTTGTACAATGTAAATGATAAAATCCATATCATGTATTTCTTACAAAATTGTAATCTATGCAAAGCATCCAATTGTGCAGGAGTTAAGAGGGTATACAAAAGAAACTAGTTTTTTCTATCTGCTCTTATTTCCAATACACCAAAGAAAAAGAGCATGCACAACAGACATTATTACACAGCCAAGTGAAATTCCTACACATTATTAATGTACCTAGAGTTCAAGCTAAATGACTTTTTTTCTTTTATGTTCAGTGTTTTAGTAAAAGAAAAAAAAAAAGTGAGTCTTAATAACACAATTTCTCTCAATTGAGATTATTTTTTAAAAATTTTTATGAAAATAAAACTATCATATGGAGTATATTTGCTACTTTTAAAATGTAATGGCTTGAAATATAAAAATGTGTTTATTAAATGACAGCTGGGTGCAGTAATTATAAACTATAATTCCACCTGTTTAAAGCCAAAACCTTCACTTCTGTATAACCTTTTATAAAGGAAGCCATTATAATTATAATTATAATAATTATATATATATAAAATTAATAATTATAATTGTCTCCCATAAAATTGATCCCCCAAATCTAACATCCAAGGAGAAAGTCTTTTTAAAGGCAAGACACAACTAGAAATAAGTTGTAGCAATGACTGACAAGAGTTATGATTGGATCAAAACAATGATAAAATTTACATTGGAGGGACGCCTGGGTGGCTCAGTTGGTTGGACGACTGCCTTCGGCTCAGGTCATGATCCTGGAGTCCCGGGATCGAGTCCCGCATCGGGCTCCCGGCTACGTGGGGAGTCTGCTTTTCTCTCTGACCTTCTCCTCGCTCATGCTCTCTCTCACTGTCTCTCTCTCAAATAAATAAATAAAATATTTAAAAAAAATTTACATTGGAAAAGAAAAGATAAATCATATTTGTATTTAATTAAATCGAGTGAATAGTTTCATCACTTAAATTATCAAATAAGATCAGCAATAGCATGATTAACATGAGTAATATGAATATTAAGTAATACTCATCACTTAACCTATTTTAAATTATGAGTAGTCCTATGAATAACATAAGTAATATTATGAAAATTAATACTCATCACTGAAATTATTTTTAAGCCCCTATCTTCTGAGGACTTAAAGCTAAATACTTCATGAATGAGTTTAATATTCCCAGTTTCTACTTTCTAGGAGTGTATCGGTAAGATAGTTAAATAATGATATTATGAAAAGCCATCAGTGTTATTGTCACCTTTGCCTACCTTCATTTGTCATCTGAGAATATAACTTTCTAATTTTATCTAGGAGAATGGAGTATATGCAATATTACGATAATATAATATCATTTAGTATATTGTCTGTGGAAAATGTGTGGTACTGAGTCAGGGCTTGCAACAAAAGTAGCTTTATGATAGTAAGAATGAAATCTCAAAGGTAATCCTTCAGAGGCTAAAGCAAATGTTTTCATGATGGGTTTTCCTAGTAAAGATACCTAATTGCTATAAAAATGTATGCCTAAAGTCAATACACAAAATCATAACTTAATAAAAATATTCTTTTTTAAAGTTTTTTTTATTTTTTTATTAACATATAATGTATTATTAGCCCCAGGGGTAGAGGTCTGTGAATTGCCAGGTTTACACACTTCACAGCACTTACCATAGCACATACCCTCCCCAATGTCCATAACCCCACCCCTCTCTCCCTACCTCCTACCCCCAGCAACCCTCAGTTTGTTTTGTGAGATTAAGAGTCTCTTACGATTTGTCTCCCTCCTGATCCCATCTTGTTTCATTTTTTCCTTTCCTACCCCCTAAACCCCCAGGTTGCCTCTCAAATTATTCATATCAGGGAGATCATATTATAATTGTCTTTCTTAAATCAACTTATTTTGCTCAGCATAATACCCTCTAGTTCCATCCACACCATTGTAAAAGGCACAATTTCATTTCTTTTAATGGCTGCATAGTATTCCTTTGTGTATATATATACCACTTCTTCTGTATCCATTCATCTGTTGATGGACATCTAGGTTCTTTCCATAGTTTGGCTGTTGTGGATGATGCTGCTATAAACATTTGGGCGCATGTACCCCTTCGGATCACTACATTTGTATCTTTAGGGTAAATACCCCATAGTGTGATTGCTGGGTTGTAGTGTAGCTCTATTTTCAACTTTTTGAGGAACTTCCATGCTGTTTTCCAGAGTGGTTGAACCAGCTTGCATTCCCACCAACAGTGTAGGAGAGTTCCCTTTTCTCTGCATCCTTGCCAGCATCTGTCATTTCCTGACTTGTTAATTTTAGCCATTCTGACTGGTGTGAGGTAGTATCTCATTGTGGTTTTGAATTGTATTTCCCTGACGCCAAGTGACGTGGAGCACTTTTTCATGTGTCTGTTGGCCATCTGGATGTCTTCTTTGCAGAAATGTCTGTTCATGTCCTCTGCCCATTTCTTGATTGGATTATTTGTTCTTTGGGTTGTGAGTTTGATAAGTTCTTTGTAGATTTTGGATACTAGCCCTTTATCTGATATGTCATTTGCAAATATCTTCTCCCATTCTGCCAATCATCTTTTGGTTTTTGTTGACTGTTTCCTTTATTGTGCAAAAGCTTTTGATCTTGATGAAGTCCCAATAGTTCATTTTTGCCCTTGCTTCCCTTGCCTTTGGAAATGTTTCCAGGAAAAAGTTGGTGTGTCTGAGGTCAAAGAGGTTGCTGCTTATGTTCTCCTCAAGGATTTTGATGGATTCCTATCTCACATGGAGGTCTTTCACCCATTTTGAGTCTATTTTTGTGTGTGGTGAAAGGAAATGGTTCAGTTTCATTTTTCTGGATGTGGCTGTCCAATTTTCCCAACACCATTTGTTGAAGAGACTGTCTTTTTTCCATTGGCCATTCTTTCCTGCTTTGTTGAAGATTAGTTGACCATAGAGTTGAGGGTCTATTTCTGGGCTTTCTATTCTGTTCCATTCATCTATGTGTCTGTTTCTGTGCCAGTACCATGCTGTCTTGATGACGACAGCTTTGTAATAGAGTTTGAAGTCTGGAATTATAATGCCACCAACTTTGGCTTTCTTTTTCAACATCCCTCTGGCTATTTGAGCTCTTTTCTGGTTCCATATAAATTTTAGGATTATTTGTTCCATTTATTTGGAAAAAATGGATGGGATTTTGGTAGGGATTACATTAAACGTGTAGATTGCTTTAGATAGCATAGACATTTTCACAATATTTGTTCTTCCAATCCATAAGCATGGAACATTTTTCCATTTCTTTGTGTCTTCCTCAATTTTTTTCATGAATACTTTATAGTTTTCTGAGTACAGATTCTTTGCCTCTTTGGTTAGGTTTATTCCTAGGTATTTTATGGTTTTGGGTGTAATTGTAAATGGGATTGACTCCTTAATTTCTCTCTCTTCTGTCTTGTTCTTGGTGTAGAGAAATGCAACAGATTTCTGTGTATTGATTTTATATCCTGACACTTTTTACTGAATTCCTGTACAAGTTCTAGCAGATTTGGAATGGAGTCTTTTGAGTTTTCTACATAAAGTATAATATCATCTGCTAAGAGTGGTAGTTTTACTTCTTTGCTGAGTTAGATGCCTTTAGTTTCTTTTTGCTGTCTGATTGCTGAGGCTAGGACTTCTAGTATTATATTGAATAGCAGTGGTAATAATGGAAATCCCTGCCGTGTTCCTGACCTTAGCGGAAAAGCTCTCAGTTTTTCTCCATTGAGAACGATACTCACTGTGGGATTTTCACAGATGACTTTGATGATATTGAGGTATGTACCCTCTATCCCTACACTGTGAAGAGTTTTGGTCAAGAAAGGATGCTGTACCTTTTTTTGCATATATTGAAAGTATCATATTGTTCTTATTCTTTCATTTATTAATGTGTTGTATCATATTGATTGATTTGCAGATGTTGAGCCAAACTTGCAGCCCAGGAATAAATCCCACTTGGTCGTGGTGAATAATCCTTTTAATGTACTGTTGGATCCTATTGGCTAGTATTTTGGTGAGAATTTTCACATCTGTGTTCATCAAGGATATTTGTCTAATTCTCTTTCTTGATGGGGTCTTTGTCTGGTTGTGGGATCAAGGTAATGCTGGCCTCATAAAATGAGTTTGGAAGTTTTCCTTTCATTTATATTTTTTGGAGAAGTTTCAGGAGAATAGGAATTAATTCTTCTTTAAATATTTGATAGAATTCTCCTGGAAAGCCCTCTGCCCCTGGGCTCTTGTTTGTTGGGAGATTTTTTTTTTTAAGATTTATTTATTTGACAGAGAGAGATCACAAGTAGACAAAGAGGCAGGCAGAGAGGGAGAGAGGGAAGCAGGCTTCCCGCTGAGCAAAGAGCCCGATGCAAGACTCGATCCCAGGACCCTAAGATCATGATCCGAGCCGAAGGCAGCGGCTTAACCCACTGAGCCACCCAGGTGCCCCTGTTGGGAGATTTTTGATGACTGCTTCAATCTCCTTACTGGTTATGGGTCTGTTCAGGCTTTCTATTTCTTCCTGGTTCAGTTGTGGTAGTTTATATGTCTCTAGGAATGCATCCATTTCTTCCAGATTGTCAAATTTGCTGGCGTATAGTTGCTCATAATATGTTCTTATAATTGTTTGTATTTCTTCGGTGTTGGTTGTGATCTCTCCTCTTTCATTCATGATTTTGTTAATTTGAGTCCTTTCTCTTTTATTTTTGATAAGTCTGGCCAGGGGCTTATCAATCTTATTAATTCTTTCAAAGAACCAGCTCCTAGTTTTGTTGATTTGTTCTACTGTTCTTTTGGTTTGTATTTCATTGATTTCTGCTCTGATCTTTATTATTTCTCTTCTCCTGCAGGGTTTAGGCTTTCTTTGCTGTTCTTTCTCCAGCTCCTTTAGGTGTAGGGTTAGATTGTGTATTTGAGACTTTTCTTGTTTCTTGAGAAAGCCTTGTATCTCTATATATTTTCCTCTCCGGAATGCCTCTGCTGTGTCCCACAGATTTTTTTTTAAAGATTTTATTTATTTATTTGACAGACAGAGGTCACAAGTAGGCAGAGAGGCAGGCAGAGAGAGAGGAGGAAGCAGACTCCCCGCCGAGCAGAAAGCCCAATGCAGGGCTCGATCCCAGGACCCCAGGATCATAACCTGAGCCGAAGGCAGAGGCTCTAACCTACTGATCCACCCAGGCGCCCCTGTCCCACAGATTTTGAACAGTTGTGTTTTCATTGTAATTTGTTTCCATGAATTTTTTAAATTCTTCTTTAATTTTCTGGTTGTCCCATTCATTCTTTAGTAGGATGATCTTTAGCCTCCGTGTATTTGGGTTCTTTCCAAATTTCCTCTTCTGACTGAGTTCTAGCTTCAGAGGATTGTGGTCTAAAAATATGCAGGGAACGATCCCAATCATTTGGTACCAGTTGAGACATAATTTGTAATGCAGGATGTGATCTATTCTGAAGAATGTTCCATGTGCACTAGAGAAGAATGTGTATTCTGTTGCTTTGGGATGGAACAATCTGAACATATCTGTGACGTCCATCTGGTCCAGTGCGTCATTTAAAGCCTTTAGGTGTTAAAGTAAAAAACACTTTAGGTGTTAAAGTCCCCTACTATTTTTGTATTATTGTTGATGTGTTTCTTTTATTTTATTAATTGGTTTATATAATTGGCTGCTCCCATGTTAGTGGCATAGATTTTTAAATTGTTAGATGTTCTTGTTGGACAGACCCTTTGAGTATGATATAGTGTCTTTCCTCATCTCTTACTACAGTCTTTGGCTTAAAATCTAATTTATCTGATAAAAGGATTGCCACCCCAGCTTTCTTTGTATGTCCATTAGCATGGTAAATTATTTTCCACCCCCTCACTTTAAATCTGGATGTGTCTTTGGTTCTAAAATGAGTTTCTTTCAGACAGCATATTGATGGGTTTTGTTTTTTTATCCATTCTGATACCCTGTCTCTTTTGTTTGGGGCATTTAACCCATTTTCTTTCAGGGTAACTATTGAGAGATATGAATTTAGTGCCATTGTACTGCCTGTAAAATGACTGTTACTGTATATTGTCTCTGTTCCTTTCTGGCTTACTACTTTTAGGTTCTCTCTTTGCTTAGAGGACCTCTTTCAATATTTTCTGTAAAGCTGGTTTGGTGTTTACAAATTCTTTTAGTTTTTGTTTGTCCTGGAAGCTTTTTATCTCTCCTTCTATTTTCAATGATAGCCTAGCTGGATATAGTATTCTTGGCTGCATGTTTTTCTCATTTAGTGCTCTGGATATATTGTGCCAGTTCTTTCTGGCCTGCCAGGTCTCTGTGGACAAGTCTGCTGCCAATCTAATATTTTTACCACTGTATGTTACAGACTTTTTGTTCTGGGCTGCTTTCAGGATTTTCTCTTTATCACTAAGACTTGTAAATTTTACTATTAGATGACAGGGTGTGGACCTATTCTTACTGATTTTTAGGGGGGTTCTCTGTACCTCCTAGATTTTGATGTTAGTTTCCTTTGCCATATTAGGGAAATACTCTACAATAATTCTCTCCAATATACCTTCTGCCCCCCTCTCTCTTTCTTCTTCTGGAATCCCAATTATTCTAATATTATTTCGTCTTATGATATCACTTATTTCTCTAATTATCCCTCATGGTCTGGTAGTTGTTTGTCTCTCTTTCACTCAGCTTTTTTATTCTCCATCATTTGGTCTTCTCTATCACTAATTCTCTCTTCTGCCTCATTTATCCTAGCAGTAAGATCCTCTATTTTTGATCACACCTCATTAATAGCTTTTTTGATTTCAGCTTGGTTAGATTTTAATTCTTTTATTTCTCCAGAAAGGGCTTTTATTTCTCCAGACATGGTTTCTTTAATATCTTCCATGCCTTTTTCGAGCCCAGCTAACACCTTGAGAATCATCATTCTGAACTCTAGATCTGACATATTACCAATGCCTGTATTGATTAGGTCCCTAACCTTTGGTACTGCATCTTGTTTTGTTTTGTTTTGTTTTGTTTTTTGGGTTTTTTGGTGAATGAGTTTTTCCTCCTTGTCATTTTATCCAGATAAGAATATATGAAGGAGATAATAAAATACTAAAAGGGTGGCAAAAACCCAAGAAAAATGTATTGATTTAGGGTATATTTTGACCTACTAGAAGAAGTTGTATCCCAAAATTTTTTAGAAGAAAAAACCCTATATGTATACAAAAAATAAAGTTAGATACAGTGAAGGACAAAATATAACTATAATAATGAAGGATCAAAAATATTTTTTTTAAAGAAAGATATTGTTAAGACAAACTAGTTGAAAAACATTAAAAGAGGAAAGAGGAAATGTTAAAAAACTTAGAATAAGAAAAAAATAAAATTAAAAAAATTAATTAACTTTGCAAGACTAAAGAATCATGGGGAGAAAGCCATGAATTCCACACTTTGCTTTCCCCTCCTCCGGAACTCCACTGTTCTCCTTGATCAGTGAGCTTGGTCTTGGCTTGATGTTCTTGCTGATCTTCTGGGGGAGGGGCCTGTTGTACTGATTCTCAAGTCTTTGACTGAGGCAGAATTGCACCACCCTTGCCAGGAGCTGGGCTAAGTAATCTGCTCAGGTTAACTCTCAGGAGCTTTTGTTCCCTGAATGCTTTCCATAGAGCTGTGGAGGACGGGAGTGAAAAAGGCGGCCTTCCAGTCTCTAGTCTGGAGGAGCCGAGACCTTGGGGCTCCATGCCACAGTGCACCCTTGGAGAAAAGCGCTCAATCACTCCCGTCTCCTTGGTCTCCGGCCATGCTCCAAGCTCACCTGGACTGTGACTGAGCATTTCTGTCTCTGGCACACAGGCCCATTTGGAGTCCCCAAACACATTAGATTTCTGTTGCTCTGCTCTTCCAGGGGGATCTCCCTGGATCTGCCACTTGTGGGGTCCCTATTCAAAGAGCAGTGCCCTGACCGTGCCACTGATCACTCCTCGGCTCTGTCTCTGTAGCCAGCTTCCCTGCTCTAATACCTGTGAGCTCTGCTACACTCAGACATCCCCGATCCTTCTGTGACCCTGCGGGACCTGAGACCACGCTGTCCCTGCGAGATTTCCACACCCGCTTAGCCTCTAGAGCTATGTCTCTCAGTGGAGCAGACTTTTAAAAGTTCTGATTTTGTGCTCCATTGCTCTGCCGCCTGCCTGGAGCCGGCCCCTTCCCCCCACTATCTATCTTCCTGATGATTCGGATTCATTTCTCCGCAGGTCCTACCTTTCAGAAAGTAGTCGATTTTCTCTTTCTAGAATTGCTGCTCTTCTCTTTGATTTCCTGTTGGATTTGTAGGTGTTCAGAATGGTTTGGTAACTATCTAACTGAACTCCTGCGACCTGATGTCATCTCAGCCTGCTGCTCCTCTGCCATCTTGACTCCTCCTCCAATAAAAACATTCTTAAACCCTATTGAAGAAAAACCTTTCAAATCACTCATCAATTAATGTGTACATATGGGTCTGTTTATGTGTGTAGAGTTCTGGTTAAAAAAAAAAAAAGAAAAGAAAGAAAGAAAACCATAGACCTCTTACAGGCTTGGAACCAGGCTAACACTATCCTCTGTGCTCTCCTTGGTTCCTTGGACTAGATTTGGAGTTCGAAGTTGAGTGATCTGAATTCTATCTTCTTCTAAACTTCAGAAAATAAAGCTTCAAGGCCCTTTTGCCATTGTCTATAAGCAGAGCAGGGGTGGGAAGAACAGCTCTTTGAAGATTCCTGTCCTGTTATTGCCAATCCAACCCTGTTGGTTTGCAAGATTGCCATTCTCTTTCATGGCTGCCTTCAGGATGCTTTCTCTGTGCATTCATTTCCTAGAGCTGTTCTAACAAAGTAACAAACTGAGTAGCTTAACCCACAGAAGTTAATTCTCTCACTGTTTTGGAAGCTAGAGTCTGGAGTCAATGCATTAGCAGGGCCAGGCTCCTTCTGAAGGTTCTAGGGGAGAATCTTTGCTTCCAGTTCAGGCTATCCTTGGTGTTCCTTGATTTATAGAGAAGCATCACTCCAGTCACATGACCATCTTCTCCCATATTCTCCTCTTTGTGGATGTCTGTCTCTGCATTTAAATCTCCCCCCCTTTTTTTTTTAAAGGCCATTTTTTTTTAAGATTTTTTTTTTATTTATTTGTCAGAGAGAGTGAGCACAGGCAGACAGAGTGGCAGGCAGAGGCAGAGGGAGAAGCAGGCTCCCTGCTGAGCAAGGAGCCCCATGTGGGACTCGATCCCAGAATGCTGGGATCATGACCTGAGCCGAAGGCAGTCTCTTAACCAACTGAGCCACCCAGGTGTCCCTAAATCTCCCCTTTTTATAGGCTGGTCATAGTTAGGGCCTACACTGATGATTGCATTTTTCTCCCCGTAGAAGTACCTTATTCCAAATAAGGCCATATTCTGAAGTACTGGAGGAATTCAAACATATCTGTTAGAGGAGACACAATCCAAGCTGTAACTCTTGAGGTTTGCCTCTTCCTTTGAAGCTCACCCACAAAAAGAAGAGTGCTAAGGGGGCAGTTGGGTGGCTCAGGCATTTAAGCATCTGATTCTTGGTTTTGGCTCAGGTTATGATCTCAGGGTTGTGAGTTTGAGCCTCTGCATCAGGCTCCCTGCTCAAGGGGGGAATAAGTCTGCTGGAGATTCTCTCTATTCCTCCTCCTCTGCCCTCTGCCCTGCTCTCTCACACTCTCTCTCAAATAAATAAATAAAATTTTTAACAAACAAACAATCAAACAACCCCCCCCCCAGCCCCCAAGAGTGTTCAGGAATTTTTAAAGAAACTTCAGTCACCTTCAATAACTGCCATTCTTATCCATGCTCTATACCTTATGCATGCCTTGCCCTTCTTCCTTCATATCCCCTTTTCTTCCAAAAAACATAAATATTGTTTTATATTCCCACATTTTCTCTGTAATACTCTCCTCTATTATCTACTTCCTTTTTACCAATGCTGATGATCATCAATCCAAACTTCCTCTAGGAAACCTTAAGGGGTCGGCAATGTTATTTTCTTTAACTAACTCTAAAGTTACGTGGTTCAAACTTTCTCATGGATAGAATTCCATGAATTAGAGGGCCTGTCAGGCTAAAATAAGAAACACTACAATATCACTGCAGTCGAGAAATCTCTCTGGGAATATGCTAAGATGAAGAGAGCTGTCCCTTTCACTCCTTATTCTGTCTGTGGATCAAAGAAATATATTAATTAAAGAGATGGGGGATTTGAAGTGCAATGGGATGAAACTCCTTTAAGAGTCAAACATTTGGTACCAATGTGTAATATCTTCTCTTCATTAGGAAAGGGGTTCTGATGGTCTTTGATTTGTTAGGTGGGAGTTTATATACAGGATTTTTGGCAAGAGTAATCTTTTTTACCTTCTCATCATTTTCCCTGAATCTCCAATTAGAACTCTTCACAGTAGATGTTAGGTTAAAGGTATGCTGAGTTGTTGCTATATCTTAGTCTTTAAGACAGGTGATGCTTTTTGTTTTGTTTTGTTTTGTTTTGTTTTTGTTGTTGTTGATGTTGTTGCCAGACTGTGCCATAAAGCATTGCTGTATAGTGATGAAGCACAGTACCCAGAGACAATGAGAAACACACCCATTGTCAAACAAAATTGTAGCTATTAATGTGTTCCAGCAAGACATATATCATGCTGAACCCTGGGATGGCTCAGTGAGAAAAAGTTGGTAGGTAAGGAGGGAGAACTATCTGAGGAAAGGAAGCAAAATATGCAATGCAAAAAGATAGGAATTTTAGTGGTACAATTTAAGGAGTTCTATGAAGTTTCCTATGACAGGAGCATAGAGCTTGTATGGGAGAAAACAGAAATAAGGGTCAGGTGATAGCTCTGCATGTTTGATGAAGATTTGGAGCTTTTTTTTTTAATATATAGGCAATGGGGAAATCATTGAAGGATTATAAGCATCCTAGTGACATGGTTATATCTGCATTTTAGAAATACTTCTTTAAAATCAGAAGAAGAGATGAGTTGAGAAATTGAGACTTTTTCAATAGTTTAGGCTTGAAAGGATTAGACCTTGAAATAGAACTGTGACATAGGAGTGATTTGTGGGTTGTGTCAGAGATGAAATTGTATGACTTAGTAGGTAATGGGTGATGGGGATGAAATCGGAAGAATTCAGAGCAGGAACAGCAAATAGCTTTCAACACAGGGTGAAAACTCTGATGAATTTAAAGTGCTGTCAGGAGTGCTCGGTTCAGCGTGATTGGAGGGCTATTTGAACATGTTCTAGAAAAGTGACGGATTAAACAGTTGCTTGGCATGAGAGGAGAGATGGGACACATTTGTTATGTGAAAATGGCATTATTGGTTGCCTAACTAGAAACCTCATTTCCCCATTCTCTCTTCCTTCCAGAATTTCAATTTTCCCTCAGACACCCACTCCTCTGAGATATAATTCATGTTCTTTGGGAAAAGTTGATCACATAAGGAAAATTCAGTAGATATTCATGATAAGGTATCCAATCTCCCTTTGCAAAGGGATTGGTTTATGAAGCCAATTAGCACTTAACACTTCCCCAAACACAGAGATTAGTTTAGAAACGAACATGTCACAAGATGGAGCCAGGGAGGGAGACAAACCATAAAAGACTCAGGAAACAAACTGAAAGTTGCTGGGAGGTGGGAGGAAAGGGATCGGGTGGCTAGGTTATGGACATTGGAAAGGGTATGTGCTATGGAGAATGTTGTGAATTGTGTAAGACTGATGATTCACAGACCTGTACCCTGAAGCAAATAATACATTATATGTTAATTAAAAAAAAAAAAAGAAAGAAATGAGCATGTCAATAGAAGTCAATTAGATGCCAGGAGAGTTTTTCCTTGGGGTTCTAGGAAAGAAGTTTCTTGCTTTTAAGAGTTAGCCAGTTTTAAGCCAACCTCAATGATCCAATAAGTCTCCTTATTGTTTAAATCAGTTCGAACTAAAATTTCTCTTACTTGTAGTTAAAAAACATTGATTAATGATTTCTTTTCTCCATCTAGCACAATTCCCAAATTTCTACTTTCAGTGATGAGTTTGAAGTTGGTTCCATTCAGTAAGGTAGAAAATGGAAAAGGTTTTAATCTGAAGTAGTTGGATTCAGGAGATGTATAGGACATTTATAGAAAGACACATATAAATACACATAAATGCACATCTAAACTTCAAGAACAAGATCTAGGTTGGAGTTTCAGATTTGGAAATCCTTAGTGTACAGTACATACCTTAAGGCATCATGCAATATTAGATATAATATCCACCTCTTGGGTAGAAACCAGCATTCTTTTTTGGTAACCTAGAAATAGAGTATCTAGGGTTGGATAGAATACAAAATATGAGCATATATTGAATGTAATGGAAAAAAGTATTTTTTCTTAAAGCTTTTACTTTTTTACTTATATAGATTTATATTCTGGATCATAATATAAAATATATTTATTACTATAAGTAACATTCAAGAAAGTTTCTAAAACATTAATGTAGATTCAAAAACTGAGAAAACTGACAACAAAACCTGGGGACCATGTAGAGAAAGACATGGGAAGAGAAATCTGAAGAGGAGGTGACTGAGAAAGTAGAAGGGGGCCTGGGAGGTAATGAGTTACAAAACCCACATGACATGATCTCATCCCTTTTCCACATATAATTCACTTTTAGTGAAAATTTCATAATTGTTTTCTCTTTAATTAAAGTTTCTGGTATAACCACAGGCTGATGGAGTGTCAACTTTGGGTAATTCAACATTTGGTTTAGTGCCTATTGCGTGTCTTATCTGTCCTGCTCCTACCAAAAATCTGTCTTTACTTTATGCCTCTGATCCTATGAATGACTCAGCTAGTCTCCTATCTATTGAACCCTCATCTTTTCTCAATATCCCATTTCTTTTCCCATAATAATTTCTGAATTTTAATCAATTTTAAGCATTTTTCAGTATCCTTCATACCAGCTTAAAGACACTCTACTTCAGGGATGCCTGGGTGGCTCAGTTGGTTAAGTGACTGCCTTTGGCTCAGGTCATGATCCTGGAGACCCAGGGTTGAGACCTACATCAGGCTTCCTTCTCAGTTGGGAGTCTGCTTCTTCCTCTGACCCTCCCCCTTCTCATGCTTTCTCTCTCACTCTCTCTCTGAAATAAAAAAGTAAAAAAAAAAAAAAAAAAATTTTTTTTTTTAAAGAACCCTCTATTTCAGGTGTTTTGAACTTCTTAGATTACTTCACACCTTAACATGACTAAGCATGTAAAAAAAAAAAAGGAAAATCATCAGTTTCAATTCTTAGAGCTGAATTATCTTACATAAATACAGTATTTTTCAATGAAAAGTTTAATGAAATTGGTGCTTGCGGACTTAGATTTGACAGACTGAATTGTTTTTTTTACTTGAATTGTAGGAAAAAAAAATCCTCGTTTTCACAGAAAAAACTGTAGTGATGTTACAGGAAATCCCCTCAGATTTAGTTGGATCAAAATTCAATTCTGCTTTTAAATAGATCTGAAACAGCATGGATCACTGTTTTCAGCAGCATCTCATGTAGTGATAAAAATTTCATGCTGGCACCTAACAAATCAATTTTTTTAAGACTTTCTCTTTTTGTGGACTTGTTTGAGCAGCTAGAAGGATTAATTTGCTTTCTCATCAAGGTACAAACCACACAATACTGAATAAAGAATATTTTAATACACTATCCAAAGATTGTTTCTTTGTTATGTAATGTGTACTATAATTTCAAAATATGTCTGGAATATTATTTGGTTTTTATTGTATAATGTTAATCTATAGTCCACAAATGCATTCCTCTAAGAATCTACAACTAAAAGGGGCTCATTTCCAGAAAAGAAAAGAATATTTTGTTCCTCACTGAATCTGCATCAAAAAGCAAAAATAAAAAAATTTTAAGTGCATACTTTCACTCTGAAGACACACAAAAAATAAAAATAAAAAGAGTGGCTTTTGCACAAGACTATCCAATATAGCATTGTTTGCATAACAATTAATTTTGTATAACAAAACCTATTTTCTATACCAAAACAAAATATCTATCAGTAGGGAGCCAGTTGAATGAGCTATGGTATAATGACATAATGAAATATTATGCATCCATAAAAATAATACCATCTATCTATATTATTCTGTAGTGATCTCAAAAACCTATTCTAGATAAAAACATCAGTTTATAGAAGAATAGACAATTATATTTTCCAGGAACTTTGTAACATATTTTTCATCCAAATCAACATGTTCACATTCACCTCATTAAGAGGTGGAGTGTATAAATATGTCTATCTCCCTCCCTTTGAAACTTGGGAGATTTTTGACTGTTGCAATTAATAAAATATGGTGGAAGTGAGTTATGTCACTTCCAAGCTTAGGTTATAAATGGCAATTAACTTCTGCCAGTCACCAGGTTGATTACTTTTGACCATATTCATCATGGATAGGGCAACACTCTATTTTTTTACTGGAATAAGTGCTAATTCTAGAGGTGGATTAACCTTCCTTCCCAAAATGCTACCCGAATCACCATCCTTGGATTTACAACATGACTTATTTGTCTTCATGATATCCTACCATAGCATCACTTCTGACCAAGAAACTAATTTTGTAGCAAATGCTGCAATGAGTTCACACTTACTGGGTGGATCAGCCTTTGCAGACATAGTAAAGGAACCAGCTTGTTTGCTATATGTCATGGGATGGGAGTATATATTTTCCAGGATGCTGTGTAATCTAAATGAATGACTAATGTATAGCATGTTGTTGTTGTTTTTTTTTTTTTTTTCCCATAGTTAGGATTTATGGATCTGGGAATCAAGGAATGGAAATAGGAGTCACTGTTCTGCCTATAACACCAGGGATATAGTAGTTGCTACCTCTATCTGTAACACTGGGCTCCATTTATATGGAGGTCTTAGATTACATGGGTAGAATTCTTCCACCAGGGAACACAGGAATGAATCATTGAATTGGAAACAAGAGACAAAAGGGGACTTATTGCACTTGTAGGTTAGATTGATCCTAAACATCAAGGGAAAATTCGGTTACCATTATACTATGGGAGTAGGGAAGAGTGTGGCTAAATTCAGGAGATCCTTTAGGGTACCTTTGTGAACTCCCCTGTCCTGTCATTAATGTCAGTAGTAACTAGCATGACTGAATAGAGATAGCAATCCCAATGGTCTAGACCTTCAGGAATGAAGATTTAGGTCACCCCACTAGGCAAGGAATCACCATCCATGAAAGTGCTTGCCAAGATCATGGGGGATATGGAAAGTATCAGTTATGACCATCTGTCAAGTCGAAGAAATGAATTGGTAGTCCTGAATATTTCTTTCTTACTTTGATATAAATACGTTAAACATATCGATGTGTATAGGTATATCATATATACGTCAGTCAGATTTTTCTTACTCTCTACCATTCTCTACTATCTGATGTGTTAATAGTAGGAAGCATTCATGTCCATATTTAAGTTATAAAATACCAAAGGGGAAGCCTGCTTCAGCAAGAAGAGGAATGAATGTCACACAAGATGAATAAAAGAACTTCGTGTCCTCTTTTGGGAAGAGGGTCGTATGTTTTTGGTTATATGAGGTATAACTGCATTATGTTAAATGGAATCATGATTTTGTTATTGAATTTTGGAGGGCACTTAATTACGATTAAAAGAGGGATATGTATTAGATAACAAGCTGACAGAGGATAGACTGTGATGGCTTTGTATTCTGTCAGCTAAGTTGGAGCTAAGTTTTCTACTGTTCTCTTCCATGCACAGTTCTAGGTTAGGGTTGGCCACAGGCAAAATTTGCACGGGATTTGAAGACTGATTGGAATCAGCTGCTAGACATATACTTAGTTCAGTGTGAGGTCAGGCACCATTGCAGCTCATACAGCCTGTGTCATTGTGGTGGTGCTGCTGAGGGCAGCAGCTCAGCAAGCAAGCTCCTCCAAATCCCCCTGGATTTCCTCCTCCAGCTTCTCCATTACGGTCATGTTGGGGGCTAACACTGTGGCAAAGCATCCTATCTTTTTTGCAGGTCCAACCACATCATCAAAGTCAAAGGCTGGGAGGTGGCTGAGATACCGTTGCCAGTGCAGAGAGGCGGGAGGAGGTTCCAGTGCATCTTCACAGGTTCTAGTTTGTCCTTGTTCTCCCTTTATGTGTGCATCCTTCCTTCCGGACTGCTGGGCCAGCTGACTTCAAGCCCAGAACCGGATCGAGGGGCACCAGGCTTACAGAGACAGCTTAGCCAGCCTTCTTGATTGCATAATGTCTAATCCCTACAATAAATCCTTTATATCACTTATAGTGGTTCTCCTTCACTGATCAAATCCTAATAGATTTAAGAAGAGTTTGTAAAGTATGCTAACATTTTTTTTTTAAGTGGAAAGATAATCTGGAAAGTAAGAAAAATAGTTTCTCTGTGGGAAGAATAAGGAGGGAAGAGGATTAGGCTGGGAGCTGAAAGCGTTTTAGTTAATAGTTTTGACTTTAAAATCATGTCAATATTTTTCATGGATTAAAAACCCAAATTAAACAAAAGTAAACAGAAAAATAAAAGTAATCCCTTAAAATGGAAAGAAACCAACAATGGACCTGTTAGTATGTAAACTTGGTACAGAAGTTATTCGAAATGAATTTTAAAAACACAATACTTTGACCCCCAAATGTAGAAGTATATATTCTAAGTTCTGAAGAGAACCACACAGATTGCAAACTGCTTTTAGTCACAGGCTTATTTTTAATGACAATTTTAATGACAAAGACAATGACAATGACAATTTAATGACCAATAATTTAATGACAAATAATAATGACATTTTTAATGACAATTTAATGACAATTTGACAATTGTATCTCAAAACTATAAACTATACATGCACAAACTATGTTACATATATGTATATATATATTATAAAGCAAAGAAAATGTAATTATGCTAACATCATTTAGAATCCTAAATTTTTATTTATTTTATTTTTTTAAGATTTTATTTATTTATCTGACAGAGAGAGATCATAAGTGGGCAGAGAGGCAGGCAGAGAGAGAAGGGGAAACAGTCTCCCCGCTGAACAGACAGCCAGATGCAGGGCTCGATCCCAGGACCCTGAGACCATGACCTGAGCCAAAGGCAGATGCTTAACCCACTGAGCCACCCATACCGCTAGAATCCTAAATTTTTAGAAGGACATAAGTATACATATTTTAAAAATCATGTGAAGTTCTACACATTAAACCCTGTGTCACCAATTCCAAATATTGGTATTAATTCATGAATGTTTTGTTTTCCTACAGTTGGTGTATGGGTTTTCTACAGTTTGTATATTTTCCAGCTCTAAAAAGTTCTAGAAGCAAGAAGCATCCCTAATGCCCATACTGTCATCCCTAAATGCAACTTACTATTGAAAGGAACCACTGTCCTTGGGAAATGGCTGATTCAGAGTCTAGGGAAGGAAATGTGCAAGATGAACTTGAAATAGATTGTTGCACCTAAAAGCAAGAAATCCATCAAAGAAAAAGGAGCCAGGAGTCACTGGCATTGACAGCATAACCTGAATACCAAAATTATAATATTAATAATAGTAGTAGTAGTAGTAGTAGTAGTAGTAGTAGTAGTAGTAGTAATATTGGCTGCAATGGACAAATCATAAAATGTGTTAAAATCCATGGATTCCTAAAATAAAACAAATAACAAAGCAGAGAAAAAAAATTATTGGTCTCCTTAAGAAAGGGAACCAATTCAAATTATTTCAAAAATTGAGAAAGTTCAAGCATTATCCTATCTTCAAATTGTTGATAAAGATCTTCCTTATGTAAGAATTGAGGTTAATCAATTCAGGAGATATGCTAAAACTAGAAAGTCCTATAAGTCCAATATCTAAAGGAAAAATATATCTAGGCAATACCATTAATAGATGTTAAAATCCTTTGGTGCAAATTTGATAGGGATGTAAGAAATGGATGACATTGTAGGAAATTATTGATGAATCTTTATAATATTAAATTCAAACAACCCATACAATGTGTCTCTTGATGGAATACAATGGAATGCTCAATACAATATTCCATAAATAGATCTAGCTACCTATCTAGAAAATTGATGAACTAATAAGCAGAATGTTGATAATTGTTGAGTTTTGGTTACAAGAACATGGGAGTTTATTTTATTCTCTCTTTTTCAATGTATATTTGCAATTTTCCATAATTAGAGTTATATATTTCTTTAAAAATTGTATATTTTGGTTTCTAAAAGTTATGAAAGCTCAATTATTGGTGAAGAAAATTTCTTAGGAGCAAGTCTAATTTGAAGCTCTTTGAAAATCTGAAAATTATGTAATTCTGTATGTTTCTTCCTTTTCTATATATCCTAAGGGATAGAATATGTATGTATGTTACTCTACAGTGAAAACAAAGTATTATAATAAGCAGGATGCTGCTCTTGAAGTGAGAATCCAGCTCAGCAATATTTCTAATATTTGTCCAATGTTTAATATTCAATGACTAAAAAGAAAGTAAAACACTCTTCTGGGCTTTTTAAAGATTTTATTTACTTATTTATTTCAGAGGGAGAAAGAGCATGGCCAGGGGGTGGGGGGGTGCAGAGGGAATAGAGAGAGAGGGAAAGAAAGAATCCCAAGCAGACTCCAACCTGAGCAGGGAGCCCCTTGCAGGACTCGATCACATGACCCTGAGATCATGACCTGAAGCAGAAACCAAGAGTCAGTCACTTAACCCGTTGAGCTACCCGGGCACCCCTACTCTTCTGGCTTTAGATGTTTTTAAAGTAATGTTTTGTAACAGAGCTTCAGAAATGAAAGTATTTAGCTTTGTAAATCTTTAAGAGAGTTTTAAAACTATGAATTAAAAGTTCCTCTTTAGGGGTTAGTACTATTCTTTAGCTCTCAAATTCAGATTTTTATTATCTCCTCCTTTTGGTGATTTCCTGAGACAGGTGATCTAGGGGATTGGTAATGGGCCAGCAGAGCCAAGGTTCCTAGTAGTAGTCAGAGTGCCATTTGAAAACCCCCCTTTCTCAAAAGAAACTGTGCCCTGACAATTTTCTTGTGAGAGTAGTATTTGTGCCCTGATGCTTGCCCTCTTTGTTCTCCAGCCCACCTGAGCCCCAGTGCTTAGTGGGTGGGCAATTAATGAATGGATGCAGCAGTCTGGGAGAAAATAGAGAAAGAATGCTTAATCCAGCTCTAAGAGATTAAGAAACCAGAAAGGAAAGCAAGAGCTGCTGAAAAACTGCTCATTGGAGCCCTATCAAGGGGATGTTTTCCAAGGCAGCTGCACAAATATACTCACTAGAGTAGGGCAGCTTTCACCCTGCAGTGTTTGGAAAATACATCCTCCAGGCTTCTGCCTCCTGCTGTAGATCTGGAGGGTATATTAATGGCTGATGGACAGCAGTAGGCTGTGTCTGATTGCTCAGGGCATTATTTTTTTCCTCCAAAGTTTGCATCAGAGGATATTTTTCAGAATGTTTCTAAAGGTCATTTGGAATCTTATTGAAACTGAGAAAATAATGAGATGCCTGGAAATGTTGAAACGCTTCCTTTCAAACTGGTAGCTGAAACACAACGAGCCTTGATGTATATGGCATCAAGACAGCCTTCATTTTCTGCAGAGATGCTCCCTCCCAAATGAAGCAGAAGTTCTAAACTCCATACTATACCTAAACTTGGCAGAGTTCAGTCTCCTCTGTGCTGAAGTTTTTGGATATATATTGCTAAACTTCTAAAACATTTTGCGTATTTCCAAGAATATAATTTTATTTCTGTAATTATTTCCAATAATTACAAAAGAGTTACTAATGTGCAGAAGAGCAAATTCCTCAAAAAAGGGCAGCTAACCATTCCCTTTATGTTAACATTCCTAAATATAAGTCTCACTTGTTTTCCTAGTAAACAGCAATACCATATAATATAAAATGTTGTGCAAGCAATGCTTTTCAATTCTAATGAAATCAATAATGATGATGTTGATGATTAAAACAATCATAATGGTCAGAATCCACATGTTTCCATTTGGGAAGTACAGTTGTTTACTCCTGAACAAGTTGGTGATGTTTATTGCATGTAAATTACAATGAGATAGCTATAAGGTTGTAATTATTAGCCAAAATAAAAATTTTACTTAATTTTGACACTAATAAAAATCATGTCAAAATAATCTCTTCTGAGGCGAGTGTAAGAGGTAAGGCTTATAAAATCATGCAACTTTCAAGCTGAAATGAAACACAGATCATTTCATTTAACTTCTTTTTCACAGGAGGAAACAAAGAAGCCTAGACTGCTGAATTTTTTTTACCCACAACAATTAGTGCAAGTGTTGGAAGTAGAACCCAAATTGTCTATCTCCAAACTGAGGGGGCAGAAAAACAGTAAGGTTGGCAGGCATTGCTACCTTTTTTGGAGCTGTCAGCCTTCAAAATAAAACACCAGTTATTTACTAGCAAAATGAGTTTATTCTGGAATAGCAGAGGGATAACAAATTGGGACATGCAAGCTGTACTGAGTCATAGGCAGATCTGATGAGACAAAGGGAAGGTCAGCTTTTATTAGGTTTTATGAAGAAAGTGGGAAGGGTTGTCTTAAAAGTTCACTGGAGAAGAACGGAAGTTCGAGGTTGTGGAGATTCCTCATTGGCTGCAATTGATTAGTGCGTTGTTGCTGGGGTACAGAGGGCTCTTCCTTCTTTTTCTTAAAAACAGGAGATAGATTTCCTATGCAAAAAAAAAAATCCTTCCTTATCAAGACGGTTTATCTTTCTTTGCTGGTTTATGCAGGCTGCAGCCAGGGGTACGTGTGGGACAGTACTCCCTTCATGGCTTCTCTAGTTCATGTTAAATGAGGTTGACTGGGCGCACTGGGTGGCTCATTCAGTTAAGCTTCCCACTGTTGATTTGGCTGACATCATGATCTCAGGGTCCTGAGATTGAGCCCCACTGTGGATTCCACGCTGGGCATGGAGATTGCTTAAGATGCTCTCTCTTCCTCTCCCTCCGCCCACCACTCCCCGACCCCTCGTGCATATGCTCTATTTCTCTCTCTCTCTCTCTCCCTTTAAAAAAAAAGAAAAAGAAAAAAAAAGCGGACTCTGTTTATTTCCACAGAGCATATAAATTGTGGACCTCCAACTTGGGTAGAATAGTGGCAATTCCTCTCCTTCCTGATTTGTATACTCCCTTCTCTCAATTTGTATTCTTTATGCATTTCCAAGGACATGGCAAATGCAAGGGTGAAAAAGGGTTGGATCAGGAACCTTTAAGTTAGGGTGGATCTGCTCTCTCAATACTCACTCCGATTCTCCCATATGCAATTGAAATGTTTCTGGAAACCAGAGATCCTTCCATTCCTTCCATATCAGGATGAAATGGAATAGATGTAACGTAGACAACAACTTACTATGGACCCAATACTGTCCTAATGCCCTTATATGGATAATCTTAATTCAGCTACCTGCAACTCCATGAGGTGGTTAACACAGACGGTGAAAGCAAAGCACATAGATGGTAAACAATTTATACAAATCTCATTGGTAATAAGTGTTGGAGCCAGAATTTCATTCCAAATCCTTGACTCTAGAGAAGTGTTCTTGATAGTTATTCTATGCCAGATAGGAAAATTATGCCAATTCTATCATTAAAGATTGTAGTGACAGTTAATGTTTTAAAGTTTCATTTTGATAAATAATTTCAGACTTCTACAGCATGTATTTTATGGCAACTGACAAGAAGTAAACATCATTGATAGGATTTTTAGTTCTGAGATGCCTGGCTGGCTCTCAGTCATTAAGCATCTGCCTTCAGCTCAGGTCACAATTCTAGGGTCCCAAGATCGATGCCAGCATCGGACTACCCACTCAGTGGGAAGCCTGCTTTCTCCCTCTTCCTCTCTCCTGGTTTGTGTTCTCCCTCTCTCTCTCTCTCTGTCTAATAAATAAATAAATAATCTTTTAAAAATTGGATTAAAAAAAAGGATTTTTAGTTCCTTGATCTTGGGGACAAGAGGTGATTCCCATGAAAACAAAATTCATCAGTCTATTTAATAAATAGTGCCTATTCTGCATATCAGGCATTAGGCATGGAGATCTAACGGGAAGCAAGAGAGATGTATCGAAGCAGAGTCACGTAATACATAATGGAAAACAAAAATCCAAGATTTATATTACATCTGTTAGATTTAGAAAATTTTCATGAATTCTCTTAAACAAGTGGAAGAGATGGTACCTTGATGAGTAGGAGAAAGAAAGCAAGGTAGTTTCAAAAAGCTGAACTGTGAGGTATGATTTCTAAGAAGTACTGAGTGCTGAAAAACAGTGGATGTCAAGGACCTCCATTCTCCAGTATTGATTATAATAGAGTGAAGACCAAACTGCCTTTTGAGGGTATTAACTTTCTTGAGAGATATTTCACTGGGGCAAGTAAGTGCAGAGAGATGGAACAACTCTTTCTTTAGCTCTCACAAGAACATCTTACCCATTTTTATTTGTTATTCTTCTCTGAACTAACAATGAAAAGGTCAAGGGAATTTTTTTAAACCTCTGCTATACACCTACTACTAAAAGAAGTTTCTACTCTCTTTAAGGAATGGCAACAGGATTAATAGTAAGATCTTCCAGAACATACAGTGTGGAATATGATTTTAAGTCTTTTACCTCTACAAGATAAATCAGAATATTAGAAGAAAAAAAAGAAATCTCTTTTTAACCCTAAAGTGGGAAACAGCAATGCACTTGCTGCTGATTTTTATTACACCAGTTTTCTAACCCAAGGTACTTCCCCTTGATCAAAATTAGAAGCAAACATTTTCATATTCATGTAATCTCTGTTTCAATTTGATTGAGGACTTCTGGGCTGTTTTCTTACAAAATGTGTGTGCCTATCCGTATTAGCATATTAGTCGTAGATGGAAAATCTGCTGGGTTAATTCTCTTTGTTCTATGCTAGAACAACACATGTAATTAGCCCCTTAATTAAAGCTTGCCGAGGAGGGTGACTCATATTCAAATATGTCTTTGCTTCCAGTGCGCAGCAGTAAGAAAAGTGGTTATCACCTCCAGCTTCTGCTTCGTGCTTTCACTGTCATTCCCTAAATAATGAGGAACTTAAGGTTCTTTCTTACAGGCCATTATTAATTGAATCTTTATAAAATAAGCTATCTTAAGGATATCAAAGTGGTTTTACTTGCCATGATTTGACAGATAGGGGATAGAGCCTTGATTCAAAAAAATTTTTTTAATAGCTTATGTCATGTATCATGTTTTTGCATTTAGCAACAATTCCTCTACGTGGCAGCTACCTCATAAATATTTGTGGAATGAATGGCTGAATCCCTTTCGGTCTAATAGTTTAGAAGCACCCTATCAAAATGAGATTAGAACTAGCTGGAATGAAAGCCCTTTGTAAATGGAGCAGGTCAGGCCTTTGGGGCGGTAGAGAAACGTGAGTGGAAGGTCTGGAATGATTCACAGGCCAATACAAGCAGAGGAGAAAGTCTCAAAAACAAACTCTCCAACTAACTGTTTTGCACAGCACCTTGGAAGAAAAGGCTGTAAAATTATACGTGTGGACTAAATTGAAACTATTGGGTGATGATGCTGGTGTTGTTATTATGTAAATGGAAACTATGCCAAATATTATTGTTCTGGAAATAACACTAGTGATGAGTTATCAGAAATGACATTTGATAATTAGAAAAAATGGGGAGTAAATCTCTGTACTTTAGGCACTGCAGAAGATGCAAAGAAATCTAGGATACAGTTTTCACTCTGTAATACACATTATTTAATGCTTGTAAAAATAAGTGAGCATTATTTGCCCTTATGTTACAGATGGGAAATGAATCTCAGCTTAACTACTTTCTTTACTGTCACATAAATAATAAGAAGCTAAGCGGAAAATTAAAGCAGAAACCCCTTTCCTTTTTATTATTCTGTTCTGAAAACTCATAGTAGAAGTTAATTTATAGTATGTACCACTACCTTGTAGAAATCTTTAGCAGCATGCCTGACCCGTAATAGGCTCACCTAAGAAGTTAGTAAATGAGTAACACATTTAGCATGTTGGTCATTAAAATCTCCTCCTCCTCCTCCCCCTCCCCCTCCTTCTCCTTCTTCTTCTTCTTTACTAAGCTAGTACCATCAGAACAACCTACCCAATCTCTAACACCCCTGCTTTGTCTAAATTGGCTGAATGGTGGCTTCCGTTATCTAGTTTCATATCAATTGAAGAGATTTCGTGTATAGGGTCTTGTTTTCTGATTACAGACTTTGCAAATGCTAGCCACTGAGGACTGAGATATTTAAGGTTAAATTAGAAGTGTTTCCTTATGCTCTTTCCTTATGTTCTTTAAAGAATTTTAGATTTGAAACTTCAAACTCAAAAACCAAGCTTTGCAAATTTCCAGTTGCAGGAGAGCATGGAATTCAGTCTTTAAAAGACAAAAATGGGAAGAGAATGTATCCTAATCTTTAGAATATTCTCAGGGGTTTATTAATGTTTCCCCTAGCAAGTTGAAACTGTGGTTTCAAATGCCCTTGAGGAAATGTGTTTAAAAGGCAGGGAACTGGGTGTGGAGTTTGGTCTATTTTTATTCCGCCCCCGAGATTCTGTATGATTCTCACACAAAGAAATGCTGGAAAGGATGACACTGCTAATTAATTTATTCCTGATTTCATATATAGGTATATAATTTTTTTTTCTTCATATCCTGAGTCTGCTAGATTGAATTTCTTGGTGAAAATAAAACACATCAGGGTCTTAAGAGTTGTGTGAATATCTACCTGGAGATTCCCTTCAAGATGGCAGACTTGAACAAAAGAACCTATGGAATGGGTATATTGACTTGTTATCTGAATTACTTCCTGTTATCTGGAAAGGTGAGGGCACTGAAGAATGCTACCTGGGAAGTTTCTTGCTGTCAACATTTGAACTTTGAGTTTATAAATAGAAAAAAAAGACTTTACTGAGAATTTACCTTGCAATTTGATATGCTAAATCTTTTTTTTTTTTTTTAAGGTAAATCCAGCTGTAGATAAAGAGTTACATAATTTGTACTGAGTAAGGAGATAATCAGAACACAGATTCCAGAAAAACATACCAGTTCTAACACATATTAAATCTATACCCTTGAAAAGCTTGGAGTTATTCTCTCCAAGCCTCAATCTGTATTCTGTTAAATGGGCTAGTAATAATACCCAATTCTTATGGCTGTGAAAATTAAATGAGATCATTCATGTTTACTGTTTAATAACAAAAGGTCTGATGCACAAAAACTGTTAAAAAATGGTGATGATGATGATAATGACATTCTTTGAGAGCTCTCGTTGTTTTTACACCTTTGATCTTATTTTTCTTCAAATTGCTACATGTATGTAATAGCCTTATTTCCTCAAACGGGTGGAGAGCAAGATTTTATGAAACCAAAGAAGGAAACACTTCATTAATTTAAAAACAAAGCAAACAAACAAACAAAAAAACCCTAAAATCAGGAAGAACAAATTAGAGAAGGAAGACGGGTACACTCAAAGTTGTATTCGTCTACCCTTAAAAGTTAGAAGGAGAGCAAAGTAACAAACCTCTCTGTTAATACGGGTGGGAACACTTAGTAGACCGAGAGTAAGTGACTTTCAGGATCACCAAGTGATTTTGCCACAGATGGGAGACAAAAACTTCCTGAATGTAAAATCCCCACAGTCACGTCTGCATCTTTTCTAGGCTTTTCCATTTTTATGATTACTCTTTTTACTATTTCACAGTGACATGTTTAAAACACCAGTGAATTTTTAAGGCTTAGAAGATTTCAAGTTTTACTACATTCTTATGAGGTAAGGTCTGTCATCACACAGCAGTGATGACACAGATGACAGATAATGGTAGTTGCTGTTCCTCATGGAACTGCAGAGAATGAGAGGAGACCAGGGCCCGATGCATGCACACCAGGCTTATCTGCAAGCCCGATGGTCTGCAGTGGAGGGGAATATCATATTTACTTATTTGTTTACTTGTTTGTTTGTTTGCTTTTTAGAAAGTGGGGGAGGGGTAGAGGGTGAGGGACAACCTCAAGCAGGCTCCACAGTCTGAGTGGAGCAACAGGCGGGGCTTGCTCATGACCCTGAGACCCTGATCTGAGCCGGAATGAAGAATCAGACACTTAACTGAGTCAACCGGACACCCTGGGAAATCACATTTAATATAATAGTATTGATTGTGAGGAAAGTTCCTGAGGCATATCTGCCACATGAACAACATTTTCCTTCTCTCTAGTCTTTTAGCTCTGACCTTTTATAGTACATGTGATTTTAAAGATCAGACTATGGCTGACAGCCAAACCGCATCTCTTGTCGTTTGTTCTCAGACTGCAGAAGTTCTGGTGAGCTGTTTAGTCACTTTGGTTTAAATTAAAGTGGAGTTCATCTCACCTGATTAACTTCTTTAATCCTTCCCTCTCTCCCCCTGTCACTTCCTTACGGAGTTCTTATCCAACCTTTAGTCAAGGCCAGGGATCTAGTTATAAGTACAAGCTGGGATCCCTTTTCCTTCAGGGCACTTTTGTTACTGGGCATATTTCCTTAATGCTCAACAACCTCTACTAAGGTGTAATTCCAGCCAGAGCTATATTTCCTTTGCTCACCAGTGTTTCTCCAGTCTGTTGTGGTGGTGGGCACCAAGTGATATCCAGCAAACATTCATTTGGTCAGTGAACCCTTGTTTTGAATCGGGTAAATGGTTCCTGGGCTCCTCATAAAAAAGTTTACCCCGTTCATTTTTGGAGAAAAGGTTTATCTGGAAATAGTATTAATAGTTCTGTTTTAATCTTCATTGAAAGTTCTGATGAATGAAAATTTTTAGACTTTTCCCAAAAAGTAGAAGATTTATTTTAGGTGGAAAGAGTCAATGAATTTGTCTTTACAGTGCACTCAGAAAATGGATAAAGTGATCTGACAGGCAATTGGCTCTTGACTTTTAGCGAAGGTTGAAAAGATATGTAAAATTACCTCATGAGATATGTGATACCTAAAATTACCTCATGAGTTTTGTGTGCAAGGCCAGCTCTGAAGAGCTTGGTCCTTCCTTGTGTACTCTGCCCACAGTTTTAATGGCAAACAGCTCAGTCTAGACATGGTTATCTGAGAGAGAGTAGTGGCTACCATAGGATAAATTTTTGTAAGCCCTTACCAAAAAAAATGAGCTTTTGGATGTTTTTGGTTTTGCTAGTTTATTTTAGTAGTTTAATTATAGTTTTAACTGAGAAGTCTGTTGTTGCTAACACTACCAAAGGGTGCATTGCCTGTACCTTCAAATCTTTTTGTCAGCTTCAGTACCAGTACAGCTTCTTCCCATTCTGGTTTGCTTTCCTCTTGGGTCTTGTTTGATCTTGTTGAAGAAATTTTTATTACCATGACCTATATGAGAATGCCAATACCCATGCCAGAGGATGGTGTCTTTGCCTTTGTACTGGTAGTTAAAGTGCTAGACAGTCTGATTTCCCTGCAGGAAGGGAAAGAAGGTTCTCTCCAACTTCTAAACATACCTTCTTGGATGAGACCTGAATTTTCAGAGTCTCCAGGGAATTTGTTCCTGCAGATCTGGCCCATACTCCTCACTCATAGGCAACCAGTTCTATAGTCAGCATATGACAGACATATTGCCCTACCTTGACACTGAAGAAAGGAGGAGCATGCAGATTCTTATGTCATCAGTTACCTTTTGCATTATCCTTTCCTGCTATAAAGAGGGAAGGATTTGAATGTAGAAAATTGGTATTTAGCTAAGGGTGATTTAGGCAATTGATTTATTTTATTTTATTTTATTAAAGAACTTATTTATTTATTTATTTATTTGCGACAGAGAGAGAGGGAAAGAGAGTGGGAAGGGGAGGAGCAAAGGAAGAAGGAGAAATAGACTCCCTGCTGAGCAGGGAGGCTGACATGGAGCTCAATCCCAGGACCCTGAGATCCTGACCTGAGCTGAAGGCAGACGCTTGATCAACTGAGCCACCCAGATGCCCCCGCAATTGATTTATTTTAAACAAGTCTTAATGTCTTCTCACCTTAGGCAGGAGTGTCTATAGCAAGAATTTTCTGAAAATAGGCTAATTTTATACTTGTCTTTCTCTTTTCTCCATCTCTTATCCTTCCTTCCTCCCTATGGGAATTAAGAACTTTTTAGTGTTCCATGTCTAAACATTGTCCTCCTGCATCTTTCTGGCCACCGAAATAACTTCATATAATTTTTTCCCTTCTAAAACAAAAGATGCCTTTGTTTCAGTCCTTGACAAGGTAGACATTATTTTGATGTTAATAACTCACAGTAAGGGATAATGGACAGTGGTAACGGAGGATGGATGTTAACATGAGATATTTCTTTTTAAAACAACTAACAGCCCAAATGAACTTCAGATAGAAGAATATGTAGAAAAAGTTATTCTGCCAGTTACTTCCAGGGACTCAAACTTGATCAACATAGTTCAAGCTAGGTTCTTGTCATTTCATCTCATTGTGTAAAACTCAAGTTATAGTAAAGGAAAGAAGACAAGCATTAGCTATTAGATGGAAGATTCAATAAACTGTTAGATTTTGACACCTATAAACATAACTTTTAAAAGTATAAAAGTCTTTCAGTATAAAGAAAGGTACAATTTTAAGCAAAATTAAAAAAAAACAAACAAACTTCTCAAACCTTTATTGTTAGTAGTAACTGTAAGCCTTATTTTCTTTCTGGGGAGTTATATTTTTCTCATATATGCCAATAGAAAAAAAGTTTATTAGTAAGTATTAAAATTCCCTTACATGGTAGTGGGATAAATCATTTATGTTCTTTTTTTTTTTTTAAATTCAATTTTTTTTCAGTGTTCTGAAATTCATTGTTTATGCACCACACCCAGTGCTCCATGCAATATGTGCTCTCCATAATACCCACCACCAGACCAGGCTAACCCAACCCCCCCCCAAAAAAAAACCCTCACTTTGTTTCTCAGATTCCACAGTCTCATGGTTTGTCTCCCCCTCCAATTTCCCCCATCTCACTCCTCTCCATCTCCCATGTCCTCCGTGTTATACCTTATGCTCCACAAGTGAAACCATATGATAATTCACTCTCTCTGCTTGACTTATTTCACTCAGCATAATCTCTTCCAGTCCCATCCATGTTGATACAAAAGTTGGGTATTCATTTCTGATGGAGGCATAATACTCCATTGTATATAAGGACCATATCTTCTTTATCCATTCATCTGTTGAAGGGCATCTTGGTTCTTTCCACAGTTGGCGACTGTGGTCACTGATGCTATGAACATTGGGGTACAGATGGCCCTTCTTTTCATTACATCTGTATCTTTGGGTGAATACCCAGTGGTGCAATTGCAGGGTCATAGGATAGCTCTATTTTTAATTTCTTAAGGAATCTCCACACTGTTTTCCAAAGTGGCTGCTCCAACTTGCATTCCCACCAAGAGTGTAAGAGGGTTCCCCTTTCTCCACATCCTCTCCAACACTTGTTGTTTACTGTTTATTTTGGTCATTTTAACTGGTGTAAGGTGGTATCTCAATGTGGTCTTGATTTGAATCTCCCTGATAGCTAATGATGATGAACATTTTTTCATGTGTCTGTTAGCCGTTTGTATGTCTTCTTTGGAGAAGTGTCTGTTCATATCTTCTGCCCATTTTTTGATATTATTGTCTGTTTTGTGTGTGTTGAGTTTGAGGAGTTCTTTATAGATCTTAGATATCAGCCCTTTGTCTGTAGTGTCATTTGTGAGTACTTTCTCCCATTCCGTGGGTTGGCTCTTTGTTTTGTTGACTGTTTCCTTTGCTGTGCAGAAGCTTTTGATCTTGATTAAGTCCCAAAAGTTCATTTTCGCTTTTGCTTCCTTTGCCTTTGGAGACATATCTTGAAAGAAGTTGCTGTGGCCAATGTCGAAGAGGATGTTCTCCTCTAGGATTTTGATAGATTCCTGCCTCACACTGAGGTCTTTTATTCATTTTGAGTTTATCTTTGTGTAATGTATAAGAGAATGCTCAAGTTTCATTCTTCTACACGTAGATGTCCAATTTTCCCAGCACCGTTTATTGAAGACACTGTCTTTTTTCCACTGTTTATTTTTTCCTGCTTTGTCGAAGATTATTTGACCATAGAATTGAGGGTCCATATCTGGGCTCTCTACTCTGTTCCACTGGTCTATGTGTCTGTTTTTGTGCCAGTATCATGCTCTCTTGGTGATCACAGCTTTGTAGTAAAGCTTGAAATCAGGCAACGTGATGCCCCCCGTTTTGTTTTTCTTTTCGACATTTCCTTAGCAATTCAGGGTCTCTTCTGGTTCCCTACAAATTTTAAGATTATTTGTTCTAGCTCTTTGAAAAATGCCGCTAGAGTTTTGATCGGGATGGCATTGGAAGTATAGATTGTTCTAGACAGTATAGACATTTTAACAAATGTTTATTCTTCCAATCCAAGAACATGGAATGGTCTTCCATCTTTTTGTGTCTTCTTCAATTTCTTTCATGAGTGTTCTGTAGTTCCTCGAGTATAGATCCTTTATCTCTTTGGTGAGGTTTATTCCCAGGTATCTTGTGATTCTTGGTGCTACAGTAAATGGAATCGATTCTCTAAATTCCCTTTCTATGTTTTCATTGTTAGTATATAAGAAAGCAACTGATTTTTGTACATTGATTTTGTATCCTGTCACATTACTGAATTGCTGTATGAGTTCTAGTAGTTTGGGGATGGAGTCTTTGGGTTTTCCATATAAAGTATCATGTCATCTGCAAAGAGAAAGTTTGACTACTTCTTTGCCAATTTGAATGCCTTTTGTTTCTTTTTGTTGTCTGATTGCTGTTGCTAGGACTTCTAGTACTATGTTGAATAATAGTGGTGTGAGTGGACATCCTTGTTGTGTTCTTGATCTCAGAGGGAAGGCTGTCAGCTTTTCCCCATTGAGGATGATAGTCAATGTGGGTTTTTCATAGATAGATTTTATGAAGTTGAGGAATGTTCCCTCTATCCCTATACTTTGAATTGTTTTAATCAGGAACGGATGCTGTATCTTGTCAAATGCTTTTTCTGCATCAACTGAGAGGACCATGTGGTTCTTCTCTCTTCTCTTATTGATTTGTTGTATCACATTGATTGATTTGTGAATGTTGAACCACCCTTGCATTCCATGGATAAATCCCACCAGGTCATGGTAGATAATCTTTTTAATGTACTGTTGGAACCTATTAGCTAGGACCTTGTTGAGAATTTTGGCTTCCATATTCATCAGGAATATTGTTCTGAAATTCTTTTTGGTGAGGTCTTTGCCTAGTTTGGGAATCAGGGTAATGTTGGCTTCATAAAAAGTGTCTGGAAGTTTTTCTTCTGTTTCTATTTTTTGAAAGAGCTTCAGGAGAATAGGTATTATTACTATTATTATTTTTTTTTTTTTTGAATGTTTGGTAGAATTCTCCAGGGAATCCATCAGGTCCCGGGCTCTTGGGAGGTTTTTTTTTTTTTTTTTAAAGATTTTATTTATTTGACAGACAGAGATCACAAGTAGGCAGAGAGGCAGGCAGAGAGAGGGAGAAGCGGACTCCCTGCTGAGCAGAAAGCCCGATGTGGGGCTCGATCCCAGGACCCTGGGATCATGACCCGCG